>NW_011495043.1:994509-996858 GCF_000754665.1 Bison bison bison | reverse complement strand
ACAGCCGCTGCTGCTGCTGCTGCTGCTAAGTCGCTTCAGTCGTGTCCGACTCTGTGTGACCCCATATACGGCAGCCCACCAGGCTCTGCCATCCCTGGGATTCTCCAGGCAAGAACACTGGAGTGGGTTGCCATTGCCTTCTCCATTGTGTGAAAGTGAAAAGTGAAAGTGAAGTCGCTCAGTCGCGTCGGACTTGTAGCGACCCCATGGACTGCAGCCTACCAGGCTCCTCCATCCATGGGATTTTCTAGGCAAGAGTACTGGAGTGGCTTGCCACCGCTAGCCACCCATAGTTCCTTGCTACGTGGCCTTCACCAACATGGCCACTGGCTTCATCAAAGCCAGCAAGGAGCAACTCCTAAGAAGATGGATGTTTGCATTTTATGCAAAAAAAATTGTGAAAATGACATCCTGTCCCCCTGGAAATATTCTGTTGGTAAAAAGCAAGTCATGGATCCTGCCCACGTACAAGGAAAGAGAATCACACACGGACGTGAATATTGAGAGGTGAGGCCTCTCAATATTGGGAGGCCATCTTAGTATCTGTCTACCACAGAAGGTCAATTAAATTCTTTTTAAAAAGTTAAAAAGAGAGATCTTGTGAAGAATATAGCTGTTTTGACCCAAAGAAGATATAATTTTTTTTTTTTTTACTGTTCTAATGAATAGTTTCAGAGGCTCCAACATTACCCCAACACAGAGACCCTGTTCTGGATAAATTATCTGCAGTTAATATCCACTGATACATTGATTGATAGGAAAGCATGAAGTGTTTTATGGATAAATATTTCTGAGTGGGTTCATTCAGGGTAGATGAATTGAGTCTTTTCTATGACCTGCTACTGGACAGAGCTTCTGCTCTGAAATTTGTCATGGATTAAAGAAATAGAGAGATTGGCAGAGAGATGCCTGTAACCCACGTGTGGGAAGCCAAACTTTTTGCCAGTGAGTTTGCAATGACTGACCAAGACCAAACACAGAAAACAACTAAATTGTCCATACTCGGAGGTAGAGTATTTTTAATTAAAAATGTAAGTCACACATATAAACAGCAGTGAAAACAAAATGCTTTACTTGTCAGAAGATACCTGGCAGGTGTTCAGGCTTTCACCTTTAGCTTTGGAGAGTTTAGACAGTCAAGGAAGACAGGAGAGCCTTGTCCAGCCTCGACCACATGGTATTTATTCTGCCTATCCTTGATCACTAAGGATTTTGAATGCCCTAAATGTTTTTCTAAATTTAAATCAAACACAAAGGTTCATTTCCAGACTTTCAGGAAACATTATTGTAGTCCTTCCATTCTTCAGAAAGCTTTGGAAAATGAAGGGCCACATAGCTGACTTGAAAAAAAAAAGTCTGTTTCAAAGTTCATCTCCTCCATAAACTGCATAACCTCCTTCCTCAAGTATAGGGATTAATCATTTCAACAAAATGGAAAGCAGTTTATTTATCTGTGTTAGTTTAAAAAGAGAAACAATATTAGTAGACATTTAGAAACTCCTTTTGGCACATTCTAGACATTTCATATTGAAAGCCAAAATAAAAAAAATCTCCTTTGATGGATACATATTGAAAGAGCAATTTTATTTTAGTTACAAAATAATAATAATGGTGACAGATATATAGAGCTTATTATGTGCTAAATAAGTTCTACTCAGCATAGATTATGTAGTATATACACACATATACACTATATATCTATGTAAAAAATATATATGTATATTTACTGATTTAATTCTTCATAGCCACCTATTAAAAAAATCTAAAATATATGTGTACTACTCCTACCTATTCTCTTTTACATCTGTGCTCTTATCCTGCTGGTTCCCTTGGTAATGAGTGAAATAAAAATTTGATTCATGCCCATTTTATATTTACTTGAGAATGATATTTTAACTTTTTCAAAATTGTTGTTGTTTCGTAGCTAGGCCATGTCTGACTATGCTTTGGTAAATCCTATAATGTGAGTACTATTCTTGTTCCCATCGGAGGAAGCACAGGCTGGAATCAAGATTGCCGGGAGAAATATCAATAACCTCAGATATGCAGATGACACCACACTTATGGCAGAAAGTGAAGAGGAACTAAAGAGCCTCTTGATGAAGGTGAAAGAGGAGAGTGAAAGAGTTGGCTTAAAGCTCAACATTCAGAAAACTAAGATCATGGCATCTGGTCCCATCACTTCATGGCAAATAGATAGGGAGACAGTGGAAACAATGGGTGACTTTATTTTGGGGGGCTCCAAAATCACTGCAGATGGTGATTGCAGCCATGAAATTAAAAGACGCTTACTCCTTGGAAGGAAAGTTATGACCAACTTAGATAGCATATTCAAAAGCAGAGACATTA
>NW_011495043.1:970255-994337 GCF_000754665.1 Bison bison bison | reverse complement strand
AGGCTGAAACTCCAGTACTTTGGCCACCTCATGTGAAGAGCTGACTCATTTGAAAAGACCATGATGCTGGGAGTGATTGGGGGCAGGAGGAGAAGGGGACGACAGAGGATGAGATGGTTGGATGGCATCACCGACTCAATGGACATGGATTTGGGTGAACTCTGGGAGTTGGTGATGGACAGGGAGGTTTGGTGTGCTGTGGTTCATGGGGTGGCAAAGAGTTGGACACGACTGAGCAACTGAATTGAACTGAACTGTACAAGTAAGGCAAAAGAGGCACAAGGAGGTTGGGCAGCTGGCCTGGGGCTTCACAGCCCGTCCACAGTGGAACCAGCACTCAGACCCCAGCAGCCTGAACTAGACAGAGTCTCTGCTCTTAACTGTCTCACTGTCCCCAGGGTTGAGGAATTTGTTTTCACACCTAGGTCATGGCCACCCTTACCAACAGTGAAGAAGGGGAATCAAAAAAAGAGTTCAAGACAAACTTGTGCATTCCAGCTTAATAAAAACAAACCAAAAAAGCACACTCCCTCCAAGCTTCTGGTTTAGGACAAGCAGTCCGAGAAAAAAAAACACACTTCACTGTTTAAAAAAATAAACACCTGACGATAATGGTCTAATTGTGATTTTGAAGGGCAACATAAAATGCTTCCCCAAAGGATTAAAAAACCAACTCCCAAAGTTGCAGGAATAGTTGGAACTCTCTGAAAAGTCTCAACGGACATCTGGAAGCGTGGTCTCCAGGTTAACATAAGGATTACAGAGTAGCCAAACTGAGCAAACTCCAGGAGACAGTGAAGGACACACCTGGTGTGCTGCAGTTCATGAGGTCGCAGAGTCAGACATGACTGAGCGACTGAACAACAACAGTAAATAAATGTTTACTATACATATAAATAAATATATAAACAGATACACATATGTACATATTAATGGTTTTATAAATATATGTGCAAAACCATATAGCTTTTGTATGTACATATTTATAGTTTTTACTGACAGTAAAGTGCATAAACAATTCAAACATCACAGAAATTTACAAAGAAAATAGGCTAAAGTCTCCTTAAATCCAGTCATTCACAGGAATTGCTTTATTCACTAAAAAATGAACACCAACATTTTATATACCCTTTCATGCAACTGCTATGCATATCTAGCTATGTAATACCATACAGTTGTATGAAAATTTATCCATCCTAAGAAGGCCATGGTTAAGCTTTTCTACTCAGAAGGGCTCTGGAGGTCTTTCATGGTCAATATATAGTGGAGTTTTTTGTTTGCTTGTTGGTTTTTTTTTTTTCCTGTGGCCATGTCATGCTCCTGATCTTAGCTCCCCGACCAGGGATCGAACCTGGGCCCACAGCAGTGAAAGTACCAAGTCCTAACCACTGCAGGAAATTCCCATGGTCAATATATGGTTTGCTGATCCAAACATCAATATAGTCAATAGAAATCAGAGGAATGCTGTGACTAGCTTTTCTTAAGGTGAAGAGACAACTGGGAATAGAATCATCAGAATTGGTCATATGCAGATTTTCTTAAGTCCTTGAAAAGTTCATGGAGACAAGGGATGAGAAAGTACGAGGAAGGGCATGAGTGAACAAGGAGGAGCCCTCCAGCTCGCTGGCTGTTCGCTTGGGGTCCGTCAGGGAAGAGACAGAGGGGTTGATGTTCACGAGCATTCCATTCCCTGTGCTGTTGACCCTGGAGCTGACTCTGACAAGGTCACAAGAGTGAGGCACAAGCTGTGGGGGGCTGGGAAACATTTCAAATGATGACTTTTTAACTCTGGTTGCTACAAAGTGCAAGGAACCCTAGGAAGATGGCTGGTGCTGCTTTCAATAGCAGCAAAAAGAATCAAGCACACCAACTAGTAGATCCCTTCATCTGTCTCCAGAAAGGACGTTTTTACCTGTATTCATGTTTTGAATCTGTGATAAATGCCAGGGCTGTAATTAAGAAAAGACTTAAGGCAAAGCAGAGGAAGGGCCATTGTGTTCAAAATGTTTAGAAACGAACGTGGACAAAGACAACTGATTTTTCCTTTGGGAAAAAGTGACAGTCCGCATACATAGATGAATTATACTGAATCTATTAAAAACACATGTTGTGTTTGGTTAAATGCTAATCTATTGTTTACCCTCCTGCTGGCAAGGCCTGTGGTGCTCGTCCTGGATCTGAATGTATGTTTGAACTATTGCAGCACAGGAAAAGAATCACTGTGTTCATGTTCCACTGGGGCTCCTAGACTCAAATTTATTGATTTTCAACCCGGCGAGTCTACTGCAATAGACATTACTGTGTGTTCCTATGTAAACCAAATCCATTTTTTTCTTCATCCATTTGTATGAATAAATATCATATTCAAGGACTTTGGAAGCATAAGAAATTGTTTCCAGGGTGTGTAAGATGGGGGTTGCCCACAGAACTTTGTTCTCTCTGTCGGAGGGCTCCTCCAAATTCACTCATGCCCTTCCTCGCACTTCCTCATCCCATGTCTCCATGAAGTTTTCAAAGATTTAAGAAAATCTGCACATGATCAGTTCTGATAATTTTATTCCCAGTTGTCTCTTCACCGTAAGAAAACCTAGTTACAACATACCTCTAATTTCTATTGACTATACTGATGGTTTGGATCAGCATATATTGACCATGGGAATTCCTGCAGTGGTTCCAAGTCGACTTGGTACTTTCACTGCTGTGGACCCTTGCTTCTCTCTCACCAACCAGTCTTGATATCTTAACTTTTATTTACCTTTCTCGTTGGATTACAGATAGCATTTTCCCAGAAAGCTTTCACTGAGCCCTCCAGGCCTGAGCTGGTTATTTCTCCTCTGTATTCCTCCATTCTTCCACCTCTCACACCTGGTTATGGTTGCCTGCAACCTCTTCTCCACTCCTCACCTCTGGATGGTCGGGTTGGAAGCACATCACCTAAGATGGAATCTGCCTGAAGACTTTAGTAAACATCTATTGAGTGAATGAGGATGCCTGTCTTCTCAAGGCTTTTGTCCTTCAGTGAAGGGACTGCTGTATAACACGAATCCTGCCTACTCCCAGGGCCACCTCCTTGTCCCCTGCATTCCTGAAACCTTGGTGTGCAACTTTCGTATCAAATAACAAACTCCTTTCTTTATTCCCTAGCAATATCGTACACGGTTGAATCTGATAAGTCCTGGCAGGTAACTGATCAAAAAAAGAATAAAAAAATTTTAGACAAAAGTGAGTCTCAGGATCCTGTGGTCCTTGGGATCAGATCGCTTTGACTGAATTGCAGAAGTAGGACTTGGAAACATTGCAGTGAGCATTCCAAGCACCTCTACCACCTTCGGGCCTGGAGCCTGGTCCCAGCTCCATGTGATTGTAAATGTGTGACTGGGGAGGAACACACCCAGTCTATTTTGAGACCATCCTATTTCCTCCGAAAGCTCTTGCCCACGCTTTCTCATCTCCTCTTGCAGAACTGAGAATTAAAATTTGTCTAAATGTGCTTTTCTTCATAGTCACACTCTCAGCACCAGGCTATATCATCTAACATGTTAGTAAGGAGACTGGTTTTGTCCCAGTATTTCATTTCAGGAAAAGATTATTCACTGAGGACCCAATCTTTGTATATCACCATGCTTGAGGAGCCTTTTCCTACTGTTCATGGGATTGAGCTCTGAATATTCATTGGAAGGACATGCTGAAGCTGAAGCTCCAATACTTTGGCCATGATGCAAATAGCCAACTCATTGGAGAAGACTCTGATACTGTGAAAGATTGAGGGCAAGAGGAGAAGGGAGTGACAGAGGATGAGGATGAGATGGTTGGATGGCACCACCGAATCAATGGACATGAGTTTGAGCAAACTCCAGGAGATAGTGAAGGACGGGGAAGCCTGGTGTGCTGCAGTTCATGGGGTCGAAAAGAGTCAGACAAAACTTAGCAACTGAACAACAACAAATGCTTGGGGAGCAGTCAGTGTAATAAAGTTTTAGGCAGATACCGCATAGAATAGAAATATTAGGAAGGACAAGGAGCGAGGGTGGGATAGAAAGGTTCTGTCTCCTGATTAATGAGGTTAATATTATGGATGGTGCAGATCACAGTGTAATGGGCAACACTTGGGTGGAGAGGGTAGACGTTAAAAATAGAAAAATATTTCAGTAGCCTCTGTTGTTGAAACATTTTGACGTTGTGGTTGACATCAGTTATTCAGTGATGAACTCCCGGTTTTTTTCAATGTGCTCAGAGGAGGCTGTCTCTTACAGCCTACAACATGAAGTTGATTCCCATCTTCTCTCACTGCTCCAACAATTCTCTTGGAGTCCCAGACTCAAAAATTCATGTCCAGAAAGCAGCAAAACACCATCCTAACCAGAAAGATACCAATTCTTGTGAAGGCTCCCTGGGGAAAGCCACTGGGGACAGACAGGAGAGAGGGAACATGTCACCTTCTGAGAGTGCTCTGCTAACATGCAGGGACTCTATTTGGAGTCTGAGAGCCAGGTAACTAAGAAAACTGGCAGTTCCATCCAGAGTGAAGAGGAATCTGAGGCAGGTGGGAACATGTGTCTGGAAACAGTTTTGGCGGAGGACAATTTCCTCTTTTAGTGAACACGCACATAGGTAGAAATAGGTATTTTTTTTTCCACCTCAGTTTTGCTCACGAATGATCATATTACTACAGGAGAAAAGATGAGTTGTAGGGACAATGAGATTAGCTGGAAAGCTGAGCCGGCTGTATGCTCCTGGGGAGTATCCATAGGCTGCACAGCACATGCTGGGCAATCCAAGTTGTGTTGTGTGAATTGTGTGAGCTTGAACTGGCAGCAACCAGGGCAGCACTTGGACTTGACAAAAGTCAATTGACAAATGAGACACTTCTTCTTTTGTATTTAGGGAAAAAACTCCAAAATTCCTTT
This sequence comes from Bison bison bison, assembly GCF_000754665.1. Lineage (NCBI taxonomy): Eukaryota > Metazoa > Chordata > Mammalia > Artiodactyla > Bovidae > Bison > Bison bison. Next base: position 989,430 of record NW_011495043.1, on the reverse strand, counting down.
ATATTTAGGGAAAAAATTTTCCTTTGTATTTAGGGAAAAAATTTCCTTTGTATTAAGGGAAAAAATATCCCCCCAAAATATTGTTTGATTAATATCCTTTAAGGTAATATGGTAAACATTCATAGAAGTGATTCATGCTAAGAAAATAGACAAAACCAAAATCAGACCCATGAGCATAACACTGTGCAATCAAGTTATGTATAAACTAAGTGCTATTCATAGGAAGCAGACAGAGCTGAGATGTACATGCTGGCGTGCCATCTGTAGAAAGGTCCTTAACAGTTGTTTTTTTCCTTAAATCATATAAGCAGCAGAGACTAAGGCACAGATAGCTACCTCCTTAAGAGATGGGATGAGAGTCGGGTGTGGGCTTCCCTGTGTAATCTCTTGTATAATGTCAGAGATGATCTGGTCCAGTATACTACGTAAATCAAGTGTTTATGCACAAGCTGTTTGACTTGGTCAGGAGTGCTGCCCTGGAGCTGATTGGAGGAATGAAGTGTATAAACTTGCCCTAACTTACATTTCAGGTTGGTCTTCATACCAGACTGACTGATTGGGATCTAAACTGTGTTATTGTGGTCAGATCCCTGATTTTCTCCCTTTCCTCCTTTTTTGACCCCCAGAGACAACATTTTATAACGAGTAATTTTTTTACAATTGGATTATTAGAGAAACACTGGCAATGAGAACTTTGTGCTACATATATAAGTATGTGTATATATAAGCTTTTTTATATTTGAAAGTGGGGATGGAGGTGCAGTGGTACGTCATGTTAAGTTTAGAGGGTTCTTGGATCATTTTGGGGTCTTCCCTGGTGGCTCAGACGGTGAAGAATCCGCCTGCAATGCAGGAGACCCAGGTTTAGTCCCTGGGTCAGGAAGATCCCCTGGAGAAGGGAATGGCAACCCACTCCAGTGTTCTTATTTGGAGGATTCCATGGACAGAGGAGTCCAGCATCTACAGTTCACGGGGTCGCAAAGAGTCAGACATGACTGAGCGACTGACAAAGGTCCTTTAAAGACCCTGGATCATTTTTATGAGGAGCTCAGTTAAGAACACCTTGAAATTGGAGAACACATTCAGTGAACAGAATTTGGCTTCAAGTGTAAATTTGGACCCACAAGGTCCATGACAAATTGTAAAAATGATTAAAGAAGAGCTGCAAGTACTATCTTGTTCATCTTTCCTTTACAGTTTTATCTCCCTCCGTGTGCTCACTGTCCCCCCAGCACACATACGGGCCAAGCTGACCTGCTCATCCTTATGATCCCTTATGCTGTTCCCCTGGGGTACATACCCTTGCTTTCATCGCCCTAACCCTAACCCTAACCCTAACCCTAACCTGAGTTGAATCACATCCACAGTTTCAGGCACAGCTCAAGTATTACTTCCACTTTAAAGTCTGCCAACACAGACCTCTAGTCCTTCCTCTCAGTTTGCAGTCGGTCACTACATTATCACAGCTTGATAAACATAATTAGAGGGCTGTGGACAGGTGCTGAAGTCCAAAGCTCATAGCACAGAGTATTCCCATCATGACTTTAGATGCTTATATATATTCACCTTAACCCCAGTTTTACCTGGGGCAAGTGAGACTCAGTGAAGCCAAGCTACCTGACTGATATTATGAAAATGAAATGAAATGAAAGTTGGTCAGTCATGTCCGACTGTTTGCAAACGCCATGGACTGTAGCCTGCCAGGCTCCTCTGTTCGTGGAATTCTCCAGGCAAGAGTACTAGAGTGGGTTGCCATTCCCTTCTCCAGGGGATCTTCCTGACCTAGGGATTGAACCTGGTTTTCCTGCATTGCAGGCATATTCTTTACTGTTTGAGTTACTAAAGAATTCGTCTGATATGTTACACCCTGTTAACAGTGAAGCCAGAATCCAGATTCCAGGTGTCCTTGACGAGGACCTTACCTTTTGTAAAATCTCCCAGATGTTTTAAGAGGAAGAAGCACTGCAAGCCTTCTCCACCTTTGTTTATTTTTTTTGCCTGATCCAGGCGTGGGTGGCTAGTGGTTGAGAAACCACAGCTAGTTTCTTCTGTCAGTGGACAAGGATGCTCAGCAGACAAGAATCCAGAACCTAGATAAAGACGGGAAAATCTGAGTGTATGTTGATTGCAAAGAGCAGTGTTTATTTACTTGCGGCAGCATTATGGAATGATACTTGTGTAAAACAGACTCACTCACTGATTTCTGAGACCATAAAAACACTGTAGAGTGTTAGGTATTGATGTAAGAATTAGGCCTTATCCTTATCTGTTTCTAAAAATGTTATGATCAATAGTCATAGTGAAGGAAAGAGCTGTCATTTGACAAAGCAGGATACTCTAGAGCCCAGTTTACTGGACAGTGAAATAGATCAGGAGTCTTCCCTCAAGTTCCTCCTGTTTTTCCTTCAGCACACAGTGCTTCTCCATGCTAAGCAAGAGGTTCCAAAAGGCTGATGGTATTTTGTCTCTAAGTACTAATAATAAATTTGGTTTGCGTTGTGTATGTAGTTTTATTCATAAAAGATTTAAAGTCTAGGTAAGCTAAATCAAAAATGCTACTTTGCATTCTGCAGTATTTAGGCGTAGAAGTTGTCATGACTGTGAATATTATGTTGGCTTTCAAACCTTTGTGACCTCCACTGCAAACATCATTTGGATGTCTTGATAAAGTATGGGTGGTACACATATAAAGTACTTCAATGATTCTGTGTGGAGTGACTCATATAAGGATGATTGCCATTAAAGGAATTTGGCTCCAAATGCAGGGCCCTCTGCTAGTACTTAGGTGATTTTTCTAACACAAGTGATTGATCCCTGGAGTGGAACAAAAGGGACCCACTTGTGAAATTGCCTTTTAAGTGCCCTTAAGGGCATGGGGTCATGGTATTTAAAGCTTTGGAATGATTCCCCGTCAATATGAATCAAGCATTGAATTTTCAGTGTGGTGTTTAATTCTCTGATCAGAGGTACAGCAGGGAAAAGTTGGTTATGTTTTAAAATTCCTTGGCTTTTTAGGGAAAGTCACTTACTTTTTATTTATTTTTAGTATGGAAATGTAAAAAGAAAAAAAAACACTTGGTTTTGGGACCAGCTGAGTCCATGCCAAAGTGAAGTGAAACATGCAGCAGTCAAATTTGATTACTCTCCAGGACTTGTGTAGACCCTTCTCTCCTTGCTGGAGGGAGGAGGAATGTGTGTGTGTGTGTGTGTGTGTGTGTGTGTGTGTGTGTGTGTGTGTCTACCCCCACCCCAATAATGGAAATTCAGAGAAGAGACAAATGAATGTAGCTGAAGTCTGTTTTAAAAAATAGACAATGAAAAAAGTTACGCGGGGCTTGAGTGGCTAAAATTTGGATGCATAAAAAGTGGTGGTAAAACAGTTTCCGTTACTGGGGTGGGAGTAGGAGGACAAAGGATGAGATGGTTGGACGGCACCACCGGCTCCATGGACGTGAGTCTGAGCAAGCTCTGGGAGCTGGTGATGGACAGGGAAGGCTGGTGCTGCAGTCCATAGGGTCGCAAAGAGTTGGACACGACTGAGCGACTGAACGGTACTGATCCTATGCAGACCCTTTCATTTTAATTTTATTTGTGGCTGTGCTGGGTCTTAGTTGCTGCCAGAGGGCTTTCTCTAATTGTGGCGAGCAGGGGCTCCTCTCTGGTTGTGGTGAACAGGCTTCTCACTGTGGTGGCGTCTCTTGTTGCAGAGCACGAACTCTAGGCACTCAGGCTTCAGTAGTTGTGGCCCATGAGCTCAGTGCCCTGCAGCACGTGGGATCTTCCCAGACCAAGGATCGAACCAGTGCCCCTGCATTGACAAGGCAGATTCCTATCCACTGTGCCACCAGGGAAGTCCTGTATGTAAACTTGACTTAAGGGTTTTGTAAACTTGACTTGAATTAAAATATTCATGGAACTGACTTAAAAATAGAATGCGTCTTTTCGATTGAGCCAGATATCTTCCTGAGACAAATATCTCTTACATACATGTATAGCTTTGTGCGACATCATTTATAGAACTTTAGAGTATGTAAGTGGTATGTATAAAAACAGAGAGTTTTAAAATTCTTTCCTACTTTGTTCCATGACAACTTTAGTTATTTTATGTAAGTAACTAAAAAGTAAAATAACATTTTTGAAAACCCATGATGGGCCCCCAAACCTCACTTCTCTCACCGATTTGAAAGATTTTATAAAATCCCTGATTTTTTAAAATTATGGGTGTTACGCAGGCAGACTCCAGTATTCTTGCCTGGAAAATCCCATGGGCAGAGGAGCCTGGCAGGCTACAGTCCATGGGGTCACAAAGAACGGGCAGGATTTAGCGACTTAACCGCTGCCACCACCACCATGCAGGCAGAAGAGCCGATCGTGTGTGGTGGGTCTGAGTGGAAAGAGAAGTCTTCAGAGGGCTCTGGAAGTGGAAGGGTCCAGCTCCATGCTGGCCCCACGTTGTTTAACTGTCCCCTCTCCAGAAGGTTTTTTGACCTCTCTGAGGGTTTGTTTCCTCATCTACAAGATGAGAAAACAGTATCTACCTGCAGATGGAAGAACAGAGCTATGTGTAATGATTTGCCTAATGCACAATCCTTGATTGGCACATAATAAATATTCAGACCTTTCCCTTACCTTTCTGTACCTCGGGAAAGGATCAAGTTTCTACCTAAAAATCCATTTTCCACTGCTTTATATTTCTATTAAGCTAGTATCATCTAACTCTCTATTTCTAACCTTTATCATCAGGATTTCATTAGCATATTCAATTTTCCTGTTATTTATAACCCTACCTTATTATTCTTATAATCCTTACAAAGTTATTTTTGCTCCAGTGCCACTTTGTACTGTCAAGAAATATATTTTCTCCATTGCTGAGTGCCTTCTTCAATTATTCTCAGTTATGTGTAAAGCATTCACATACCTTCTTATGATTTATCTTTTTATGGCCCCCACAGAGCAATAATTGTTTTTTAGGTTTGTAATGGCTTTGCTCACTGAGTCTGAAGTGTTCAAGGCCTCGAGACCAACCACGGTCTGATTCTTATTGTTGCCTGGACTAGGACTTCTCTTGTAAAACCTTAGCTACAAAATCCTTAACAGGAACCCTTCAGTTCTCCTATGTGCTGTGCTTGTGCTTAGTCACTCAGTCATGTCCGACTCTTTGCAAACCCATGGACTATACCCCGCCAGGCTCCTCTGTCCATGGAGATTCTCCAGGCAAGAATATTGGAGTGGGTTGCCATGCCCTTCTCCAGGGGATCTTCCAACCGAGTGATTGAAACCAGGTCTCCTATATTGCAGGCGGATTCTTTACCATCTGAACCACCAGGGAAGCCCAAGAGTATTGGAGTGCATAGCCTATCCCTTCTCCAGGGGACCTCCCCAACCCAGGGATCGAACCAGGGTCTCCTGCATTGCAGGTGGATTCTTTACCAGCTGTGCTACCAGGGAAGCCCTTAGTTCTATACAGAACTCCAATTTCAATTCTTTGTCTTGAAAGTAGACTATCTCATCCTTATATACAGCCCCAGTTCCTACCACTTCAGTGGGCTTGAATCAGGACATGTGTGCCTGGCATTCACAACAGAGAAAAATCTATGGTGCTTATGTCATTCACTTGGCATAAAGTGGTTCTGAAAAGAAAAACACATTTTGCGTTAACCAGCTTTCCCCATTCCTACCTTTTTTTCAGGCAAGGTTGAAGTTATACATGTATTTTTTTAAAGTCATTTCATGTATTAAATTCTGTGCTTTCTAGAAAGAGTTGTGTCCATGTTAAAATGACTTCTTGATATCATCAATATATCTGCTCTTAATATTCACACTTACTCAAATAATTGAAATCTACCTGATAAAGAAAATGATCTTTGAAAGATGAGCAGTTTCATTTCCTCATTGTGTGAGGGGTCTTCAGGGGCTTACTAGGGGGTTCAGTGGTAAAGAATCTGCCAGCCAATGCTGGAGATGCCAGAGATGCATATTTGATGAGTGGGTCCAGAAGATCCCCTGGAGGAGGGCATGGCAACCCACTCAAGTATTCTTGCCTAGAAAATCCCATGAACAGAGGAGCCTGGTGGGCTACAGTCCATGGGGTCACAAAGAGTTGGACCCGACTGAGTGACTGAGCAGGTGTGCACATAAGGGGTCTTCAGGGAATCTGAGAGTTGGAAGGAAGATTGAGAGGTTACCATGCATCTCCCTCTATCCAGCGAAGGCATCTTGCCCATCATGGCTTCAGCCCTGCCTCTGGGAGGATGCTACCCTGAGGCCACATTCCACTTTCGACAGCTTCTTAGACTGGAAGTTCTGTCTTGATCAGCTGAGTCTCCCTTTGCACCATGACAATTAAGTTACTTTGGGTGGGCTTGGATTCATTTGATTGATGTTTTGTGCTGTTGGGGAAGACTTTTTTTTATTAAGAAGTATTCCCCAATAAGCAAATTGATATGAAGTAGGCTTGTGTATCGGAGAAGGCAATGGCACCCCACTCCAGTACTCTTGCCTAGAAAATCCCATGGACGGAGGAGCCTGGTAGGCTGCAGTCCATGGGGTCGCTAGAGTCGGACACGACTGAGCGACTTCACTTTCACTTTTCACTTTCATGCATTGGAGAAGGAAATGGCAACCCACTCCAGTGTTCTTGCCTGGAGAATCCCAGGAATGGGAGGCCTGATGGGCTGCCGTCTATGGGGTTGCACAGAGTCGGACACGACTGAAGCGACACAGCAGCAGCAGCAGCAGGCTTGTGTATATTTCAAATTTATGAGCATGAAAACCAGGAAACTAAGTGTTTGTTTTGCTATAAAGATGAGCTCCAGTTTTCTTCCAGCAGAACTCATGCTAGTCTTTGCTCCCAAGTTCTGCATCAGCCTCAACCTTCAGACTCAATCCTTCAATGGTTCAGAAAAGCAAGTGACTCACTGTAATTTTGAATGACTATTCATATTTCCAGATCTATGATGAATTCAAGGCAAACAGGCTTTTTAAGAAAGACTCCTCTTTCTGGGTATAAGAAAGCACTCTTCTCCAACTCATTTTGTTGAAATACAGGATTAACTTTATTAGAAAAGAAAGCGATCTACTATGTGCTGGAGAGTATTTATGACCTCCAGAACACTCTATCTTTCAGAATAATAATACAAGCATACGAATAGCCAAATTCTGCCAGGTTTTTAAAAATTACATTTTGTTCATGCCCAGATATAACCTCCCATCATAAATCCTGGGAATTGTGGAGGAAGACAGAGACAGGCCATCCCAGTGCTTAATGAGAGATGTGTATTTCAATGCTAGACTGATGTTTATGTATGTGATTACCTACATGCGTAACGGTTTTTTTTAAAGTATCAAAGAAATTTACTCTGTTTTAAATATAATCATGGTGCTACTCTTTATTGTATGCATGCCAGGCAGTTTATAAGTGTAACTCTGATCCCCCTAGTCCTATGAGATGAGGTTTATTCTTCCTGCTTTTCCCCTGTGGGGAAAGTAAAACCCAGAAACTTTAAGACCTAGCTCAAGGTCACATTCAGGAAGTAGATTGCCACCTCGGATTGATGTACTTCAAAAACCCACATTCTTTCTCCTGTGTTCAGTACTTTGGCTCATCTTTGGCAAAGAATATCTGATTTTTAGGCACTTATTTGTTTTTGTGGGGAGAGGTGTTTATATGGGCCTATAGAGTAATATATAGAGGTATGCTGCCCCTTTTTTATCTTCCAATATTATAGTTCCATGAACCACAAAATCTCACCTAAATCCTATTAAAGCGGATACAAAATAGAACTAGAGAGATGATAGAAAAGGGAGTGATGCTGAATTTATTGAAACTCACCCTTCTTAAACAGAGACCGCCAGGCTCATGCGTTTGATTGCTAGTTAATTTTGTGAGGATTACTGCTCTGAATGACTTCAGTGGTTCCTGCTGCTCTATTAAAAATCCTCTTTTACATTTGAAGACCTAATAAACAGGAAACTATGATCTCTTCCTTGTGTTACTCAAAAGTTGATATGAAAGTATAATCCTAGATGGGATAGTTCAGTCTGCACTACAGCATCTGTGTAAGACCGGTCTGCACTACAACATCTGTGTAAGACCGACGTCCCCATGAAAGCCATTTCATCCACATGCTTTCTAAATCAGCATCAGCATTTATGAGCACTCTTCAACTCTCTCGTTTGTGTGCATATCATTGTAGTGTGGTTTATTTGAAACACCCTGTAGAGTGCTCTTTCATACTCATTTCCCTACAGTATGAAAAGAATTGGCAAGTGACAAGTAATTCTCTGTCAAACATATGACTGTTGCATTTAGAATATAGAGGACACAGATGCTCATTTACCAGTGGCCTCAGGCCATGGCCCAGGAGCCCATCAAGCAGAAGACAGAACTAGCAATGAATTTTTTTAATCCATTAAAAAATATGTATGTGTTAACACCAACCTCTAACAAAGTAGTGGTTCGTCACTCAGCGAGTTATTCGTAGGCCATCACCAAGGCCCACTGATGACTTTCCTACCTAGTCTTCCTAGTCTTCACAGTGTTCTTCCATCTCGATTCTGGGTTCCCCTTTCCTCCAGGCTCACAGTGGTGCCATTTTTGCACACACAGCAGTCGCAGAAAACTCTCCCATCTGCCTACTGTTCCACTGCATAGAGCCCTAAGGTAGTATGGACTGGAATTCCTTTGAGCTTGAACCCAACTTCAAGTCCAGCTCTGACACCTCTATACATTTGACCTTGGGCTCAGGTCTTCTCTGTGGAAAGGGACCCTCTGTCCTGCTGACCTCCTAAGGTTGATGGGGGTGGGAGCTGCTGAAAAAGAAGGTCTTTTCAGGTGTGCCCCAAAGCCCTAGGAATCTTTGCACAAAGTTCTTTCTGCTTCTTAAATGAGACTTTGTCTTCTGATCTTTATTTCAAGGTCATAGAACATCCTTAACTTAGACTCATCGCCCTCTTTGACTGCACTCCTTCTCTTCCTTGAGTTAAGGAAACTCTGTTGTTCCTTCTCATTCTGCCCTGTACTTCTCCCCTTACAAGAGTTGTCACAAACAACTGAGGACTTATTTTGTAATCATTTGTTTAATGTCTATCATTCATTTTTATTGCAGACTTCAGAGGGCCAGTGCTGTGGACTGTTTATTTACTCCTATACATATTGAAGCCCTATGCATTTATATACTCCTATCAGGTCAGGAAGCAACAGTTAGAACTGGACATGGAACAACAGACTGGTTCTAAATAGGAAAAGGAGTACGTCAAGGCTGTATATTGTCACCCTGCTTATTTAATGTATATGCAGAGTACATCATGAGAAACGCTGGACTGGAAGAAACACAAGCTGGAATCAAGATTGCCGGGAGAAATATCAATAACCTCAGATATGCAGATGACACCACCGTTATGGCAGAAAGTGAAGAGGAACTAAAAAGCCTCTTGATGAAAGTGAAAGAAGAGAGTGAAAAAGTTGGCTTAAAGCTCAACATTCAGAAAACAAAGATCATGGCATCTGGTCCCATCACTTCATGGCAAATAGATGGGCAAACAGTGGAAACAGTGTCAGACTTTGTTTTGGGGGCTCCAAAATCACTGCAGATGGTGATTGCAGCCATGAAATTAAAAGATGCTTACTCCTGGGAAGGAAAGTTATGACCAACCTAGATAGCATATTGAAAAGCAGAGACATTACTTTGCCAACAAAGATCCATCTAGTCAAGGCTATGGTTTTTCCAGGGGTCATGTATGGATGTGAGAGTTGGACTGTGAAGAAGGCTGAGCGCCAAAGAGTTGATGCTTTTGAACTGTTGTGTTGGAGAAGACTCTTGAGAGTCCCTTGGACTGCAAGGAGATCCAACCAGTCCATTCTGAAGGAGATAAGCCCTGGGATTTCTTTGGAAGGAATGATGCTAAAGCTGAAACTCCAGTACTTTGGCCACCTCATGTGAAGAGTTGACTCATTGGAAAAGACTCTGATGCTGGGAGGGACTGGGGGCAGGAGAAGAAGGGGACGACAGAGGATGAGATGGCTGGATGGCATCACTGACTCGATGGACGTGAGTCTGAGTGAACTCCGGGAGTTGGTGATGGACAGGGAGGCCTGGCATGCTGCAATTCATGGGGTCGCAAAGAGTCGGACATGACTGAGCGGCTGAACTGAACTGATACATATTATATACAAATTGAAGTCCTGCCCCTAATTTGATGGCATTTGGAGATGGGGATTTCATGTGGTAATCAGGTTTAGATGAGGTCATGAAGATGGGGCCCCCATGATGGGAGTAGTGCCTTAATTTGAAGAGGAAGAGACCAGAGCCCTGTCTGTCTACCATGTGAGGCCACAGCAGGAAACACAGCCATCTGCAAGTCAGGGGGGACCCTGGACCACGATGTACCCTGATCTTAAACTTGTAGCCTCCAGAACTGTCAGAGAGAAATGTTTGTTGTTTAAGCCACGCAGTCTGTAGCCATTTATGATAGCAGGCCTGAACTAAGACAGGCAGGGTTCCTATCTTTTTACTCAGGCCTGTATCACTATGCATAGTGCCTGGCATAAAGTAAGCACTTGATAAGTGTTTGATGGATGAATTTGTGAGTGTCCTGCCTGCATGTTGCTCGGAAACATGAGCAACTCCACCCTCTCCAGTCCACTCCATCCCGGAGAAGCCCAAGACTGATCAGCCTGAGATGCCCTGAGAGCTAACAGGCCAGTATTTCAAAGTACCTGTGTCTCCCAGACTGGAATCTCCGAGTCAGGTAGGGAGTGTGTGGTGAGCAAAAGAGCTTCAGAATCAGGCAGCTGGACTCAGACCCAGGAGCGCCTGCTGATGAGCTGTTCGAGGTGGTGCAGGTCACTTCACCTCCCCCGTCTCAGTGTTCTCTGCTGTAAAATGGGCATGACAGTAGTTCTTGCCTCAGAGGTTGTCATAGAAACAAAGTGGTATGAGGTCTTTCGAGTGCTTAGCACAGACCCCAGGTCAGCATTGATGTGAACCATCAATGACGATATGAAAGGTACAGATTTTTCTGGCCTTGTTCTGTTTCTCTCAGGGTAGTTTCTTAATTGTCTTTGTCCTGCTCATCTTCCCCTACATTCTTTAGGGGTTCTTTATGTGGTAAGTGTATAATGGAAAGTGTCCATCCTCATGGTGGCTAGTTCCTGGAAGAAGATTATCTGACTCTGATTAGAGCCTTGGAGTATGCAGGGCTGGGCTGCTCTCCCACTGGGTGTGTTATAGTCACAGAGGTGGAATCAGCTGACTGTAGTAATTACTTTGGGAGGAAACTCTAATGGAATGAAACAGAAACCTAAATGATTCCATCTCTTTTTTATACTTTATTCCTACCTGCATAAGATCATATAATACAATTATGATGATTCCCTGAGCTAATTCAGCAATAATTCTTATTTATATTTAGGTAGTTATTATCACAATAGTACACTGATCATTTGATTCCAAAAGTAATTTCCTTCTACAAAGGTACCCTTGACATCCTATAATGTATATTAAGATTTAATGGGGGGATAAACAAGGCAGTAGAATTGATGTATTAAAAAACAAGGCAGTGATTTTGAGCCTGGAATACACAGAGGAAAGCATTCATTTGCTTTTAAAATTAATTAGAAATGAAAGCCACTTTCTAAATCATAACTGGTAACAATTTGTATTTTTTTTCAGGGTCTGGAATGCTCATTTTTATCATTTAAGCTTAAGAAGGTATTTGTAGGATTTTTTTTTTTTTTTTGCTTCGTTAACTGGTTGGGGTGAACATTCAGGATTTTTTAAAAAGGTATTTAATATTTTTGTAAATGTATTTGAGTATTCTTAGTTAATAAAGCCATTTGTTTTAATTTAGTGGAAAATAATTTTATTAGAGCTTAAATAAAGTTGTGCAAGCAATGCTCCTCCATTACAGGGTCTTTGGGACTGTGTTAATTATAAGAAATGGAGCTATTGGAGACCATTACCGAGCACACAAACTCCTCATTGTTAACCATGGCTGGTGCGTGCTGACAGCTGCCTCTTAGGGAAATGTAACCCATGGTTAACGGTGGAAAGTGTGGCATTAGCATAATTTTTTGGCAAGGACTGAGCTGGGGCTGCAGCACTGCCTTCCACCTCGACTCTTTCATTACTGTATCTTATCAGATGCCCAGACTCTAGGGGGGAGATGAAACCATGCGATTGTGCTATAGGTAACCAAAACTCTGTGTGAAATGCCCATGTCTAAATAAAAGAAGAAAGGATTTCAATTGCTTATGATAATGATTTTAAAAGGGTCCCTGGAAGAAAGACTCTGAAAAGAATCGCTGGTGTTTGAACAAAATTGACACCATGTAGAGGTGGCTTTTTTTGACATTGACACTAATGCATGTTATGGTTTCTATAAGAGGAATTAGAATTTAAACAGTTTTATTCTTCAGGGACCAATTCAGACAAAAATAGGTCTGCTAATGTAAGACTTAGAGTCAAGAATAAATTACACCCCCTGAAGGTTCTCTAAGTTCATTTGCACATTACTAAAGGTACTTCAAATAGTTGGGAATGAATTTTTGTATATTTCGGAGAACATATCAAGCCAGTGTTGAAAAGTAATAGAAAATATCAAATAGTAACTAGTGGTAAAAAAGCTACCTGCCATCTACAAGTAATAAATGCTGGCGAGGATATGGAGAAAAGGAAACCCTCTTACACTGTTGGTGGGAATGCAAACTAATACAGCCACTATGGAGAACAGTGTGGAGATTTCTTAAAAAACTGGAAATAGAACTGCCTTATGATCCAGCAATCCCACTGCTGGGCATACACACTGAGGAAACCAGAATTGAAAGAGACACGTGTACCCCAATGTTCATCGCAGCACTGTTTATAATAGCCAGGACATGGAAGCAACCTAGATGTCCATCAGCAGATGAATGGATAAGAAAGCTGTGGTACATATACACAATACTCAGCCATTAAAAAGAATACATTTGAATCAGTTCTAATGAGGTGGATGAAACTGGAGCCTATTATACAGAGTGAAGTAAGCCAGAAAGAAAAACACCAATACAGTATACTAACGCATATATATGGAATTTAGAAAGATGGTAACAATAACCCTGTATACGAGACAGCAAAAGAGACACTGATGTATAGAACAGTCTTTTGGACTCTGTGGGAGAGGGAGAGGGTGAGATGATTTGGGAGAATGGCATTGAAATACGTATAATATCATATATGAAACGAGTCGCCAGTCCAGGTTCGATGCACGATACCGGATGCTTGGGGCTGGTACACTGGGACGACCCGGAGGGATGGTATGGGGAGGGAGGAGGGAGAAGGGTTCAGGATGGGGAACACATGTATGCCTGTGGCGGATTCATTTCAATATATGGCAAAACCAATACAATACTGTAAAGTTTAAAAAAAAAAAAAAAAAGCTACCTGCCAATTCAGGAGATGCAAGAGACACAGGTTTGATCCCTGGGTTCAGAAGATCACCTGGAGGGGGAAAATGGCAACCCACTCCAATATTCTTGCCTGAAAAATTCTATGGGCAAGAGGAGCCTGGGAGGCTATAGTTGGAGTCAAAAGAGTCGGACACAACGGAGCACACATTTTATAATAATGTTCTTTCTTGATAGGATAAGCTACTCCCTTGGCTGAGGACTCTCTTTGCTTTTGTCAGTAATAAATAATATTATAAGCTTGAATATGAATGATACAATTGGTTAATAGAAGATGAGGAAGTGGCTACCATTCACTGAGCACTTACTGTGCGCCAGGCAGGCACTATGCTTAATGCTTTATACACATCTTGTTTCTCTATCATAAAACCCTATTACTCAGGTGCTATTCTGTCCTCAGTTGCAAATGGGAACATTAATCCTCAGGGAAACTGAGTGTTATTTCCAAGGTCACTCTGTCAGTAAGGAGTAGGACTTGACATTTGAACCCAGGTCTCTGTGTTCTGGTGCCTGCAGGATTTCCTTGGCCATCCCTGGGCTTCCGTTCCTGTTAAAGTGACAGTCGCTTCTATTAGCAGTGTCTTCCTGAATCTATTAAACAATTCCCCTGGGGCTCCTTTCCATTCTCCCTCTTACGTAGGAGCGACTGTTGCTATTTAAAGCAGAGGGCACATTGACAGTTCTGTTCAATAGTCCTTCAATGTCCGTGCTTCTGGCAGTTTCTCTGTCTGGCTGTGTTGGTTTCTGTTGGGTTCACGTGGATGTGGCAGGGAGCTCCTCTGTGTCGGCCAGATCCCCTCACTTCCGCTCCACTCCAGGACCCCAGCCTGGAAAGACAGGCAGCCTCAATGGGACCAGTGTCTTTGCTTCAGATTTTCCAAAGGCATTTTCCTTCCAGATCTTTGTGGGCCCTTAAAGCGTGTGTAGGGATCAAGCATCAGTGTCTCTAGGACTGATGAAACGGCCCTGTTGGTTTAAGTCGAGTGCAGTCTGGGGATTCTCCGGGCAGAAAGAGGATTATGCATTTATCTCCCTTTCTACTGTGAAACAGGAGGGTCAGCAGAACGATACAGGTGAATAGGAACATATCTGTGCAGGAACAAATATATTCTGAAAGTATAAGCTCAGAAGATTATTCTTCAGAAGATTTGTGGAGTCCCAGAAAGGTCTGGGGGCAACCCATGTTGTTTAAAGGGTAATCTCTGTGCCCAGAGGTACCATGTGCCAGCCAACTTCCAGGCAGCCCGTGAGCCCGCCTGGCCCCCTGGAGCTGGAGCTAACTGGAACTCCCTGGTCGGCCCTCCTGTGATCATCTGCCCTCCCTTTGGGTTCTCCTTTGGCGTGAAATTCATGTATGGTGCTTCCCAGGTGGCTCAGTGGTAAAGAATCCACCTGCCAATGCAGGAGACTCAGGTTCAATCCCTGGGTCAGGAAGATCCCCTGAAGAAGGAAATGCCAACCCACTCCACTATTCTTACTGGGAGAATTCCATGGATAGTGAAGCCTGGTAGGCTACAATCCATAGGGTTGCAAAGAGTCAGGTACGACTGAGCGACTGAGCATGCGTGCATGTTGTAGAATCTCTCCCCAGAAATGATAGAGGGGACCCATGATTAAGATCTCCCTGAATAAGATCTTTGATCTTTTATTTCTGAAAATGAGATTCAGCCTGAATTACGAACTCTAATCTCTGCTTTGTAGCTCAGTGATTCTCAATCCTAGCCCAGATATTAGAATTATATGAAGAACTTGAAAATACTAGTTGCCAAATGACTTGTCCCCAAGTAATTAAATTGGAATACTTAAGGATGGTGCCTGGCATCAATATTCCTTAAAAACTATTGCAGTGGAATGTGCAATAATGGAGAGGCGGTGAGGGGTCTTGCCGCTGCTGCTGCTCCTCAGTACAGCTTGTACTGCTGCAGCTTCCTAGGTGCTTAGTATGTACAAGTTTTGTTCTAGGCTTTTTCATAGAATGAGCTTACTCTCATGTACTCCTTACAGTGAACTGTAAGCTTATTTTGTTTCTATAGATGTGTATATGGAAAACTTTGAGGAGGTAGAGCAGTTTATTCAGAGTGGAATGGCACTTTTTGGAGATATTCTGTATTATGAAAGTGAGACTTAACCTGCTCTTCTAGGTGCACTGTATCTGGTTTTTCATAACATTGTTCTAGTAAGTGCACAAAGAGTAACTCCCGGGTATTTGGACTTAACACCTTTGCACATAATACACGTGGTCTTTCACTTATATTAACAATATTAACGGTCTTGCTGGGAGGTCTCCACCAGGAAAAGCCAGGTAGCAGGGTGAGATGTAGAATGTGTTCTCACCTAGCTGGTCCGAAAGTCTGAGATCGCTTGTTCTAGTGAGGGCATTTCTAAAACCACGAAACCACCTTGCCAGTGGTTTTGGTATATAGCTAGATCAGTTTTAACCCACATATAGAGCCACAAAACCACTACCAACATCAGGGCTGTTGTTGTTCAGTTGCTAAGTCACGCCCCACTCTTTGCGACCCCATGGACTGCAGCGTGCCAGGCTTCCCTGTCCTCCACTATCTCCTGAATTTGCTCAAATTCATGTCTGTTGAGTTAGTGATGCTATCTAACCATCTCATCCTCTGCTGCCTCCTTCTCCTTTTACCTTTAGTCTTTCCCAGCATCAGGGTCTTTTCCAATGAGTCGGCTCTTCACATCAAGTGGCCAGAGTATTGGAGTTTCAGCTTCAACATCAGTCCTTCCAATGAATATTTAGGGTTGACTTCCTTTAGGATTGACTGCTTTGATCTCCTTACTGTCCAAGAAATTCTCAAGAGTCCTCTCCAACACCACAGTTCAAAAGCGTCAATTCCTCCGCGCTCAGCCATCTTTATGGGCATAGATCAGCAAGTAGAGTTCAGAGGACTGAAGTGTTGCTTCCTATCAGTACCACCCTGCTTCCTCCGCCCACCTGAGCAGACTCCGAAAGCTTGGCTTTCTGTAAGAGATTTATCTACATGCCAGCCTGAGTATGCGATCTCTTGGCATTTTGGAGATAGGTCCTTCAGAAAGTTTGACTGATGGTAGGAGTGGAACCATGTGGGGTGTATACCTTTCTTTCATTCCCTAATTTGACCACATACTGTAATCCTTGATCCTCAAAGGAAGGACTTGAGATCCAAAAAGGAGGCTGAAATCAGAGCTTTGAAAGTGTGGGTTAGTTTCTGGGAAGAAATGAAATGATACACCCCTACAGGACCCCAAAGATTACATGGATTGGAGACTGGGAGTGGAGGTGGGTGACAGGTAAGCTTTTGTCCTCTGTCCTGGCCCCAGACCCTCGTCTGCCTTGCTCACCTTTTCTATTGATTTGTATTGTGAGCTCTAAGCTCAGAGGCCCCAGGGCTGGGGTCTGCCCTCCCTTCTCCACCACTTGACACCCTCCATGGAATCCTCTCTAAGACAGAGCAGCAAGAAGCCTCTTTGATGCCTGGGAGCCTGTTCAGGGAAGCGCGTTTTGGTAACAGCCCTCATCCTTTGATCTCCACAGCCCACAAGGTACCAACTTCAGGTTTGAAAATCCTGACAATCTCATTTATTTTGCGCTCTGAAAACCTAAGATCTTAGGATGAAAAGCTCTACCTTAAACACCAAAAAATAATAACACTTATACCCTAGGAGGATAAAAACTTAGTGTCTCCAGCTAAAGAGATGTTTTTTATTCGTGTGGCTTTTCATTTCCTTTTCCATACCTCTGTTACAAGTACACGGCCCTGGGAACCTCTGTGTTCTAATAAAGCACAGGAACGTAGGTGTAGATGGAAGCCTGGGGGGCTGCTGGCAGCGGGAACAATGAGGTCCATGGTTCAGTGCCAGCCCTGGTCATTTCTTTATGTAGAAAGAAGTGATGTCTTATGATGAGGGAGGGAGGGAGGGAAAGAAGAAGAAGCTGACAAAGCAGGGACATTTGACCTGAGCCTGAGCAAAGTGGGTGGACAATAGCTTTTTCTGGTAGAGGAAAGAGCCAGTTCCAAAGGTCCCTAGCTGACAACAGATTCCTGCAACCTGGAGCAGAGAAAAGGCTGTTGTGCTGGTGGCAAGTGTGGCAGGAGACAAGGCCTGAATCATGTAGGATTAGAGACCATGGTACGGAATTGATTATTTTGTTCTTAGAGAAATGGATTTTAAGCAGAGGGCTAACATGGCCAGATTAATAAGGTTAAAAGATCCCTCTGGTTGCTGTGTGGTAGGGGAGAAAATTGACAATCAATGAAGAGAAGGCTTGTCCCTCTCTGGTGGCCCAGAGGGGTTGGTGAGAAGTGGTCTGACTTAAGTAATATTTTGAAAGCTGAGCCAACAGGACTTGCAAATGGGTTGGTATGGATGGGAGAAGGGAAAGAGATAGATCAAAGCTGACAAAGGCTTTGAAGCCTGTCTTGCAAGGAATGTGTTGTGTAGCCCGATATAGAAGACAAGAAAAATAGTGATTTGGGAGACATAATAGAAGCAAATAAAGAGTTCTCTTGGGACTCCCTGGTGATTCAGTGGTTAAGAATCCACCTTGCAATGCAGGGACTTGGGTTTGAACCCTGATCAGAGAACTAAGATCTCACATGCAGGTGAGTATCTAAGCCCAAGCGCTGCAACTACTGAGCCCCCGCGCCACTACTAGAGAGCCTGTGCCCCGCAACAAAAGATCCCACATGATGCAAGGGAGTCTGCGAAGCACAATTGAGACCTGACCCAGCCAAATAAACAAATGATTAATTAATTAATTAATTAAAAGAGCTTTGTTTGGACGGTGAGGTGTGAGATGCCTATAGACATCCAGGCTGAGGTGCTAAAGAATCAGTGGATACACATGTCTGGAATCCAAGGGAGTAGTCAGGCACTGAAATCATTCATTTCAGGAGTTCTGGGCACTTTGGTTTTTACAGAGACTTCCCATATTTTAGAAGCGTGTAGCGGTTGATTCCTGGGATGAACACCTGGAGAAGATGCTGGAACGTGTTGGGATTCCTCACATTCCTCCTGGGGAAAACATGTTTACATGATGAGCAGGCGGGACCCTCTGCAGCCGTCCTGACCACTTACGGTGGAGTCCCTCTGAGTATGTTGCTACACTTAGGCAACCATTTTTCTGTGTTCTTTTCTGCACGTCTTCTTTCCTAAGTCATATATATATATATATATATCAACTTCCTATTCAAGTCTGTTCCCCGTGGAGTGCTGCACAATAATTAAGATCTAGCAAATTATGAATCCTGTTCACATTTCAAAGTTGCCTGAAAGTAACCCAGTCACAAGCATTCCAGGTGTTTGTGTGTGAGTGTCATATACATGAAAATTTGACCCCACTGTCCTTCTTATACAAACAGCCAGTTAGATTACAGTCATTGTACACACCATGTAAATAGTAAATCAGAAGACCAGGAAGAAACAGGGGTTGGATAATGCCTCAGAAAGGGGAAAAAAATATCTATAAGCCAAACAGCACTTATTTATTGTGTTTAGATAAGTTTCCCCACTTGAACTGTCCCTAGCTTAAACTCTGCTTCCCCTTTTTATTCCTACTTATTAAGTTCCTTTTGCCATCTCCTGAAAAATGGGGCTAGTGCACTGGGACGACCCAGAGGGATGGTATGGGGAGGGAGGAGGGAGGAGGGTTCAGGATGGGGAACATATGTATACCTGTGGCGGATTCATTTTGATATTTGGCAAAACTAATACAATTTGTAAAGTTTAAAAA
>NW_011495043.1:949383-970155 GCF_000754665.1 Bison bison bison | reverse complement strand
AAAAAAAAAGCACCTTTTACTGACCTTATTCCCTAATCTGCTGTCTTCTGTAAGTCTCCTGGCATTTTGGCTATTTCCTACATTTTGCTCTGTTAGAAAGTCTGGTCATCTTCACTTTCCCACTAAACTCACCACATCACCGGCTCCCCTACACAATCAAACACGGTGCCAGCTGGTAACACTGGTGGTGCCCAGGCTGTGCAAAAGCAGAAGACAGCAACACTCCAGGTGGGCTTTTCAGAAGAGCAGGTGCCAAGCACCTTCTGGAAAAACCAGTCTCCCTTCCTATCTGCAGCTTAACAGCTGTGGGTCTGTGAGCAAGTTACTGGGTTTCTCCAGGCCTCCGTTCTCTTCTCAGTAATTGAGGATCATTCTAACCCACCTCTGATGTTTGAATTAAGTGAACGAATACCTTTAAAACACTTAGTAGAGTACTTGCTACCCAGAAGGAATTCAGTAAGCTTTAGTTCCTATCAGAAACCCCCTGAGTCTTTATCCCTCAGGAAACAATAACCACACACTCTGAAAACACACACATACCACTAAGTGGCTATTAGCGAAGACAAATCAAGCTTCGGAAGCAAGCTAGACTGAAAAGATGAAGGGAAATTGATAATCAAGACAAAGTAGAGAAACAATGCAGCGGTTCTCCAAATGTGGTTTCCGGACCCGCAGCATCACGTGGGAGCTTGGTAGCAATGCAGATTCTCAGAACTACTGTGGTGCTAGTGGTAAAGAACCTGCCTGCTAATGCAGGAGACATAAGAGACATGGGTTTGATCCCTCGGTTGGGAAGATCCCCTGGAGGAGGGCATGGCAACCCACTCCAGTATTCTTGGCTGGAGAATCCCATGGACAGAGGAGCCTGGCAGGCTACAGTCCACAGGGTCACAAAGAGTTGTACATGACTAAAGCGACTTAGCATGCGCATGGGCACTGAATCAGAACTCTGAGAGTGGGTTCAGGCAGTCTGAGTGTTAGCAGCCTCTGCAGGTAATTCTGATACGTGTTGAAGCTGGAGAACCACTGGCCTAAAGTAAACCTAGCAGATATTGGGTGGGGAATAATGGTCCATGTCTGTGTGCATACACACCGTGGTTGGTAGAATGTTTGTAGCTGCTGAAGCTATTAACCAAGCCTGGTCGTATCAGCAAAGTATCACCAAACTGGAGATTAATTACCCATTTTCCTTTGGTACTGTTGTCTGAATAGAAATATAACTAAAATACTTATTTTCCATGACTTTTGGGTTGAAAACTATTAAGTCATCAACTTTTTCTTCTTTTTTTTTTTCCTAGGAAATTCCACTTACTTGGATGACCATGGACCACCTCCTAGTAAGGTAAGATCTTTGCTTATGCTATTAAAGCCCCTTTTCCTTCTCTCAGTACCTATAGCCTCCAACAACCCAACCACATCCCTCTTGGCCCAGAGTTGTTCATAAGAAGATAGTAGGTACGGGTGTCAAGTTCATCTTTGATTAACAGTGAGTAGAAAAAGGAAGCATGCAAAGAATATAAAAATGGGTAAAAATAATGTTGGAATGTTAACATCTTTTCACCCTTGTTTCTTACTTCTAGCAGGATGGAAATGAATCCCAGAATCGATGAGGCCAGGGTTCCAGATAAAGGTCCCTTGAGTGTCCCCTGAGGGAGCAGGAGGCAATGTTTATTTCATCAGTAGCTGTGGCTCTCCCAGGCAGGGGAGCCTCAGGGCTGAGTTAGGACTTCTGGCTGCTTCTCCTGGTTGCTGCCTCCTTTGCCTCTGTATCCTTGCTGGCCCATGATGTGGGTGTCCACAACCCAGCCCCCTCATGCCGTCAGGCCTTGGGCCCGACTCATGTCTGCCCCTTCCTCCTTGGCCTGGCTTACCTGGGCTACTCCACTCAGGGTTCAGTCCCCTGGGGCCAGCCTTCTCCGCCAGTGTCCTTTCAAGCCTGGCCTGGCGTGGCTGGCACAACCACTTCTGCTCTTAGAAGCAATATTGGCATGATTTGTAAGGGTCAGAACTATCCAGTGAAGTATAGTTCCCCACAACTATCTACTTTCTTAACCTCAATGAAAACCAAATATTAATCTACTGACAAAGGAGAAAAATGTAGATGCTCTTTGACCACTTAAGGTGATATCACCAAAGTGCAGTTGTAAGGACACAGTGAGAAAATCAAGCACTCACCTTAGAGGCTGGAAATGTACTATAAAACTGGTTTTTGAATTTATGGGATCTAAAGAAGAACTCTACCATGTTTAAGACCACGAGCTTTGGAATAAGGTATTTCTAGAGTTGGTAGAACTCTAGATAGAGTTCTACTGCTATCAGCATATGACATTGAACAGATAACTTGATATGTCAAGCCTCAATTTTTTTGATGTGCAAAGTGGGTTGAAAATATGACCCACAGTAAGGGCATCTAAAAAGACTGAACGAGTTGATATATGACAAGCCCTCAGCACCTAGCATGTGATAAATGTTAAATAAACGGTAGCTAGTGTTAACTAGACTAGAATAGCATTAAGATTATTGATAAATGGTACAGTGAAATTTATCGCAGTGGTGAGTGGTGTATCACTTGGTCCACTGCATATATACTGAATGCCTGTGATGCTGCAGGCACTAGGAATACAGATAGGAAACAAAACAAGAACAACGACAAGGCCATTCCTACCCTGGAGAAACAAAGGAATATAGAGGATTAGACACCATCTAGGATAAGGAGTGCATCTAGCTCATCTCAGTATCCTCACATCCTTGGGTTTAGCCTCGATGCATGGAGAGGCGCATCCTGACTATTCATTAATTTTCACTGAACTGGACCACGGGATCCAGAGCTGGAATCTGAATTAGGTCTCCTGGCTCCCATCCCAGGTTCTTTCCACTCGGCCAGTATTCTCAAACTTTAGCTTGCATCAGGATTTCCTGGAGGCTTGTTCAAACACGGATTTCCAGGCCCATACCCCTAAGTGTCTGATGCAGTAGGTCCAGGGTGGGATGGGAGAATTTGCATCTTTAACCAGCTCCTGAGCGATGGTGAATACTGCACGTCTTGGGACCACGTTTGAGATCCACTGCTCTAAAACCATGAATATCAAGAAAATCGGTTCCCTGGACACTTTCTGTGTTATTTTTTACTGCCAATAGCCTAGAGAGAATGGCATGGCTTCTTGCGTAAAGGCTATTAATTAATAATGATGACTCACCATTGTAACCTTTCTTGTGGTGAAAACATATTTTCTTTGGTCAATAACCTATCCCGGAGGGAAAATAAGTGGGAGTGGGGAAGGATGGTGTGGACAGCCTGCTAGGTTCCTTCACCCCTAACTGTGTTTCTCTCCTAAGTTGGGCCAAGTGAGCCTTCCCCACCCCCAGCTCCCTCTGCTCTGCAGGGAAAGGGGCTAGGTGACTCAGCATGTGGGGTCTATTAGCTGTTAGTGGCATGTCAGGCCATTACTTTGGGTTCCAGGTCTGATAAACAGGATTTTACTTGGTCAGAAGACACAGGCCCACTTTCCATAAACTTACCTTCTGGAGCTCAGTCCTTGGTGACTCACCTGGAACTATTCCTTTAGCCTGTCTAGGGGCCTTGCTCTTGCCAAGTTGGCCATCTTACCTACTTCTTTGCTAGTCTGGTGGTGCCTGGATTCTGTATTTGCTGGGCTCTCGCCCCTTGATCCCAAAGGGCTTTCCCTGGCTCTGCATTCTCCACTTCCTACTAATCTTCACCCCTCTCTCTTCTGCCACTCCCAACTAAGACTTAACCATGATGCACAAGTCATATCAGATCATTTTAGGTCACTTTCAGAATAAATCCAGTTTTATAAACTCCACTCAAGTTTTAAAATTGGGAGTATGGTTTCTTTCAGCCAGCAGAGATTATAGGTAATACAGCAGAGATTATATAATACAGATTCTTTCACTATAACTGTATTTTCATTATCTAGGAGTGGAGTAGCAAAAACCCTCTTCACTTTCTAAGCAGTAGCCGAAATAATAAAAATGAGTAAAAATAATATTGGTACATTAACATCTTTTCATCCGTGCTTATTACCTCTGGCAGAGTGGAAATGAACCCCAGAAGTGATGAGGTCAGAGTTTCAGATAAGGGTACCTTGAGTGTCCCCCGAGGTGAGGCCTTGGTTATTTAAGTCTGCAGACCACTGGTATATTCAGGGACATGGTGGTATCAGGGAATAAGGACTCACACACGTGGGGCCTCCAGAGTGAACCCCCAGTCTGGCAGTAGGAAGCACAACTGAGTCCAGATGCACAGTTTTCATATTTGTTTAGCACTCAGAAATAACTTTTTGATGCCAAGACTAAAAGAGGTGTGATCTAGATAAAGTAGGATTTTGAAACCCTGAAAATGGACTGAGGTTTACAGGCGAGTTCTCATTTTATTGCAAGTTCAGTTCCACAAGTTTCGCATTCCACAAGTAATTACCATTTAGGAATTGGGGTGTGTGCCACATGGCTCATCCAGGGCCCAGGGCTTCATTCTCTCCAGTTTTTTCATAGAAAAGAACCAAAGGCCTCTGACTTTTACTTGTTTTTCAAATCCACTTTAACCTCCCAGTTTTTGATCTAAGTCATTATTCAAAGGCAGATGTTAATGTTTTCTTTTGTCGACTGCTTTTTACAACCGCTTTGTGTGTACACAGAATTTAGTGGTTGAAGGTTAGAGCCCTACTGAGACTGAACAGGGAGGTTTCTGTTGAATGAACTAGAAAGATACTTTTGAGTACAAAATCAGGTGTGACACAACAGTGCAGTGTGATCCCACATCTTAAAACTTGTTTGCATACGTCGTGTGTACACAGAGAGAAACCTGGGAGAATAAGATGTTCAGTCCGGATGGTGAGATTTTTAGGAGGTTTTTTAACTCATTTCCTTATTTTTTGTATAAATTTGAGTTCATTGAAGTGATGCTTGCTCAGTCTAAAAACTGGGTGGGGCTGGGGGAATGCCACCACCTCCACCCCACCAACCCCGCCAAAGGTGTTGTGAGCTGCTGGCATTGGCAATGATAAATTCTGGAGGTAGCAAAAAGGACAGATATTATTTCACATATGTTGGGTTCCCAAGTCGGATAGATAAGGAGAGCTGATCTAAGCAACTCAAGAAAAATAAAATCTCTATCCATCACTGATGTCTATCATTTCTTATGTGCCAAGCACTCGGCTAAGCACTTTGCATGGAAGTTTAGTCTCTGTAAAACTTACAGGCTTCCCTGGTGGCTCCATGGTAAAGAATCCACCTGCCAATGCAGGAGACGCAGGTTTGATCCCTGGGTTGGGAAGATCCCACATGCTGCGGAGCAGCTAAGCCTGTGTGCCGCAACTACTGAGCCTGTGCTCTCGAGCCTGGAACCACAACTCCTGAGCCCACGTGCCACAGCTACCATAGCCTGTGTGTCCTAGAGCCATGCTCTGCAACAGGAGAAGCCACAGCAATGAGGAGCCCTCACACTGCACCTAGAGAGTAGCGCCCACTTGCCACAACTAGAAAAAACCTTACAGCAAAGAGACTCAGCACAACCAAGAATCAATCAATAAATAAAATATTACACATTAGAAAGAAATCTAGAGAGGGGACTTCCCTGGAGGTTCAGTGGTTAAGACTTCACCTTCCAATGCAGGGGTTGCGGGTTTGATCCCTGATTGGGAGCTAAGATTCCACATGCCTTGTGGCCACAAAACCAAAGCATCAAACGAACCAATATTGTAACAAATTCAAGAAAAGACTTAAACAGTCCACATTAGAAAAAAAGTCTTTAAAAAGCTCTGGAGAAGAAGTAGTTATTTAATCCTTATTTTGCAGATGAGGGAACTGGATCTTAGGGAGGCTGAAAAACTTGCCGGAGGGATGCACCAAGTCTTGGACTTGTGACTCCAGCCCAGGACTGTGTCTGTAGCTTCAGGGTTCACTTTTAACCATTCCAAGATGACTAATTTAATATAAAGACAGTAATTTTTTTGACCTTATTTCTGGAGGTTTACCCTTTTATTATATATAAGTTCTCTGGCATTTTAACTAATACGATAAACAAGCTTTAACTCTCAGTACACCAGAAAAATAGTCATCACCATTTACTATTGGGTCCAATGGAACTTTTAAAAATATCAATCCAGTCAATATTTTTCTTCTTTTCCCTTCCAATCACCATTGTATACATACCTGCCATCAGCATTTGCTCATTTACATACTGTGTATAGAGTAAATTTTGATATACAGACATTATAAAAGGTGAAAAAAGACTGTCCCATATTCATTTAGCAAAATGGGATGGTCTAGGTTTTTTTTGAAGCCTTTTATTTTGTATTGGGGTATAGTTGATTAACGATGTTGTAGTGATGTCAGGTGAGTAGCAAAGGGACTCAGCCATACCTATACTTGTATCCATTCTCCCCTAAACTCCCCTCAGGACGGTCCAGGTTCTTATTGCAAAATATCGTTTGTGTGTGTTAATTGCTCAGTCATGTCTGACTCTTTGCAACCCCGTGGGCTGTAGCCCACCAGGCTCTTCTGTCCATGAAATTCTCCAGGCAAGAATAGTAGAGTGGGTTGCCATTCCTTTCTCTAGGGGATCTTCCTGACCCAGGGGTCGAACCTGGGCCTCCTGCATTGCAGGCAGATTCTTTACCATCCGAGCCACCAGGAAAGCCCAAGTATTGTTTGATGAAGTCCTTACCCTTGATGACCAAATGCATGGGAATACCATATTTTCTTTTTGTCCTTAGAAATATGTTGGTCCCTCATAGACATTTTAGCCTGAAAGAATTAATGTAGGATATCATCATCTGAAGACTCATGGTCTGAGGTTTCACTTTCATGATCAATTGAATTTCATCAGCATCTTCAGGGTCTTGAGTGCTGAGCTCTGACTCTGAGCATTCTTTTCTGATTTTTTTTAATGCCTGGGAAACCTCTCCAACCATCGATTTCCTTCTCTTTGTCATCAGAGGCGAGAATGAAACATTCCAAATTCTCCGCTCTATTCAATGAATATTAAAAACAAACCACAAAGATGGTGTTTCCAGTCTTCTGCTAAACCTTTCATAAAGATGATGCAACACTTTAGGCAGCACAATAAAATATGAAGAGTGAGGCAGTAGTGACAAGCTATTTTCTTTAATGAATCGTTCTACGCCTGCAGTGTTCAGTACAGGAGCCCTTAGGTTCATATAGCTATTTAAATTAATTAAAATTCAAACAATAAACATTCATGTCTTCAGTTGCCTTGGTCACATATCACATTCTTTGTAGCCATGTGCGGCTAGTACTCCTGTAGTGAACAACACAGAATAAAACATTTCAGTCATCGCTGGACAGCGTGTAGTTCTAAGCTATTCCATCATCTTCCATTTTTTTCTATTACTTTAGTCTTTTTAAAGCATACTTGGGAATAATTGATGCATAATTGGTTGGTAATTGTTTTAGGATGATGAACTAGCAAAATGTTTCAAGATACAGGGAGAGAAATCATTTGAGACTCCATAATGGGTCTTAAATTTTTAAAAGAGGCTAGCAGATCCTATTATATGGTAATTACATTATATTACATACTATATATTATTATTATCTAATTATAATTACATTATATGGACCTATTATATGATAATTGCAAGGTAGGGTGAGTTTTATTCTCTTTATTTTTTTAAGAAAAAGTATATTTTCTTTGGAACACCTCTAAGAAAGAATTAAAATCAAGAAATATTAATCCATACAAGTAGTTAGAACTGCTCAAAAAACAAAAAATCCCAAAACCTAAAACACTAAAACTGATTCCAGGGAATCCTAATGTTTATTGAGACTTAAGATAGATTACTGACATCTGCATTTGTATACAAACATATTCTGACATATAATGCATATATGTTATTTTTATATGTAAAGTAATATGCTAGCTAATTTAGTATTTGAGATTCTATTTTTAAATGGCTTCATTAGAAAAGGGTTTACAATTTGTTATGCTGTAAAATCTCCAAATAAATGAGAAGTGGTAGTATTAATTGAGGTGACATTTATATGCACTTAGCCATATCTACTACTACTACTACTAAGTCGCGTCAGTTGTGTCCGACCCTCAGCGACCCCATGGACTGCAGCCTTCCAGGCTCCTCTGTCCATGGGATTTTCCAGGCAAGAGTACTGGAGTGGGGTGCCATATCTGGCAATGAACAATTGCTCAATGAAGGTTAGTTCTTACCCACCCCCCTAGAAGCTAATTTCTCGTTGTGTGCTCAGTCACTCAGTCATGTCCAACTCTTTCTGACCCTATGGACTGTACCTCACCAGGCTCCTCTGTCCATAGAATCTTTCAGGCAAGAATACTGGAGTGGGTTGCCACTTCCTACTCTGGGGGATCTTCCCAACCCAGGGATCAAACCCACATGTCTTGCATCTCCTGCATTGGCAGGTGGATTCTTTTCCACTAATGCCACCCGGGAAGCCCTAATTTCCCCTTTATTGTTGGTGTTCAGTTGTGCAGTCATGTCTGACTCTTTGTGACCTCATGGGCTGCAGCACGCCAGGCTTCCCTGTCCTTCACTATCTTCTGGAGTTTGTGCAAACTCATGTCCGTTGAGTCAGTGATGCCATCCAACCGTCTCGTCTTCTGTCGTCCCCTTCACCTCCTGCCTTCAGTCTTTCCCAGCATCAGGATTTCCCTTTAGTATCAATTAATTACTGAGTGACTACTTTGAGCTGGGACTCAGGGAGACATGATAAAAACTGAAGATAATCCCCTGCCATATTATAAGGACTTCCCTGGTGGCTCAGATGGTAAAGTGTCTGCCTACAGTGCAGGAGACCCAGGTTCAATCCCTGGGTCGGGAAGATCTCCTGGAGAAGGAAATGGCAACCCACCCCAGTATTCTTGCCTGGAAAATCTCATGGATGGAGGAGCCTGGCAGACCACAGTCCATGGGGTCACAAAGAGTCAGACATGACTGAGCGACTTCACTAATATAATCTAGTTGTGTCTTAAGATTTCAAGGAACTGAAGACTATGAGAGCACATGGTTCTGTGGTGGATGTATTTGTTAGTCTAAATGATCCTGTGCAGACAACCATTCATTCATTCAGGCGTGTACTGTGCACCAGATTTGTGTTGAACTCTGCTAGGTGCTGAGGCCATAGGGCTGCAGAAGGTACACTCCCTGCCCTCAAGGAGTTTAGACTCTAGTGGGAAAGACAGGCTAGCGCACAGATCCAATCTAATACATTAAGTAGGTGGCTAGGTGGTATGATAAGGATTAATCCAGGAGGTTCTGCCTGACCTTCCCTCCAAGTGGGAGCCCTGAAAATGGAATAAGAAGAACAAACCAAGTCAAAGAGTCTGGTACAGACAGGGTGAGGTGGAGTGGGGCTCGCTACTGGGATTTGAGGAGTGGTGTGTGGAAAATTGAGTTATAAACTGCTTTGAGGAGCTTGGCTTTAACAGGAAGGAGTGAAAAAATGACAACTAAGGAGATGGAGACCACACTGACATAATTGTATTGTAGAAAAAAGTTATCTAGGAGGAAAAGAGTGAAGAATGACAAATTCAGTTCTGAATTGACCTGTGTCCCTCAAAAGACATGGTGTAGTCCAAACCACAGGAATCTGGGAATTCAGTCTTCTTTGGAAATAGTCTCTTTGCAGATGTCATAACATTAAGATGAGGTCATACTGGGCCCTAAAAGCTATGACAAACCTAGACAGTGTATTTAAAAGCTGAGACATCACTTTGCTGACAAAGGCCCATATAGCCAAAGTTATGGTTTTTCCAGTAGTCATGTATGGATATGAAAGTTGGACCATAAAGAAAGCTGAGAGTCAAAAGAACTGGTGCTTTTGAACTGTGGTGCTGGAGAAGACTCGAACAGCAAGGAGATCAAATCAGTCAATCCTAAAGGAAATCAACCCTGAATATTCACTGGAGGGACTGATGCTGAAGCTGAAACTCCAGTCCTTTGGCCACCTGATGCGAAGAGCCAACTCACTGGAAAAGACCCTGATGCTGGGAAAAATTGAGGGCACGAGGAGGAGGGGGCAACAGAAGATGAGATGGTTGGGGATGACATCATTGACTCAATGGACATGAGTTTGAGCAAACTCCAGGAGATAGTGAAGGATAGGAAGCCTGGTGGGCTGTGGTCCATGGGGTTGCAAAGAGTTGGACACAACTGAGCGAATGAACAGCAACAGATCCCATATGCCTGATGTCCGTGTGAGAAGAAGGAAATTTGGACATAGAGACAGAGACCAACAGGAAGAAGGCCATGTGATGATGGAGGCAAAGATTGGAGTCAAGTAACACCAAGGATTGCTGACAACCACCAGAATCCAGGAGAGAGACATGGAACACATTCCCCTCTGAGCCCTCAAAAAGAAGTTAGCCCTACTGACACCTTGATTTCCAACTTCTGGCCTCCTGAACTGTGAGAGAATAAACTTCTTTTGCATTAAGCTACCTAATTTGTGATATTCTGTTATGGCAGTCCTAGAAAATATTCAAATGGACTGAGTTTTATACCTTCAATTACCAGGATAGCGTTGTGTTATATACCCTGTTAGGCATTATTTGGTTTAAGTTAATAAGCATTGAAACTATCCTTAGAAATCTATCATTAGGATAATTTAAGTGCACTTTCCAGTGTTTTTCAACATTCACTTTTTCCCTAACTATCCGGCTTCACTTTTCTTGGTAATTTCTTTTTCTTTATAATTCTTCTGTCTTTTGCTATTTTATTGTCCCCAATATTCTTCATAATTTATTTCATTTGAAATTTGTATCTATTGTTCAAATTGTGCTTTTTAATACTCAAAAATCATTTTATACTTTTTATACATTTTATATTTTTCTCTGAAAAGGACATCAGCAACAATCCAGTTAGGAAGATGGAGTGCATATTTGTTTTGGTTTGGTTTTTCCCTTTCAATATCTCCTTTAAAATTAGAGATATATTTTCTGAAAGAAGGTGTTCTAATGTTCTCTAGTGAAGAAACCATGTTTTCCATTCCTTGCTTGGAGCCTATGAAGGAAAGCCCACATATTTAGTAATCATAGCAGGTGAGTGACTTCTGGAAGATACTGAGAGTACAGTTACTTGCAGGTGTCTTGGCCAAGCATCCATCAACTTAGAGAGGGTTTCTGCATCCAAAACGCCCCTTTTCCCCAAGGCAGGATTGCTAAACTTGATATTCACGTACGTTTGGTCACAATCAATTTTTACTGGAAAGAGTAGAGCTAAGATTCAAGAGGAAAAGCAATTTCTTGTTTCTTTCCTCTAAACCCTCAAAACTGTTTTTTTAGGATGTAGGCATGGCCATCCACCTTGTTTTCCTCTGTCTGTGAAGTCTGCAAGAAGCACACACCCCTCTGGCACAAAACGGCTGTGTGCTGGGCCCGCCTTGTATGCCTGCTTCCGTGTCCACGGTTCCTGAAGCTATGGCTCTTGAGAAGAGGGCCCCCATTTCATCCTGCTGTAGAGTCAGATGTGCTCAAAGACCCACATTATCTGGATTTCCATTAGGGAAAAAAAAAGTTGGCATTCTCCCACAAGCGTATATCTTTTTATTATTATCTAAGGCAAGAACAATGAAGTATCTAGAGAGTCATTCTTACATGATGAAATATTCCAAACAAACACAAAAAATTAGAGAGACAAATAATACACCCATGCCCAATATACCCAATGTACCCACCCCGTATGTTCAAAACACATTACAGTTTCGACTTGCCAATCCTCATCTGACTTTCATATTCACTCTTGGTGACTAGGAGGAGGAACATGGATTTTGCCATCAGACCTTGGTTCAAATTCTGGCTGTGTAACTAGTTACCCTACGAGAAGTACTTTACCTCTTTAAACTTCCGTTTTCTACTTCAAAAGAAAATAGTTGTAATATATCCACCTCTTTGAACCATGAGGCTTAAATGTGACAAATGGAAAGCACTCAGCATGATGCCAGACACAGGGAAGCTGCCAGTACTGGGTCCTTAATACTCTCGGTCTTTCCTTTATACAGCCTTTCAAAATTCTGGTAGCTCACTTTGCTGTAAGGTAGAGTAAGCCTCGCTCCCAACCCCCAACCTTGTTTTCTTTGGATTTTTGAAAGCAGTTAATTAAATGTCAGCTGGCATACCAGATGCCATCTCCTAACCTGAAAAAATTTCAGGTCCTGTTGTTATCCCTTCTTTTATTCCCTGGGCTAGTTCAGCACTCCAAGCAAGGCCTTCCACCATCCCCTGGCCATTTAACTTTTCCTAAAGCCCATATCGTTCTCTGTGTTCACACCTGACTTTACCCAATGTCCTTTTAAAAAACGACGAAAGCAAAGCTGCTTTTCATTTTATGGAAGAACCAATTGCACTGGGTAATAGGTTTGTGTTTAATGATTCATGATAAATATATTAGGTTTAGAGAAAGAGAGAACTGGCAGGACAGAATGAGGCAGGGAGTTAGGAATCAGTTTCACTCTGATGAGCATGACCTTGAAGGTGTCCCTTCCACCCTCTCATTTCGTTGATCACTGCAAACGATAGGAAAATTAATGACTTGAATATTTTTGAATAAGTCTGGGTGTCTGAGCTCAGTGTGTGCTATAAAGAACTTTATGCTTTGGTATTTGGTTTGAGATGAGTAATCAATAGCTTAGAAGGTTAAAAAAATCAGCCTTACATAATCTTATCCTGAAGTCACCTGTATTCTGGCTTCGCTCTTCCTTTGGACTCATCCCAGCTCTCAACCATCAACATGGAAGTTTTGGCACAGCTAGTGGCCTCTTGGGATTTCAACCTTCCGCAGAGATCTTTATACAAGTTCAGAGACAGTACTTCTAAATGTATCAATTTTATGAGCATGTAATGTATTCTGTCTTTCCCAAGAAGAACGTAATGAATCCATTTCTTCTTCAACAAATGTTTAGCACTATTAAATACATCTTCCACTTTTTTTTTAGTTAAAAATTCTTTTTTTGTAAAACCATGGGTTTAAAAATATGTGATTTATGTAATTGTTCTTTTAGCATCTGCCCCACCCCACTCTCCAAGGCCCAAGGGCTAGTTATCACTGAGAAGACGTTCTCCAAACTTTATCCAAAGCAGCACCAGTTATGATCATACACTTAACATGCTGTTGGGTTTGGGCTGCCTTTAAAAAAATGAAGGGCTTTACATGAAGCATGAAATTTTAAAACTTCATTGTTGTTGGAAAGCATATTTAATCTAGAAATTGCTTTAGTAAATTAGGAAAACCCATGCCACTATTCTTTGGCAGGGTTAACAACTGGCCTCGGGGTTTTCAAAGTTATAATAACTTAATCATCTTAACAGTTCCCAATATAGTTATCTAATTCTTTCTGCTTGTTTGTTTTATTTCCTCCTTGACCATCTGATCAGTTTTTGTTGTTGTTGTTGTTGTTTTAAAAATCATACATGCTCCTATTTTGTTGTGATTTGGGAAGTACAGAAAATTATAGAGTAGCAGGAAAACATAATGACCCATAGTGCCACCACGCAGAGGCAAACTGTAACGAAGAGTTTTTCACAGTTCTGTCCAGTCTTTATATTATATTAAGAATATTAAAGTCTCATGTACCTTCTGTTGCCAATAGTTTGCCAGTCCTTGTGACTTTATGTACATACATAATGCAGAGTTTGAAGCACCAAATACCTCGTTAGCTTATTGTGAAAAAGTGAACCCTGACTACACCCTTCCCCATTATTTTCTGCTCTTGAGAACAAGTACTTTAAACTCCTTTGAGTCTTTAGTGCTAGTTTTCATACTTCTGAATAATTTGCTTATGTTACTTCTTGCTTTTCCCTGGCTTTAGGCATTGTCCACTGACATCCTCCTGTGAACAGAAGGATTTAGCTCTTTCACCAGAGCCCACCTGCCACTACCACACAAAATCCTTCTCATCTCCTGTCCTCTGAACAGGGTGTATTTTATTTGGGCTAAATCAGTACCCATTGCTTTTATTACTGACACTAGGAAATAATAAAACGGCCACTAAGACATTACGATAAGGTTTCCATTACTGTTCATCTTTGTGTTTTCTTTATAACAACTAATTGTCTTGTTTTGTACACTCATTTTCATGCTTTCCTATGATCCCCAATTTATCCTCAAACTCTTCTCCAGTTGTATAAATATCCTCTCAGTGTCTCCAGACATGTTAGACTTTTGTCCCTGTCGAGTTGCAGAAGTCTCTCCTGGGCCTACTCACCTGTTCGCACTGGGCTGGTTATGTTCAGCCTCCTACTTGGATATGCCTTGGGAGTCCCTTCACTCTCTTCTGTTCGCTCCCATTTCCTGCATCCTATGCTGTGTTAGTTTCCCCTTCCTGCTACAACAACTTAACTACAATCTTAGTGGCTTGTATCACCTTATAGTTCTGGAAGTCTGAAATTAGTCTCACTGAACTAAAACCAAAGAGCTGGCACGGCTCTTCTGGAAGAGAATCCATTTCCTTGCCTTCTCCAGCTTCTAGAGACTACCTGCATTTTTTGGCTCATGGCTCCTTTCTCCATCTTCAAACCCAGTATTATAGCATCTTCTGATCTCGGAGATCTCTCTCTCCCCACTTCCTCTTCAGCTCATGGGGACCCTCGTGATTAAACTGGGTCCACTTGATTAACCCAGGATAATCTTCCCATCAAAAGTTCTCTTTTTGTGTGTGTGTGCTATAACAAACCATATTCACAGATTCTGGAGGTTGGGACGTGGACATCCTTAGTGGAGGCGGGGGACATTATTCTGCTTTCCACGTGTATCTTTCCCTTTCCTCTGCCTACTGAGAAAAGGTGCATGGGATGGAAATTTTCTGAAATATTGCGTTTCTGAAAATGGTCTTTATTCTATCCTTGATTAATTGTTTGATGGAATGAAATTCCTGATGGGGAATCTGTATTAACCAGGATGGGCTAGGGTGATGCAAAATCCAGTTGGTACATAAGTTTATATCTTGCTTATAATTAAGACCCTTAGTGAGACCAGTGGGTCCACTGGTTCTCAGGGAAGCTCGTTTCAGGAGCTCATTCCATCTTATGGCCGTCCAACCAGCTCATACTATCTCAGGTTGGACCTTCATGTCACTCTGGCATTGGAGAGAGGAGCTGGGAATATGTGAGACTTCTCATGCCTTCATCCTGGAGATGACCCATGTTACTTCTGTGAGTAGTCAGTTGGCCAGAACTGCTCAGCTGCAAGGGGACTGGGAGCATCAAAATCGTTTCCCCTCTGAATGTTAATGGTCCTTTCCCACCTTATTCTAGCTTCTGGTGTTTCTGTTGAGAAGACTTATTCTTCACCCTTCATATGGAAATCTCATCTGTCCGTATAGAAGCTTCTTATTCCTAGTATTCTAAAATTTTGTGATTTTGTGCCTAGAATGTGTCACTTTTCAGGTACTATTGTCAATACTCAGTGGACATTGTGATCAGGAAACTGATTCCGTTCTGGGATCTTTGCTTGACTTTTTTTCACTGATGATTTTTCCTCTGCATTCTATCTTTTTGTCTTTCTGGATCTCCTCTCATTTGGATGTTGAACCTCCAGGACTAATTGGTTATATTTCTTATCTTTGTTCTTTTTATTTTTATTTTCTTTGTATTTTTGCTCTATGATCTGGAAGAGTTTTTCAACTGGGACTTCCAACTTTTCTATTGTTTCCTCCTCATTGTTCTCATATTTTTAATGGGCAAGAACTTGTTGGTGCTGTTTATTCTTCTCTGAATGTTCTTAGTTATAACATTCCTCAGTTTCATAAAAAGCTTTTGCATTTCTTACAAAAAATTATTCCAAGATATTTTACCTTTTTTTTGGTTGTTATTTTGAATGAAATATTTTTTCACTGTATTTTACATTAACTGTGGAATACTGAAAAATTATTGACTTTGTGCATTATATATACTCACATATCTGAGCTTTTTATTTTAATACTTTTTCCATTCTTTTTCTTAATAGAGATTCACCTAACAGAGGAACAATATTCATTGTATCTCTTCCTTTCTAATTCTGTTTCAGGTTTTATAACATTATCCAGAATAATATTAAATAATATAAAGTCAATGGTGGGGCACTGGGTATCAGTTATCACCATGTCATCCACATTTATAACACGTACCTGGCATATTTTGTTGTTGTTGTTCAGTCGCTCAGTCATGTCCAACTCTTTGTGACCCATGGACTGCAGCACACCAGGCTTCCCTGTCCTTCACTATCTCCTCAAACTTGTGTCCAGCAAGTCACTGATGCCATCCAACCATCTCATCTTCTGTCTTCCCCTCCTCCTCCTGCCCTCAATCTTTCCCAGCATCAGGGTCTTTTCCAGTGAGTTAGCTCTTTGCATTAGGTGGCCAAATTATTAGGGCTTCAGCTTCAGCAACAGTCCTTCCAATGAATACTCAGGATTGATTTCCTTTAGGATTGACTGGTTTGATCTCCTTGCAGTCCAAGTGACTCTCAAGAGTCTTCTCCAGCTCCGCAGTTTGAAAGATTCAGTTCTTCCATGCTCAGCCTTCTTTATGGTTTAATTCTCACATCTGTACATGACTACTGGAAAAACCATAGCTTTGACTAGACGGACCTTTGTCGGCAAATTCCTGGCACATAGTAGCACTCAATATTTGTCAAATCAATGAATAGTGGTTATAAAAACATCTTTTGTATTACTTGAAACTTTAATGATAATGCTACAAATGTTTTATTAGTAAGTATAATTTTAGTTGACATTTCATTGAAGATAGATATTCTTTATCATGTTAATGAAATATCTTTAATTTCCTGGTTATTTATGAGAATCATGTTCCCTTAGTGACTTGGTATTTTGCACTTAGAAACATGTGTTGAACTGAATTAATTCACTTTTACTTTAACTGAGGGGAGAGAGAAAGAGATTTGCATGTATAAACAGGCACTTTTTATCGATATTTGATGTCTTGTCTTTACTGGTAACCTGGAAGAAGAAATGCCAAGAAAAATCTCTGAGTTTGCAGGTAACTCTAATCTTTTGGGAGGATGAGGGTTGAGGGCTATTGCTAAACCACAGGAATATCTACTAGGCCCAGTGTCCTTGTCAGCTGCCACCCAGTATAGTACTGCATTCCGAAGAGGCTATCAAAATGTTGGCAGTCCTCCAGCAGAGATCGTAGCTGTGCCATGAGCAAGCTATGATTTATCTATACCTGGAAGATTATATGCAGTTTTAGTCAACAAAGAGCAAAAGAGGCATAATTGAGCTGGAGAACATCCAGAGAGTAACAACTAGAATGATCTTGGAAGATGGAAGAAAAGACTAAACGGATTTCTGCAAACATATCAGCACAGGAAAATGATCAAAATCTATAAAGCCAGAAGGAATATATGTTTGAGGTAAACACAAAACTGTTCATCAAGGCCTCAAACACATCTCTGATCTGAAATAAATAGACACAGTGTCCTGCAAATCTTAAATAAAAGTATAAAAACTGAAGGAAAATTCTGCTTTTTGTGGAGGATAATGAACCCCTGGATTTCATTTGCCCAATTGATAGTGCAGGCCAAAACTATAAATCAGTCCTCATAAAAGTTTATATAATTCATGGATGACAAATCCATAATGGATTAGGACAAAAACAAGATTGCTTAAAGGGATAGCCTAATGTTTCAGAGTTTGTGTTCTTGAATCCACGAAGAGCAGTCTTATTTTATGTATAATAGAAAAGGAACATTCTTCTTCCCCCAATCAGAGCATCATTTAGTAATTATTGACTCTCATTGATAGTTGAGTCATTATGATGCTTATCTTTTTTAAATTAATTTATTTTATTTTTTAACTTTACAATGTTGTATTGGTTTTGCCATATATATCAAAATGAATCCGCCACAGGTATACATGTGTTCCCCATCCTGAACCCTCCTCCCTCCTCCCTCCCCATACCATCCCTCTGGTTGTCCCAGTGTACCAGCCCCAAGCATCCAGTATCGTGCATCGAACCTGGACTGGCGATTCATTTCATATATGATATTATACATGTTTCAATGCCATTCTCCCAAATCATCCCATCCTCTCCCTCTCCCTCTCCCTCTCCTTCTCCCTCTCCCTCTCCCTCTCCCACAGAGTCCAAAAGACTATTCTATACATCAGTGTCTCTTTTGCTGTCTTTAAATCATTCTCTGGATTGCTGCTGTTTAGACTACCCATATTGCGGGGCTCTACTTAAATCCTGCACCTACCTGCCCTACCTGGGTAGTGGCTGCCCTACCTGGAGACTCTATTGTGTGACCACTTTAGAACAAGGAGCTTGAAGATCCCAATAGAAACCGAGGCTCCAGTTCCTACTAGTTCTTAGAACTGACAAAAGCCAACTATTCTTTCCGAGTTTTGTTTTTCTCACTTATAAGATGAAAGTAATGATTTCCCTGTATTCTTCACATTCACATTTTTGTGAAAGGAAATATTGCTTGTGAAAGTGCTTTGGAAGCTGTAAGGTGCTGGCTGTGTCACTGATCGGTAGAGATGGGGATGGCCTGTTTCTTGAAGCTGTAGGTCCTCAGGGAACTGCCAACCTCTTTTCCCAGACTCCTGAGAGGACCTCCCTCAACAAGTGAACCCCACTGTGGCCTGCTGCTCTGGTGAGCTGGCTTGACTCTGTGGAGGTACAGGGTTTTGTTTTGCTCCTGAAACCTAAAGCCTAGAGAAGGGCAGAATGAGTGACAGCCTGCAGCTCTCTTCCGGGTTCACACGCTCATCTTGACCTTGAGCTTTTACCACCTGAAGGTGACCTTTTAGCTTGTCCCTTATCTGACGGTGAGAAGACATAGAAAGGGAATGATAGCCATTTTCTCGAGACCAGGGGTCAGAGCAGAACCAGCTGGACTCTTCCCCGTAGCCTTTCCCTGAAGCCATAGACAGGCTCCCTCTTGGCCTTTTTTCCCTCAGTAAGGGAAATTGGGAACCATTTACTTATTGCATTAGCTATATGGAACGTTGGAGGAAAAAAGCAACGTGAAGCAGGCCAACAACAGGAAGAGGCCAAGATAGACAGCCAAGTGGAAAATGGCTTTAAAAACCTTTATACAGTATCTTGAGAGCTTTATTCCTTGCCACCATGGCCTAATTTTGTCCTTGAGCAGTGCATGACCTTAAGGATTCCTCCTCCTCCATGAAGGTAGCCTTGAGCTCCTGTTAGAGATCAGAGTGTACAAAACTATAAACCACCACAATGTTAATTATGGTCTTATAATACTCTCCTATTACAGTGGAGAGCATATACCATGATAACCATTATTATGCACTGTAACTGTCGCCTGTGTGTATATGTTTTTATCTCCCCAACTATATAGTAATTCCTTAAGGGCACGGAACATGTTTTATACATCCTTTTTGGCTTAAAGGATATGTACTGATTATGCATACCTAGAGGAATCCTTTCATCTGGCCATTTCAGAGGTATGCAGCGGGCCTGCCAGTGATGTAAGCTGAATCCAGCATGATTGCACGATGCAGTGCTGGCTTCGTATGGTGCCATAGGGCACTCATAATCAGAGGTGGGCTGGAAAGGGGGACCCTTCTTGTACGGACTCATTTCTTTCTCCAATTTTATTCTCATGCCTTTCCCATTTTTTTCTCTCTTCTTCAAAACCAGATGTTCCCCTTGCCTTGGGCAAAAAGAATATCCTGTTGGAAATATATGTCTGGGCATTAAGGGAAATAGGCAGACTGTAGTTGTATGAGGATTTCAGGTTCCTGTATTTAAAATTCGATTCTGTGCTAAAATTTAACTGCATCCTGGGTAAAAATATCAGAAGAGGAAAAAAAAAAAAAACTGATCTGGGTTTGTCGTCTGTCTACTTAGACAAGTTATAGGGATTATCCGGTGCATGCGTGCTAAGTTGCTTGAGTCATATCAGACTCTTTGTGTCCGTATGGACTATAGCCTTCCAGCCTTCTCTGTCCATGTGATTCTCCAGGCAAGAATACTGGAATGGGGTTCCATGCCCTCCTCAGAGGATCTCTCTGACCTTGGGATTGAACCCGCATCTCTTACATCTCCTGCATTGGCAGGGCGGGTTTTACCACTAGCGCCACCTGGGGAGCCCTGGATTATCCAGTAGATGTTTCTAAACTTTCAAAATTTGTTGAGATAACAGATAATCACTGAGGAGTGATGTTGCTAGCATGATTGCTATTGTAACACAGTGAATGAGAGATCAACTTCTAGAGCTTAGTAAGCTTGCCTACAAATTTAGACTCTGCCTCTTACTGTGTCATTTGGGTCAGATTTCTGAATGTCTGTTATTCTCAGTTTTCTCATTTGTATAATAGAGACAGAAGTCTCTATTTGATAGAGTTGTTAAAAGGATTGATTGAAAGAAACCATATAAAATGCTTAGCACAGTCCTAGTACAAATTGCATTATCTAAGTTATATTCCCTAATGCCACTAATTGATGAATTGTGTTTTACCAGGTCCTGATCTGAATTGCTAAATATTTATAAATATTATTTTAACAACTGTCCATTTGTAATACCTGTTGAAACCTTTCAGGATAAATGTTTTAAATGAACTTGATTATATATGTTTTGTGGCATTTGGTTCAAGCTAGATCAATTTGTTTTAGCCAGGTTTTTTTTTTTCCCTATCAAAAGTGCTTTTTGTTACTGAGCATTTTTAATAGATTTACATAATGTATTTTTAATCAATGACATAGTAGGATACTTTTATAGATTATGATTTTATCCAATTAGAAAGGTAAAGAGCTATTTAATTATTGGTATGTACTGATATCCAATTAGTACTCTAGTG
>NW_011495043.1:927160-949283 GCF_000754665.1 Bison bison bison | reverse complement strand
TCTAGTGAAATGTCCCAGAGAAGAATAATTTCATTTCAATATCCTGGACTTTCGAGGGTGTATTTTTTATTGTGATATGTGTGAAAGTCAACTATTGTTATCCAAAATAATAAAAGCTACTATTTTGCTTATTGAATTTGATTGTTTTACTTATCTTTTAATATTTTGAGTGTGTATTCACAGATTTATAGTTTTATATTTTAATTATAAATGTCAAATTTCTATTGACTTTGAATAGTAATTTGAATGAGTTATACAGACAATAGATTTTCAGCCACATTTAATTAAAAATACAAATGAAAGATGAATTTTCTCTTATTTTAATTACCAAATAATTTTGTAATAATTTGTAATATAATATTTGAAAATAAAAATTTTTTACAGCATCACAAAAAGGCTACTGATGGAAACGCTGAATCATCCCTTTATACAGTCTAAGAACTTAGATTATTTCATTGGTTCACATGAATTTCATTCACTAACCTTAGCAAAACTATTTTCAATAGCTTACTCTTAATCTAATTATTTACAATTGATGTTCTGGTAGTATGATCACTGAATACCTGAGTTATGGCTCAAAGCCACGATTCCTTCAAAGTTAAGGATTCTAAGACTGTTTATTCATACATTTTTTGACATATTCTCTATTTCACTATTTTAAAAGCAGAATTATCTTTTTGTCATACGTTCTTTAAATGTTATGTAAATATAGTGTTTCTAATATTATTTTATTGGAAATTATATTTATCTTATAATGTTCTTTTTGAGAGTAAATATATTTTAGTGAAACTTGTTCTCAATTTATCTTGTCAGAAACTCAAATGTCATGAAAAGTAATTCAACTTTTCCATATTTAAGAAGCTCTGATTATAATGAATGCTAATATATGTAAACGAAAAGGCCCTGTCCTTTTGGCCTTCAGTAGTCTCAATGACAGTGTTCCAAACAATCCTCCAACAGCATCGATTAAAATGCTCTTCCTGCTTCTCAGAAATCACCCTGTAAAGCATAGAGAACGACGTGGTTTCCTGATAATTGTGCTAATGGCACTAAAAATAGACGGTCGGTTTTTAAATGTCTGATTTAGTATTCTTCCATATATGTATATATAAAAAGATTGAAAAACTCCATCTCACTCTAAGAAGATTCTACTAGTATTTCATTCCAGGTGTCTAAAGGAGCTTTGGGCAAGCAGCTTTCGTTGTTTTGTTTTTGTCTTTGTAGTGGAGCCTGTAGGTAGGTACCTAGGTACTGAGATGCTCTCAGAACCTGCATCATTCATGCAGTGTTGTTTAGCATTGCCGCCCTTGGGACGCACGTTAGCAGAGGGGACAGGGGACGTGTGCTGGCAGTCCACCTCCGTTCTCACTTAGGAAATTGCCAGCCTCTGCTCCTGCCTTCTAAAGTAATTACTTTGCTATGGTCGAAGTACCTGGCAAGAAGATAAATCTTTCACTAGACAGAAATTCCTCAAGTACTTTCCCCCCATCAAACATGATGGCAGATGTGTTGGGTCTGGATGTCCAAATAGGCAAGTTCCATTTTCACAGAATCAATAGTGCATCCCATTTTAAGAATTATTGTCTTAATTATGCAAATATAGAAAGAACTAACAAACCTTAGCAGGGAAAAGCAACAGGCAGCTGTTCTGCTTTATTTAGGGGGAGGGATGTTATCTTCTACTTATTTAATGATTTAGAAGTTTGTTTTCTATAAATGGAGACTAGAGCTAATTTGATTTTGTTGGGAAAACGCAGATAAGTTTCATAATCAAAATATTGTTTTGCCAAAAAAGTTTATTTGGGTTTTTCTCTAAGATATGGTGAAAAAACGTGAACGAACGTTTTGGCCAATCCAAAAGATTCTTTCAGTATCTTAGGCAATTGAGGACAAGTGTGCGCGCATGCTCAGTCACTCAGTCGTGTCTCACTCTTTGCAACCCCGGTGGACTGAGCCTGCCGGACTCCTCTGTCCATGGGATTAAATCTTCTAAGGTAACCCTGAATGCTTTTTGGACTCTCCTTCTTCCCTAGTCCCCTTCTCTTTCTTCCAGAACTCTGCTCCAGGTGTGAAGGAAAATCCATTTCCCTCCTCAGTCTAACTTTGTTGTTGCTTAGTCGTTAAGTCATGTCTGACTCTTTTGTGACCCCATGACCTCACATGCCAGACTCTTCTGTCCATGGGATTTTCCAGGCAAGAATACTGGAGTGGGTTGCCATACATTCTCCAGGGGATCTTCCCAGCCCAGGGACTGAACCCACATCTCCTGCTTTGGCAGGCAAGTTCTTTATCATTGAGCCATTAGGAAAGCCTCTTCAGTCTTACTGCTGCTGCTGCTAAGTCACTTCAGTCATGTCCGACTCTGTGCGACC
This sequence comes from Bison bison bison, assembly GCF_000754665.1. Classification (NCBI taxonomy): domain Eukaryota; kingdom Metazoa; phylum Chordata; class Mammalia; order Artiodactyla; family Bovidae; genus Bison; species Bison bison. The sequence continues at coordinate 946,911 of NW_011495043.1, read as the reverse complement.
CCATAGACGGCAGCCCACAAGGCTCCCCCGTCCCTGGGATTCTCCAAGCAAGAGCACTGGAGTGGATTGCCATTTTCTTCTCCAATGCATGAAAGTGGAAAGTGAAAGTGAAGTCGCTCAGTCGAGTCCGACTCTTAGCGACCCCGTGGACTGCAGCCTACCAGGCTCCTCTGCCCATGGGATTTTCCAGGCAAGAGTACTGGAGTGGGGTGCCATTGCTTTCTAGCCCATCTATTTAAGCCACAACCACAGGCTCATAACCTTGAAGAAAGTTAATGAAATTAACTCAGAACTCTTAGATGGGCCCCTTTCTCCCACTCCCTCCATCATCAGAGTTAGTTCAGCTTTCTAATAAATGTAGGTATGTATATTTGTATACTATACATACTTGTAAAAGGCACGAGGCTGGGTGTGCACAAACGTAACATTTCCTCTTCCCTTTCCTTTCCTCCCTTCTCCTTGTGGCCAGTCAGGTTCCCTGAGGTTTTGTGTGCCCTCAGGGCAGTAGCATCTTGCCCTGATGCTGTTCTCTCTTTGGGATCATCCCAAGTCGTCTTTGTTGCTTCTCCATCTGAGTCAGATGACCCTGGCTCACCAGGGCCTCTGAGCAACAAGCCCATGCACGCTACATCCTCCTTGTCCTGACCCCAGGTCCCTGGCCCTGTTTCATAGCTTCAGAAAAACTCCAGAAGACTTCTCATAGTGCCCTGCCCTCAGGACCATGTATCTGGGTAGCTCCCTTAGTCATTACCCCACTTAAATCTCAAGCTTTGGTCAGGAGCGAGGCCTCTTGTTACAGCCTAGAGCCTCCAAAGACACATCTGTGAGGCCAGCCCCTTGTCCTCTGGGATTCCCGCAAATGATCTGTGGTTTCTCTCAACCTGACTCTCCCCAAAACACTTGGTCAGGGCCCAGACCTTTTCCTAGGGACCCAGACAGCTTCTAAGAACTAGTCCTAACCCTCTTTATCCTTATCTCAGTGGCCAACTAAAGCTTTATTGCCTTTTGGGAAGTAACTAGCTCTTGCTGTGTTCTTTCCCCAGTCTTTGATTTTGTTGATAAACTTGATGTCTTCTACCTTCAGTCTTTGCCTTTTAGAACTCTGACTCACTCTTCTCTAGATCACTTAAGGTTGAAAAAATTTGGCTTTCAGAGCAAATAGCTTTCTTAGTAAGTCACAACTGAAACCTTAGGAGTTCAAAAGAGAAACATAAAATAAAAAGAAATTCTCAGGAAAAATAATCAGGTCTGACACTAAAATTGACTTCTTTTTCTATATTGTCTCCTTTCCTTTTTAAGGAAAAAGTGTGTTGTTTTTTCTTCTTGTGTTAGTTGCTTTATTGATTCTGTGCTTTGGGTGGCGGGCAGTTAAGAAGATAGAGGTCAACAGCCTCAAAAAATTTTTAGCAGCAAAAAGATGATAATTTAAAACTAGATTCAAATGCCCCATCTATGCGTCTTTTTTGTAGCAACTTGTATGCGTTTCTTGATTTCATTTAATTCACTGGAAAATATGTCAGTGAAAATTTCAGTTCATGAGTTGTTTCTTTTTGTCTCAAGATTGCTTATCAGATGACATATAACAACATGTAATCATAACAGAAGAAAAGGACAGAGAGAGAGCAGGCTGATATCACTGCATCGGTTCTGAGCCGTTTTATTAAATTCTGTACTTCAGTGAATTTCAGGCCTTGCTGTCGTTCATCAGTAACTCAACCCTGTGGTGTATAATTTAAGAGAAAGCAGGATCAAGGAGAAGCAACTCTTATCTCCCTTGCCTGTGCTTGTAATGGCTGCCATCATTTATCCACAGGGAGAAATGAGCAATTGGAACCATTCCTCTTTGGCCGGCCAGAACCTGTTCATAGTTTGTTTGGCAAGAAATGAAGATAAAGAGTTATCAGGTGTGGTAGATTATCCCTGGAGTCTGTGTTTTATTTTTATCTTTCCATGAATCACCCTCTGATAAGCACAGGGGACGGCACTTAGAAAAGAAAATCTCTTTGGAGAATAAGAATTTAATTCTGCTGCAGAATGCCAACGAGATGCTCATTTCACAGTGAGCTGTTCATTGCACATTACGACAGAGCAGATGGGAGCATCTAGGTGGTTTTCCGAAAGATCGGTTATCAAATGATAAAATGTGTTTGAATCTAGGGGAATCTTGTTAAAATGCAGAAGATCTGGAGTGGGACCTGAGACTACGTTTTCTGAAAAGTTCCCGGGTTATGTTACTGTTACTGGTGCCTGGTTCTCACTTTACACAGCAAAGTCTTAACTTAGGTGTTTCAAATAGCTTTGTGCAGAAATTTCATATTGAAGTGGTGGAGCTAGTAGGGATTTGCAATGCCAGTGTTTTTTACGGATCCCTCAGCTTGCCATCATTAAAGAAATTGTCCAGCTAGAAACCAAGAGTTTAAGCAAGGATCATCTGTCAATGCTCCACTCTGGCCAGATCAGCACCTCTGCAAATGTCCACCTTGAATTTGCTCTGAGGTTCTGACCCAACTGTTGGAAGGGTTGCTTGAAGAATGCCTTTATTCTAGACTCTCTCCACCTGCAAGACTCCCTGTCAGAACTATAATACATAAAATCCAGTGTTTACATGAGCAGGCATTTCTGCAGCTGTGCAATTTTATAGGGATCAAAAAACTTCTGTGAGGACTGAGGTGACCCAAGAAGCCAGCTAGAAAAGATTTGATGTAATTATGTTAATTCATCAAAAGATAATTTCATTTTCAGTGATGAATGGCCCTAAAGTTTTGGACCTTGATAAGAAGGATTTTCAGAGGAAAACCATGAGCAGTGAGTAGTTGATTCTTCTCCTGGGATTGTGATTTCTTAACACGAAATCCTTGTTCCAATGCTTTGACTTTCTTATGCCAGTTCAAATAAGCTTCTGATTCTATTAATTCTTGTTTCTATGGAGAAGAATCTGCCATATTGAAAGAAAGCTGTTTCGGTCCTCATATCCCAGCTACACCAATTACCAACACACAGGAGCTGTGGACTGAATGTTTGTTTCCCCTCAAAATTCATACATGAAACTCTAATCCCCGGTGTGGTGGCATTTGGAGGTGGGGCCTTTAGGAGGTAATTAGGTAATCAGGGTGGAATATTCAGGAATGAGATTAGTGCCTTATAAAGAAGAGATATGAGAGAAAGGACATCTCTCTCTGCTGTGTGAGGTTATAGGAAGGAGGCAGCCATCTGCAAAGTAGGAAGAGAGTTCTCACAAGGAACCCAGTCAGACTGTGCCTTGGTCTTGGACTTCTCAGCCTCCATAACTATGAGAAATAAATATCTGTTGTTTAAGCCACCCCGCATATGGTATTTTTGTTATGCAGTCCAAACTGACTAAGACACGTGGTCTAGTCATGTCCAGCTCTTTGCAACCTAATGGACTATAGCCTGCCAGGCTCCTCTGTCCATGGGATTCTCCAGGCAAGAATATGGAATGGATAGCCATTCCCTTCTCCAGAGGATCTTTCTGACCCAGAGATCAAATCTGTACCTCTTACATCTCATGCATTGACAGATAGGTTCTTTACCACCAGCACCACCTGGGAAGCCCCATTTTATTTCATATATATGCTCAAATCCTGTACCTCATCCTTGAACTGTTTTGTATCAGATCTCACATATCATGTCCTTTCATCTATGAACGTATCAGTATCTATTCCTACAAATATGTATATAAGAGCACTAAAAATATAATTGCAATACTATTATTTCAGCTTTAAAAATTAACAGTAATACTTTAAGATCATCAGAAATCCATATGGAATTTGTGTTTCCCTGATAGCCTCAAATGTTTTCAGTTGGGTTTGTTCAAGTCAGTTTCCAAGGATGTTTCTACATATATTGTATTTGTTGATATGTCTCAAATCTCTTTTAATGTGTACATTCTTTTTCTTCTCCCCCACCACACTCCCAAGCACACTTTGAAATTTATTTTGAAGAAACTGAGCCATTTGTCTGGCCAGAGTTTCCTACATTACAGATTTTGATGACTGCATTCCTGTGGTATTGTAAAACATATTACTCTGCTTTCTGTAGTTCCTGTAAATTGGTGATTAGATGCAGAGGCTTACTCAGATTCCACAGTGTTTTAGTAAGAATATATCATAGGTGATGCTGAATGCTTCTTGTTGCATCTCATTAGGAGACACACTCACTGGTTTTCTCTCTTTTTCTGCAATACTGTGAAACATGGTTTTATCTTTCATATAAGAGTTCAGAAATCTGGATCAAAGCTGAGATGGCATCTTTGATAAGTGAGATTTAGTATATAGGACTAAATATATAATTATATGTATAATATGCATATTATAAAGTATATGAGATTAAGTTTGGCTACATATAATAAAGAAGACAAAATAAAAGTGGCTTATTCAAAATAGAAGTTGGTTTTTCTTATTTACAAAATAAGTCTAAAGATAGACAATACTAGACTGACATCACATCATAGTCATCATAGAGTCATATTTTTGTTCATGGTTTCTATACTTAAGATGGCCTCATGGTCCAAAACGACCACCGAAGCTCAGACATCGTATGTGTCTCTTAGGCTGGTAGCAGAGATGGAGGTGAGGGAGTTGGAAAAAAGTCTAATCTCCCAGCTAAGTCAGTCTACTTTAAAAAGCTGTCCCAGAGTCCTAACCAAGGTATTGTGGATATTTCTAAATAGTCACCCATAACTTCAAAGGAAGCAAAAAAATTGTTTATACTGTGGAAATCTGTCATAATATTGATTAGGTGTTCAAAAGATTTCAGGTGGCTACACATAATAAATGTCCATTAAATGAAAGCCTGGCTGAAGTGGGAACTGAAGTAAAATTTGTCCGAGGAAAGGAAAGATACTTCCAATTTGAAGGGTGAAGTGAAGGATGGTTTCCTGGAATGAGTACAAGAGGGTAGGTGTGGAGGGAATGGGTACTTGAGCCAGTTGTGGGGATGTAGGTGTTACATGGAGATGCCCACTGATGCAGAGCAGCACAACTAGCTTCTCCAGGAACCGTATCTGACAGACAGTCACTTCTCTAAACAGGATGTGCCTTTAAAAATGTGCCTCTTATAGAAATAAAAGCAAAAGTAAACAAATGGGATCTAATCAAACTTAGAAGCTTTTGCACAGCAAAGGAAATCACTAACAAAACAAAAAGATGATCTGTGGACTGGGAGGAAATATTTGTAAACTATATGGCTGACAAGGGCTTAATTTCCAAAATATACAGACAGCACATACAACTCAATATTAAAAAATCTAGTAACCCAGTTGAAAATAGTCAGAATAGCTAAATAGACATTTCTCCAAAGAACACATACAGATGGCCAATAGTCACATGAAAAGATGTTCAACATTGCTAATTATTAAAGAGATGCAAAACGAAGCTACAGTATGGTATCACCTCACCCCAGTCAGAATGGCCATCATGAAAAAGTCTGTAAACAATAAATGGTGGAGAAGGTGTGGAGAAAAGGGAACCAACCATCTTACACTGTTTGTGGGAATGTAAACTGGTGCAGCCACTATGGAGAATGGTAGAGAGGTTCTTTAAAAAACTAAGAATGGAGTTACCATGCAATAACAGTCCCACTCCTGGGCTTGTTCTCTTTTCTCCCACCCTGGAGAAAACTCTAATTTGAAATGATATACACATCTCGATGTTCATAGCAGCACTGTTTACAATAGCTAAGGTATGGGAGCAACCTCATGTCCATTGACTTAGGACGGATGAGTGGACCAAGAAGATGTGGTACATACATACAATGGAATGAAAGTGAAAGTCTTAGTCGCTCAATCATGTCTTTGTGATTCCATGGACTGTAGCCCGCCAGGCTTCTCTGTCCATGGAATTCTCCAGGCACAAATACTGGAGTAGGAAGCCATGCCCTCCTCCAGGGGATCTTCCCAACTGAGGGATCGAACTCGGGTCTCCTACACTGTGGGCAGTTTCTTTACCATCTGAGCCACCAGGGAAGGCTATACAATGGAATACTACTCAGCTATTTTTTTAAAAAGGAAAGAAATAATGCCATTTGCAGCAACATGGATGGACCTAAAGATTATCATACTAAGTGAAGTAAGCCAGACAGAGAAACACAACTGTCATATGATCACTTATATGTGGAGTCTAAAATATGATACAGAGGGAATTTCCTGCAGTCCAAAGGTTAGGACTTGAAGCTTTCACTCCTAGGGCCTGGGTTTGATCCCTGGTAAAAGAACTAAGATCCCTCAAGCCAAACAGCATGACCAATAAATAAATAAAATATGATACAAATGAATTTATTCACAAAACCAACTCAGAGACATAGAAAACAAACTTATGGTTACCAAAAAGGAAGGCAGGGGAAGGATAAATTAGGAGCTGAGATTAGCAAATACAAATTACTATATAAAAAGTAAACAATAAGGTCCACTTTATAACACAAGGAACCATATTCAATATCTTATAATGAACTATAATGAAAAGATAAAATAGTAAACAAGGATGTGCCCAGAATGCTCCATGACATCCTGTGATTTTGTGTTCAGTCCTATCCAACTCTTTGCGACCCTTTGGACTATAGCCTCCTGGGTTCCTCTGCTCATGGGATTTCCCAGGCAAGAATACTGGAGTAGGTTGCCATTTCCTCCTCCAGGGGATCTTCTCAACCCAGGGATCGAACCCGTGTCTCCTCCATCACAGGCAGATGCTTTACCGCTGAGCCATCAGGGAAACCTCACCCAGAAAGTTTATGCACTTATATTTTCAAATAAATGGCCTATTCAGCTGTTTTGTTTTGTTAGGAACTTTTGAAATGGAAAGCTTAATAGCTAAGGTGTTTTGGGTGCTTACCGTTTGCTCACTGTTTGGGATAGTTTATGTGTTTAAACCTCATAGCCGATGAAATTGGTTCTATCATCAACCCATTTTACAAATGGAGGAAGTGAGACCCAAAAAGGTTAAGTAATGCCTAATGTCACATTGCTGGTAAGAGGTAGGCTGGGATTTGAACCCTGGCACCATGGAAATCAGTCCTGAATATTCATTGGAAGGACTGATGCTGGAGTTGAAGGTCAATACTTTGGCCACCTGATGCAAAGAACTGATTCATTGGAAAAGACCCTGATGCTGGGAAAGATTGAAGGCAGGAGGAGAAGGGGACAGCAGAGGATGAGATGGTTGGATGGTATTACCAACTCTATGGACATGACTTTGAACAAGCTCCAGGAATTGGTGATGGACAGGGAAGGCTGGCATGAGGTAGTCCTTGGGGTCTCAGAGTTCGACAGGACTGAGCGACAGAACTGAACTGGCCACGCTATACGGGCTTCCCTGGTGGCTCAGATGGTAAAGAATCTGCCTGCAATGCAGGAGATGTAGGTTTGATCCCTGGGTCAGGAAGATCCCCTGGAGAAGGAAATGGCTGCCCATGCCAGTGTTCTTGCCTGGAGAATCCCATAGAGAGAGGAGCTTGGTGGGCTACAGTCCACGGGGTCACAAAGAGTCAGACACGACTGAGCGACGAACACTTTCACCATGTTGTCTTGTAATAAATCAGTGTGGGACAGGGAAGCCTGGCACGCTGCCTTCCATGGGGTTGCAAAGAGTCGGACATGACTGGGCGACTACAACAACAACAGTACATATTTGCCTTGAGTGTTTTTTTTGTGAATTGCTAGAGGAAGCAAAAGGATGGAGATGGGGTGTTGGTATTAACTCTGTTTCACCATAAGTAGTGAAATGGATGAGAGATGGTCTGGGTTTTACAGTTGAGTACCAGCATGGTTCTGGGCTCGGGATGTCCCAACACCCACGCTGGGAGGAGGGCATGCACTGGCAGCTCTCAGGCTAGGACGTTAATAGGAGCTCTTGGACCCCAGAACTTGGGTCAGCCCTCTGAGCCACCTCCCTCCCTTCTTCCTTTCCTCCACCTCTGGGGGTGGGGGCGGTTTGAAAGGGGCGCTGTGGCCCTTCCCTGAGGCTGACCTCACACATACCCCAAGCACCTTGCACCGGAGCACAGCACTTCTTAGATTTTGCAGGCCTCAGATGTTCAGTACAATGTTATTACTTGTATTTGGCCTCTGGTTTGCCATAGGCCATTTGCCATAAAACTCCCTGATAAATAATCCTAATTTAGCTATTTAGCAGCGCACGATCTTGGCAAGAAATACAGAACTGGAGCAGAGGAAATGGTTTCCTGCCTTGCTCATCATGTTGTACAGTTGGGGTCAGTCCCTCAAGTCCACCCTCCTCTCCGCCCTCCCCAGCTCCCCCAACATCCTGGTTCCTTTGCTCCCATCTGTCCCAGGAACATGGCCCAGCCTCACATACAGCGTGTGGAGAACAGAGGGGGAGAGGCTGGCGAGGAGGAGAGGGGTCCTGGAGGGGCTCTCAGCCAGCATCTGTCACCCTGTGGGCTCCAGATTGGAGAACTGGCTTTTGGAGGAAGGCTGGCTTATGACTCGAGGCCAGCAGCCCTTCACAGGCTCTTCTGCCCCAGATTTTGGCTCAGTTTTCTGGAAAATCTGCTTCTCTCTCCTCTGCCAACCTGTGTGCCCTCCTGTGAGAGTTGGGACTGTCTTATTCACCTCAATACCTGCATTTACTCCCATGCTAGGCCAGAGAGGGGGCTTTACTGGTGGCTCCATGGTAAAGAATCTGCCTGCAATGCAAGAGACACATGTTCAATCCCTCGGTTGGAAGACCCCCTGGAGGAGGAAACAGCAACCCACTCCAGTAGTCTTGCCTGGGAAATCCCATGGACAGAGAAGCCTGGTGGGCTACAGTCCATGGGGTAGCAAAAGAGTCTGACGTGACTTAGCGACTGAACAACAAGTCCACAGAGGCTTACACAAGGCAGGCACTCAGTAAATATTTAATGAATAAAATCCACTATTTATTATCATAGCCCTTGAACTCGTAAAGCTGAAGTCACGTAGTGTCTGGATATAAACACACTGAATGATGTAAAAACCCACACTTTGCTTAGGATGCCTCAGAGCAGCAGTGCTGAGATATTGGTGGATTTAACAGGTATCTGGGAGTTTATAAAAAATACAGGTTCTCAGACTGCATCTGAGAGAGCCTGCTCAGGGACAGGCAGAGTGGAGCTTGGGGATCTGAATTTGTAACATGATTCTAAAGCAGGGAGACTGTGGAACTCGCCTTGAGATACAGCCTGAACAGTATTTCTCTATCTTTCTGATAACTGGTGCCCACTCTATACATTGGTAACTGTGACTTCCTGGTGGCCACAAGCCACACAGTGCATATACTAGAGGGGACCCCTTTGTGTCTGAGGCCCCACATCCTTAAGAATGGAATCTGAGTCCTTATGCGGCAGAAAGAAAAGAAGAACTAAAGAGCCTCTTGTTGAAAATGAAAGAGGAGAGTAAAAAAGTTGGCTTAAAACTCAAAAGAGTAACAGACTTCATTTTCTTGGGCTCCAAAATCACTGCAGATGGTGACTGCAGCCATGAAATTAAAAGATGCTTGCTCCTTAGAAGAAAAGCTATGACCAACCTTGACAGCATATTAAAAAGCAGAGACATTACTTTGTCAACAAATGTCCATCTAGTCAAAGCTATGGTTTCTCCAGTAGTCATGTATGGATGTGAGAGTTGGACTATAGAGAAAGCTGAGTGCCAAAGAATTGATGCTTTTGAACTGTGGTGTTGGAGAAGACTCTTGAGAGTCTCTTGGACTGCAAGGAGATCCAACCAGTCCATCCTAAGGGAAATCAGTCCTGAATATTCATTGGAAAGACTGATGCTGAAGCTGAAACTCCAGTACTTTGGCCACCTGATGTGAAGAACTGACTCATTAGAAAAGACCCTGATGCTAGGAAAGATTGAAGGTGGGAGGAGAAGGGGACGACAGAGGATGAGATGTTTGGATGGCATCACCGACTCGATGGACATGAGTTTGAGTAAGCTCTGGGAGGTGGTGATGGATGGGGAGGCCTGGCGTGCTGCATGGAGTCGCAGAGTTGGACACAACTGAGTGACTGAACAGAACTGAACTGATGCACTTAAAATTCCCAAAGAGCTTATTGTGTGCTTTCTAAGTTGCTTCAGTTGTGTCCAAGTCTTGTGACCCCATGGACTGTAGCCCACCAGACTCCTCTGTTCATGGGATTCTCCAGGCAAGAATACTGGAGTGGGTTGCCGTGCCCTCCTCCAGGGGATCTTCCCAACCCAGGGATGGAACCCTCGTCTCCTGCATTGGTAGGTGGGTTCTTTACCACTAGCACCACCTAGGAAGCCCTAGAAAAGCTTGGAGTTTGCCCAAAATAACCTGAAGGAGGAAAAAAACCAAAAAACAAAAAGTGATGCTCTATTATTGAATAATAACCTGGAACTACTCCCAAATCAATGTCACTTTGATTTCCTATTCAGAATCTTCACTGAATGCCCTTAAGTGAGTTTTAAGATACCATTTCCGTGTAAGAAGTATATAAAGACTTGTTTTTTTAAGAGTGTGCTTGGAAGAGAAGCATTTTTATATGTACTACATATGTTATCAGAACTAATAGGTTTTTCCCTACCTTTCTCTGCTACTCTCAGCTATTGAATAGCCATTTGATTTAATATAGTGTCTCATGACATCCCCATTCTTCAGTGGTTCTTAATCAACCAGCACCTGAATTTGTCTGCTGAGTGCTTTTTAAAAATTGGCCTACACGGGGCTTTTGATATAAATTTTATAGGGCCATCTTCTTCAGATTTTTCTTTGTCAAACAAATTACTCTCTTTTTTTATTATTCTTACTTACTTTCTTATGATGATTAAAGTATCACAGGAAATGTGTGACTGAGTTCATATTTCCTAACTGTATTTTATGATTAGGCTCAGACAGATGGTTCCTGTCACATCTAATAGAATACTAGAAATCAATCAATAGCCTCATTATGGTGCACATTTTAGGTATAACTCCACATTAGATCCTAAGCCACATTAGATCCTAAGCCTTGTACTCTTTTTCTTTAATTTGTTTTCCCTAGTAGTTTAAAAATATTTAGTCTTATTTTTAACTTGTGCTTCATCGCTATGTGGAAGATATCTTTATGAGCTACCTACCCTGTATCCTTTCTGGAATAAACTAGGTCAGGTGTAAGTGAATATCCTTAATAAACAAGAATGGAGAAAACTAAGATACTCATCTCTAGTCACCCCACTTTTGGTTCGTTTTGATTCACAGCATTATTTTTGCATGGACATTGCTACAGACCTGTGGGCCCTCCAAAGCACTCTAGTATCGCCCCAAAAAATTAACTCGAGCCCCCTTACAAACATCACAGATATCCCCTGCATACAAATAAATGCTTCCCTCCTCCCAGTCGGCATGTGTCTTTCTTCTCCTAGCACCACGGGGCATCCCGTCTCCCTGTCTGGGATCCACGGCCTCCTCACAGCAGCTGGGTATCTTCCAGTATGGCCGCCACTGCCAGTGATCCTGCCAGCTCATCCCTGCACTAGTTCTTGCTGCCCTAGATCTGCTCCAGCCCAGCAAAGGGCTGGAGGTCACCTTGGAGTAGGGAGAGCCTCTCTTTCTCTCCACACTGTTCTCTGTGTAGGAGTGGAGTGTGTGTGTGTGTGTGTGTGTGCGTGCGTATGTGTGTGTGTAAGGGCACTTCTGGTGGTAGGTGCTGCAGACAGATGACAATGAATACCTGCTTCTGTTACCATGGTGAGCTCACAATCTAACAGGGAAGAAGGTTTATATAAGGTCTTTCTGTATATGAAAGGCTATTATCCCACAAGTGTTATGGTGGTTATGGCAACATACAGGACCCATACATTTTCAGAATAGTTTGTTTTCTGAAGACAGTTATTCAGTGCCAATTTTTTCCTGGGGTTTTTCTTTTAAACATTCTATCATCATTGATAGAAGCAAGTAATCTTCATAGTGGCCATTATTTTTTGCACGTATCTCAGTTTTTATGACTTTGATGTCAGTTAAGCGTTTCAGACTTTCTAGAGTGTCCCTAGGTGCTTTCTGACCAGTGCTGTCTATGGAAATGGTTTAGATTGAGTTTGAGGTCTCGAGTCAGGCAGACAGGAGTTGACAGACCAACAAGGTGAAGCTGGTAACTTACTGACCTCCCCAGGGCTTCCTCACCCATAAATTGAGGGTGACGGTAGCCCCGTCTCGTAGGGCTGGTGTGAGGAGTAAGTGAGGTCAGGCTTGTGGGCACAGAATGCCACCTGGCCATGGGCCATGTACCCGGTGAAAGGCCACTGAGACCTTGTACCCACCCTGAGAGACCCTGCAGAGACTCCCCGAAGAGCTTCTGACCGCCTCACACATCATCTTGGGGGAAGCTTTTTTTTTAATTGGAGCATAATTGCTTTGGGCTTCCCTGGTGGCTCAGTGGTAAAAAAAAAAAATCCGCCTTCCAATGCAGGAGACATGGGTTTGATCCCTGGGTGGGGAAGATGCCCTTAAGAAGGAAACGGCAACCCACTCCAGTATTCTTGCCTGGGAAAATCCCATGGACAGAGAAGCCTGGCAGGCTACAGTCCAAGGGGTCGCAAAGGGTTAGACGTGACTGAGCGGCTGAATAACAACAACAGCGTTGTTGCTTTACGACGTTGTGTTAGTTTCTGCTGTACCACAGATTGGATCAGCTATGTATATACGTATACCCCCTCTCTTTAGCCTCCCTCCCCTACACCCCCATCGCATTCATCTAGATCATCCCAGAGCAGGAAGTTTTATCTCACACACTGAAGAGAAAGCAATGCCAGGTGCTTGAATAGAAGTGCTTAAATATAGGTAGACTTTGTGTCATTTTTAGGGGTTTCATGCTCTACCTTGATCTTAGAGGATGTGTTAGTACTATTTTGAGTGAGAGCTCACACACATTGGCTGAAGCTGTCCTCCCCTCCAGTCTTTTCTCCATCCTCTGGGCAGCGTGGTCCCTCTAGGCCCAGCTGTGCTCTCACACCTCTGCCTCAGCCTCTTCTGACCCCACCCTGCACAAACCTGAAGACTGGAGTGGGGATGTGCAGGGCCTGGGCCTCCTCTCCCTTTCCTCTCTCTCCACTCTGGGGAGGTTTCGGGGCTGTTTGCTTTTATTTTTAATAGCACACTCTGATTTCCTGCCTGCTCTTTTTTAAAAAGTGAGACTGCGAATATTTAAGAGACGGTGATTGGAGACTTGTCTGGGTTATTTTTAGCAAGTCTCCGTTTGTGCCTTGGCCATGTTCCTATCAGGTGTGTCAAATGGACAAATGGCAGCCACGTGATCCCATACCGGGATGGATGGGGGGCTACACGCCAGTTGGGAAGCTTTCCTCATTAGGCATTGCTGGCACCTAAAATAGATGACTCGAGAGTTAATAAATAGAGTTAATTAGATGCAGTTCCTTGCAGAAATCTCAGATGCATTTTCTTGATCGTACACAAGACAAGTCTATTAATTATTTCTAACTAGGAAGGTTTAAATAACCTCAGGTAATGGCCAATTGCTGGTGGCAATCAGCAGGCAGAGTGAGGCACCCCGGGGTGAGCATCACTCTCTTCCCTGAGAGGAGAAAAGATCTATGAAGACAAAGCTACTGACTCTGGGAGCCTACAGCCTGCTGGGGAAGACTAAATACAAGTAGCTGAGGGATGGAATAACTCAGTGCTTGTGATCGTCAGGACAGTGGGTGAACAAGAAGTCCCCAAGAGCTGGAGAAGAAGTGAGTGTTGGGTCCAGCATAAATCACAGGTTGCTTTTCCTAGTGATTTCATGGTGTGTAGTACAGACAGTGTTTTGTACTTACAGTGTTTTGTACAGACAGTGTTTTATGGGTCTCTTGTGAAAAAGCACTCACCTTGATGGTGTATCTAGGCTTGGATCCCACTAGAACAGTTTCTCCCTCTCCAGGGGCCTTTGGTACCTAGTGCTTGGCCAGGAACAAGGTATTATGTTAGAGTGAAGCATTGTCCTCTTTCGGGTCCTCTGGGAGGAGGGACCTCACTAAGTCTTCAGCACTCTGGGATGGACTCTTCGATCAGAAGCTTCTTGGGCAGTAGGGACTGAAGCAGCTTGTAGCTCATGGAAACTCAGAAGGGAAAGAAGACCTCCAGCATCGAGGCCAGTCACGGAGCCCCTTCCTCCCACACCATGGTCTGGAGCTCCGATTCCCTCTACCTTTCTGTCCCCACCATCCCCACCCAAGGCCCACTCTCTACTCTCCAGACATGTGGGGTTAATTATGCTTCTTAGGGTTGCTGCGACCCCTGCCCAGAGCATGGCCCCAGTGCCATCCCCTCTCCTCCTACACGTAGGTAATCAGAGCCCAGGCCAGTAACTGGAAACCTGACAACCTCAGATTACTGAAGGCATGAAGGGGAGAGGGAAAAGTGGGCTGGAAAGTCTCGTGGTATAGGGGTGGTAGAGAGAAAATAGACAATATTTTTTAAAATTGAGATATTATTATTTACCATAAAATTCTCCATTTTAGAGTGTACAATTTGACTCAGTGGTAAAGAATTTGCCTGCCAATGCAGGAGCCACAGGAGATGCGGGTACAATCCCATGAAAAGATGCTTGACATCACTAATTATCAGAGAAAATGCAAATCAAAACTACACTGAGGTATCATCTCACATCAGTCAGAATGACTATCATCCAAAAAGACAAACAGTAGATGCTGGAGAGGATGTGGAGAAGAGGCGACTCTCCTACACTGTTGATGGGAATGTAAATTGGTACAACCACCATGGAGTGTGCTCGGACACTTCAGTCATGTCCAACTCTTTGCGACCTGTGGACTGTAGCCTGCCAGGCTCCTCTGTCCATGGGATTCTCCAGGCAAGAATACTGGAGTGGGTTGCCATGCCCTCTTCAGGGGATCTTCCCAACCAAGGAATCAAACCCATATCTACAGCATCTCCTGCATTGCAGGCAAGTTCTTTATCCACTGAGCCCCTCGGGAAGCCCTGGAAAACAGTATGGAATTTCCTTAAAAAACTAAGAACTACCATATGATCCAGCAATTCCATTCCTGGGCTTATATCCAGAGACAATCATACTTTGAAAATATACATGCACCCCAATGTTCATAGCAGCACTAGTTACAATAGCCAGGACATGGAAGCAACGTAAATGTCCATCAACAGATGAATGGATAAGAAAGCTGTGGTACAATATTACTCAGCTATAAAAAGATTGAAATAATGCCATTGCAGAAACATGGATGGACCTAGTGATTATCATACTAAGTGGAGTCCGAGAAAGACAAGTATCATATGTTATCATTCATATGTGGAATCTAATTTTTAAAAAATGATGTATATATAAATGAACTTATTTACAACACAGAAACAGGCTCACAGACTTTGAAAACAAGCATGGTTACCAAAGGGGAAATGTGGGGAGGAGGGATAAATTAGGAGCTTAGGATTAACATATACACACTTCTATGTATAAAATAGATAACCACCAAGGGTCTACTGTCAAGCTCAGGGAATTCTACTCAATATTCTCTAATAACCTATATGGGAAAGGAATCTGAAGAAGAATAGATTTAGGTATATGCATAACTGAATCACTTTGCTCTATACCCAAAGCTGACACAGCATTGTGAATCAACTATACACCAATAAAATTTTTAGAGAAAAAAGCTCTTTTCCCAGCATCAGTTACTTCCCATTTTCCCCCATCCCCAGCCTCTGGCAGCCACTAGTCTGCTTTTCGTTTCTATGGCTTTTCCTATTCTGGACATTTCATATTAATAGAATTGTACTACATGCAGGCCCTTATATCTGACTTGGCCTACTTAGTATATATTTTCCAGGTATCTTTATCCATGTATCAGTACTTCAGTCCTTTACAGAGTACTACTGACTATATTGTATACCACGTTTGGTTTATGTGATCATCATTTCATGGACATTTGTGTTGTTTCCACTTTTTCAGGGTTTTGAAAGGTGTGGCTATACACACTCATGTACACATTTTATGGGACATACCTTGGATATATACCTAGGAGTGGATTTGGGGGGCCACTGAGCAACTCTATGCTTAACTTTTTTTTGAGGAAAGGCCAAACTGTTCTCCAAAGTGGCCATACCATTTTACAATCCACCACCAATGTAGGAGCGTCCCAGTTTCTTCATACCCTTGCCAATATTTGTTATTGTCCATCTTTTAGATTGTAGCCATCTTTAGTTCAGCTCAGTTCGGGTGCTCAGTTGTCTCCAGCTCTTTGCGACCCCATGGACTGCAGCCCGCCAGGCCTCCCTGTCCATCACCAACTCCCCGAGCTTGTTCAAACTCATGTCCATTGAGTCAGTGATGCCATCCAACCATCTCATCCTGTCGTCCCCTTCTCCTCCCGCCTTCAGTCTTTCCCAGCATCAGGGTCTTTTCCAATGAGTCAGTTCTTTGCATCAAGTGGCGAAAGTACTGGAGCTTCAGCTTTAGCATTAGTCCTTCCAATGAATATTCAGGACTGATTTCCTTTAAGACTGACTGGTTTGATCTCCTTGCCATCCAAGGGACTCTCAAGAGTCTTCTCCAACACCATCAATTCTTCGGCGCTTATCTTTCTTTATAGTCCAACTCTCACATCTATACATGACTACTGGAAAAACCTTAGCTCTGAGTAGATGGACCTTTGTTGGCAAAGGTAGCCATCTTAGTGGGTGTATAGTGGTATCTCATGTTTACACAATATTTTTAAATCATTATTTAAAGTATTAGCATGTTCTATAGTGCAGGGATCTAGGAAAAGCCCTAGGCTTCCTTCTTAATTTTTCCTAGTTATGGTTCTAAATATGATAGTCTTTGGACCATTTAGAAACAGGCACACCCCCGCCACCCAGTCCCTGTAGCACAGCCTTATATATGCACAGTTTGGTGAGTAAGTGACACCTCTGTGCAGAGACATGGTCTTCTTCCCCTGTCTCAGGCTGGACATGGCTCCTCATCCAGGCTAAAGGTTTGGCTAGTGGGGAGTGGGCTGCATCTCAGCCCCTCATCCCTATTATGTGGGTGCCTTTGTCCAGGGCATGACCTACTAAGGATACATGGCCTACACTTGGCTGCTTTGAAGCCAAGTAGACCTGGGTTCCAATCTCAGATGAACCCCAGGGGTGTGACTTTGGGCAAATGATTTAAGGTCCCAGGGGCCCGTTTCCTCATTGGTGAACAATAACAATGGTATTACCCTCTAATAGTATTGTGATGCTTACATGAAATGAACTTCATAAAGCAACTGGTCCAGAACCTGACAAATCAAAGTGCTTTGTCAACAGTTAATTTTATGTCTCATCGCTGCCATTTGCAGCATTTTAGGTCTTGTCCTTAGGGATTCAGTGCAGCATTGCTTCTTCTGGAAAACTAGAAAACACCACGGCCCAGGGGCTAAGTCAGCCTTACATTATATTTCCCACTGGCTAAGAGCGGTTATTATATTTTTAAGACAAAGAAGGAAATGCAGCGTAGGAAATATATCCTCTATGGCCTGAAATATTTCCTCCAATCATTGCTATCTGGCCCCTTACAGTAGAAGTTTGCCAGCCGCTGCTCTGGACCTTTTCCGGACAGCCCCTTCCCCTGAGCCCATCCACCCCCACTCCAGGGCCAGATGTTCAGGCTCATGGCCCCAGTCACCTTGGACCTGACTCCGTCATAGCCTCTCACACAGAATGCCTGGTGAGACCGCCAGCGCCTTCTTCATCCCTGCATCTCTGGGCACGTAGTAGGAAGTTAATAGACATTAGTTCAGGGAAAGAAAGGGGAGGGGCAGGGCAGACACCGAAGAGCAGTTTTGCCAGCTTCATAATTTTGCTAAGTCGTGATATGAAGGGACTGGCCCTTTAAGCCGGCTGTCCTCCTAGGCTTTGCATTTTAGCTGAGCAACACCTTTGGCCCAAGTATGAGGGAAACCATCCAGTAGTTTAGTTGGACAGACATTCTGAATTCTCCCTCGGCTAATGTGCATGGGGTGGACTTCCCAGGAACACATTTATCTGTGATTCACAGCTCCGCTCCGGAAAAGAAGGTTGGCCTATAGGGAATGGGCCTTGGTCCAACAGCCCTGTGGCCGCTCCCAGGGAGAAGGGACCGTGGCTTTCTTTCAGCGAGGCTGCATGAATACAGGATTTGCACCCTCTTGGACAAGCCTGGACTGAAAGAAGATGTGAGAGTGTTTTTGAGAGTCTAAACGAGAGAAGCAGGCATGACTCTGCCTGCTTGACTCTATTACTTTGGGGCATTTTAAAAGAATTCTTTACGCCTCTACTTATTTTTCTAATATTCACGCTTATGTTGAATTCCTCTTGCAGAAAAAGATGCTTCACGTTTACCCTAGAGCTTTCACGGCAGTTTTATGGAATCAGCCATTCTAACTATGTTGACATGACATGCCTGCCTTGTTTGGTATCTTACGTTCTAAACATGATATTTTGGAGATTTATTTTTAAGAACTTGAGCTTTGTGTGTACGAGAGAGAGAGAGGGAAAGGGAAAGAGATTGATTTGTGCCCTGACCACTTGTCCCCTGAAGAAAGTCCAGAGGGTCTGAGATGAAAAGACCATCAGAAGTGAGCAGGATAGCACATGTTCAAGGAGCAGATATTCAAGGTGCTTTCAGGAATCTGAGTTGAACAGTTTATAACTTCTGGCAAAAGTGAGCGTTGACATTTACAATGGATATGGAAAAAAATTTTTAAAGGAAAGTGACAAACTCACGTGAAGGATTTACAAGTTACAATGATTTATTAATTTTCTACCTAAAAAGAAAAGATAATAACAGCAAAGAAAAGAAATCGTTACAGTTGATAGCAGATTTTTTCCTAATATTTCCAACATGTATGTTGTTTGCAAACATACTGACCAGTGGAAGGTGTAGGAAAAGATTTTCAAGCCACAATTCTAAACAGTTTATGTCTAAGGTTACCAAATATTGATATTATTCCCCTGAAACTTCAAAGGAAGTGTTTATAAATTCTTGAAAAATAAAACTGCATTTTTGTCCTTGGAGGCAAGTGATCCTCTGGGTGAGAACATTCCCTGTGATGGATTTGAGAACATGGTGTGGCCTTGAGAACAACTCACAGAAGTAGGTCAAAAGTTGTTTATTGACCACATAAGTTTCCAGGTGCAGAGTGTATACTGAATGCTCTTACACTGAAGTTGCAGAGAGGAGACGTTAGTTAGGGCTGAAGGACTCTAGCTATGTTTCTGAGCAGAGAGAGAGAGAGAGACAGAGTACGTGTGTGTGTGTGTGTGTGTGTGTGTGTGTGGTAAGTAAACCTTTTACATCTTCAGGAGGGAGTCTTTACCATAACAGATTAAAAACACTCCAGTGAGTTACATTTGACAGGCTCCTGGTACAGATGCATGCTGGGAACAAACAGGCCTCCTCATTCAGCTACCTTTGACTTCCAACCATAAATATTTTATAAACTACCAAGGAAAGAGAGAGCACCCTGTTATGTGCAGGGCTTATAAAGTTAAAACACTTGAAGACAGAAAGCAGGCATACTTTGTGAGAACCTTTCAGGGGACATATTTTGGTCATGGATTTAAAATCTTTAAGTTGATCGTTCTGCTACTGCAGTATCAGTGCACTGCAGGCTCAGATCAGATCAGATCAGATCAGTCGTTCAGTCATGTCCGACTCTTTGCGACCCCGTGAATCACAGCACGCCAGACCTCCCTGTCCATCACCAACTCCCGGAGTTCACTGAGACTCACGTCCAACGAGTCAGTGATGCCATCCAGCCATCTCATCCTCTGTCGTCCCCTTCTTCT
>NW_011495043.1:926428-926690 GCF_000754665.1 Bison bison bison | reverse complement strand
AAGCCAACTTTTTCACTCTCCACTTTCACTTTCATCAAGAGGCTTTTGAGTTCCTCTTCACTTTCTGCCATAAGGGTGGTGTCATCTGCATATCTGAGGTTATTGATATTTCTCCTGGCAATCTTGATTCCAGCCTGTGTTTCTTTCAGTCCAGCATTTCTCATGATGTACTCTGCATATAAGTTAAATAAACAGGGTGACAATATACAGCCTTGACGAACTCCTTTTCCTATTTGGAACCAGTCTGTTGTTCCATGTCCAG
>NW_011495043.1:921330-926215 GCF_000754665.1 Bison bison bison | reverse complement strand
GAACATCAGGAAGTTCACGGTTCACATATTGCTGAAGCCTGGCTTGGAGAATTTTGAGCATTACTTTACTAGCGTGTGAGATGAGTGCAATTGTGCGGTAGTTTGAGCATTCTTTGCCATTACCTTTCTTTGGGATTGGAATGAAAACTGATCTTTTCCAGTCCTATGGCCACTGCTGAGTTTGCTGTGGTTAAACCTGGGGATCTTTTCACCATGATTACTCTTGATTGTCTCAGATCAGATCAGATCAGTCGCTCAGTTGTGTCCGACTCTTTGCGACCCCATGAATCGCAGCACACCAGGCCTCCCTGTCCATCAGCAACTCCCGGAGTTCACTGAGACTCACGTCCGGATAGCAAAACCTGGGGTTTTTTATTATAAAATTCGTAAAATAATCCAAAAATTAAAAAGGGAAAGGTCTGTATCAGTTAGAAACGCATTTGGCCAAAAACCTAGCTACAGTGGCCTAAACAAGCAAAGAAGCTTATTTATTTTATGCAATAAGCCATCCAGGGCTGGTACAATAGCACAGTGATGTCCTTGGGGACCTATCTTTTCTTCTTCCACTGTCCTTATTGGTCTTTAGATCTTAAAGACCAATATTGGGGTTATCCTTATGTTTGTTTCCTCATTATCACAAGATGGCTGCTGCCCCTCAGTAGGCTTTGTGTCTATGTTTCAGGAAGGAATTGAAAGTCAAGGCAAAGGACTGAAGAAGGATGCTAGATAAGTCTGCTCATTATTAAAAGATTTCTCAAAAAGCCAATTATTGATAAACATTTATATCTCATTCACTTGTTGAATGAATGACCAGAATTCAATAACTCAGTCATTCTCCAGGTTCAAATGAATCTAAGAAGGTGAATATTTTTAACTGGCTATGTTGTTACCTATAATGAAACCATGATTCTATTAAAATGAGAGGAAGAATAGATATTAGGCAGGCAACAGGCAGAATCTGCCATAGGGCTAGCAGTCATTTCAAAGTATTTTATGTAGTTGATAATAGATTTGAAAAAGCTAATTATCCATACTAAAGGTGAGCAGACTGTGAGGATAAGAGGAATCAACTAACAATATAAAAATAGTGTAACATTTTTACAGAAAATAGTCACTGACAACATTAATGCTGGAGCACATTGGTAATTGACCAATCAGTAGTTATTGTATTCCTGTTTTGTGCTGGGCTAAGTGTTATGGGAAAAGAGGGAAAGAGAGAGAAGAAAAGAGAAGGGAAGGGAAGGGAACGAGGGAAGGGGAAGAAAAATCATAGTAATATCTTGAGGTCTCAGCCTTCCCAAAACCTTACAGGCTACTGAGTAGATGAGGCTGGCATTATTGACCGATCACAAGACTGATTAGAGAGTTATATAAATCATCATGTGCTTAACTAAAGGATGAGTAACTCTGTCTAGACTCAATGTAAATCTTAGTTCAGAGTTGAGGAGGAGATCAGTGTGGCCCAGAAGAGTTAGAGAGGGCTTTATGGGAGAAGTTGGCTTTCTTACAAACTTGTTCACCAGTATCTCAGAATACTACTCCAGGTTCTAACTTATAAAAACCCAACTGAGACTGTATAAACAAATACAATATTGTCAGTGTGTGTATGTATATGTGTATATGCCCATATGTGGGGCTATCTTTCAGAAGAGAAGTAATATATTTACTTGTATAACTAAAGTATCTCAGTCAGGTATGGCTTGATCCAGGGACTCAATCTGTACCATTAGCCCCGGTCTAGTCTTACCTCCCAGGCTTCCCTGGTGGCTCAGATGATAAAGCATCTGCCTGCAATATGGGAGACCCAGGTTCAATCCCTGGGTCAGGAAGATCCCCTGGAGAAGGAAATGGCAACCCATTCCAGTACTCTTTCCTGTAAAATCCCATGGATGGAGGAGCCTGGTAGGCTACAGTCCATGGGGTCCCAAAGAGTCGGACATGACTGAGCAACTTCACTTTCATTCTTACCTCCCAGTTGAGCAGCCTAACTCTTGGATATATTTTCTGTTTTGGTAGTTAAGTGGATGCCAGCGGGTCCAGGCCTGCACCCAAATCACAAATTATAGAAGGAAAAAGAGCTTGACTTTCAACAGACCTACAAAATCCTGAGCTTGAGTCTCACTGAACACATTTGGATCAGGTGCCCATCTCTTAACTGGTTTCTTTGTTCGGTGGATGGATGTGCTGGTTGAGCATGCTTGATTCAAACACCCTCCCCTGAAGCAGGAGTTGGCAGCCCTCCAAAATCCCATGGACTGCAAGGGAGGGAGTGATGTTCCAGACGAAAATGGAGATATTGTTGCTAGAGGATGAAGGAGCAACTAAAATGGTTAGTTTTAATAAACTACGGTGAACTGACTCAAGTTTGCTGTTAGTCTACCATGAGATCGTGGATATGACTGTAGGCAAAGAAAGATAAATCACAAGCTGATGTTTTAACAGTCAACAGAATAATGGAAATGCATTTTGTTTGTTTGCTGGTGGATTTATTTAATTCTTTGCTCATCCTTCAAATAATTTGAGATATATATAAAATGTAAAACAATGATAAAATATAAGCGAAAGCATATCAGGGACGTGGTAAATATAATTTGAAATTAAAGCTGTATGGAGACTATAAATTCCAAAAAATTGCTGTAATTGAACAACCGTTGCTCTGAATTTCCTAGTAGCTGCAGGAAAAATGAGGCTGTAAGTAGTAACACGGAGAAGGCAATGGCAACCCACTCTAGTACTCTTGCCTGGAAAATCCCATGGGCAGAGGAGCCTGGTAAGCTGCCGTCCATGGGGTCTCGAAGAGTCGGACACGACTGAGCGACTTCCCTTTCACTTTTCACTTTCATGCATTGGAGAAGGAAATGGCAACCCACTCCAGTGTTCTTGCCTGGAGAATCCCAGGATGGGGGAGCCTGGTGGGCTGCTGTCTATGGGGTCGCACAGGGTCGGACACGACTGAAGCGACTTAGCAGCAGCAGCAAGTAGTAACATAGTTCTTATTATCTGTGCAGCAGAAATATACTAGGTTTTCAGATAGTGTAAGGGAGTAGAGAGCATGAATTTGGGGTTGAATACCAAAGCCCTGTAGTTGACCTTGGGCACATATTAATCCTTCTAATTCTCATTTCTCTCGTCTTTTATATGGGAGTACTTGTACTCATAGTTTTGGGTTGTTTCACAAGAAGATAATTACATACACAGTCAGTTCAGTCACTCAGTCGTGTCCGACACTTTGCCACACCATGGACTGAAGCACGCCAGGCCTCCCTGTCCATCACCAACTCCCAGAGCTTGCTCAAGCTCATGTCCATATAAGCTACCAACAAACAAGGGCCTTGAGATGAGAAAAAAGTGTGAAAATTAGGAGACAGTGCGGTTGATTGCATCCCAGTCACTAACACAGAAGTGAATTGTGTGATGCTGTGTCTCATGACGTCCCTCGATGACCACAACGGACATGATGACAAAATAATATTTGAGCAAAGAAGCTCATAATGGGGCCAAGAAATTATGTTCCAAAAGACAGCCTTGTGATGTCCTAACTTGGTCCAAGGCTCAAAATCCAGAGTGTACAGAGAAATTAGGATTCTGTCCTTCAGACAGTCTTCCTAATGTATTGTGTCCATCAGCCAACCTTTTGACAAACAAACAGAGAGCCACTCAAAGACATAGTCCCTGATGGGGGCCTAGAGTGGAGGTATTAGTGAATGATGGACCCCTGTGTGTCAGTGATGTAGGCTGGACATCAGGCCTTGCTAAGACTCTGGTCCAGGATAAGGCTCCTCCTGTTGGCAAGGACTGGGTTTTACCCAACTGCTCCAGGGAAACACCAGAGACCCAGCAATGGACCCTTAAAACCCATGTCTTTTCCTCTCTGTTCATTCTTCAGCTTCCATTATTTTACCACATTTGTCTGTCTTCACATAAACTCCCCTAACAAGGATTTTCTTATTGCTTATTCAGATCAACTCCTTGACAGTTACAGGGAAATCCAGGAATTTTACATCTGATGGGTACTCTAGCTGTTAATACAGTTGTTGCTCTGTAAATTGTCTTCCTTTTTTTTCTTTCTATTAGATAGTAAAGTCTTGAGGGATGGCAAATAAAAAATACTTTGGAGAATAATGGTTTTTTTACTTAACAGTGTTTGATAGTCTGAATGTAATAATAGCTCCCTTCCCCTGTGACTCAAGGGTAAAGAATCCACCTGTAACGCAGGAGATGCAGGTTGGATCCCTGGGTTGGAAAGATCCACTGGAGGAGGACATGGCAACCACTCCAGTATTCTTGCCTGGAGAGTTACATGGACAAGAGGAGTCTGGCGGGGTACAGTCCATGGGGTCGCAAACAGTCGGACACGACTGAAGGGACTGAGCACACATGCATGCATAGTAAATGGGATGCTTCATCTATCCTGGTGGGGGTTTCTGAAAAAATTGGTTTATCCAGCACCAAGTAACAAATGAAAACAAGAACCAGCCTACAGATACTATGGAAATGGACTCTCCATGGTCAGATCCATGCTGATGGATTGCGCCTATATTGCATGCCACACTTGTTCAAAATTAATTCATTTATGAAAAAGTCATACTTGTAAAAAGCCTGCAACATGTAGGCAGTATGACATTTGTTCATCTGAGAGCAATTTTTTTATCTTATTACCATCTCTAGCTAAAAATACCTTATGAATCCTAGATTCTTGTGTGGAGTTAATCTTCCAGCTCGAGTTCACCTTGTTGCTAATTCTCCATCTCATTTCAGTGCGTGGGGGTTGATGTCATTTCATGTAGAAGGGGAATGTATTTCATCTGTCTGCTTCTCCAGCTGTCAGCAAACGTGTGCTGGGAGAAAGCTGCAGGGGTATATTTGGGCCACGACCAGCAAGTAG
>NW_011495043.1:920238-921230 GCF_000754665.1 Bison bison bison | reverse complement strand
CAAGTAGAGCCTTGTCATTGTTTAGAAATGGTCTCTGTGTCTGCCACTCTAACTCCCTCTTCTGCAGCTGAGGAATGGGGTTTCATGAATGGGTGTTTGAAGAATCAAGAACAATGGGGCCTTTGAGTACTTGGGTACAGCAGGCCCTATTTGTTGCTTACCCCACTTTCATGTCCCCACAGTCTCCTCTTCTTTAGCAGAAATCTGATTTTACTCAAATTTTACTCTGTGAGGAAGGTAATCCCATCCCCACATCAAAGGTGAATCATGAGTAATTTAAGCCTATAGTGGTTGTCTCATTTAGTTTGTTAGTTGTTAGTTGAGATGTGGGCTGGT
The DNA here is from genome assembly GCF_000754665.1 of Bison bison bison. NCBI lineage: Eukaryota > Metazoa > Chordata > Mammalia > Artiodactyla > Bovidae > Bison > Bison bison. Next base: position 920,894 of record NW_011495043.1, on the reverse strand, counting down.
GACTTAGATCTGACTAAGGAAACATGAAGCAAAATTTTCTTAGGACATTCTAAGTGAGACTTTCATATCTCATAGGAAGCACTTGATAAAGATCATTTCTTCTTCCTCTGGAGTTTAATGTTCTGCATGTGATGTCTGGAATTGTAGCAGCCATCGTGCAATATGAGGAGAGCTAATCTCAGGACAATATACTGACATACTAGGAGAGCAGAGCAAAATGGAACAAAAATATGGAATGAATTCTACAGTCTCCATGCCCAAGGACTTCTGTTTTGAAAGAGAATATATTTTCATTTTATTTATTTATTTCTAAGAGAATACAGGGATATTGCAGGTTTCGTTTTAGACCACTGCAATAAAGTGAGTGAAGCGATAAAGTGAATCACAATAATTTTTTGGTTTCCCAGTATCAAAGTTATGTTTACCATATGGAGTATAGTATATGTACAATAGCTATGTCTTTAAAAACAAAGTCCAGTTCAGTTCAGTCACTCAGTTGTGTCCAACTCTTTGCGATCCCACGGACTGCAGCACGCCAGGCCTTCCTGTCCATCACCACCTCCCAGAGCTTACTCAAACCCATGTCCATCATGTCAGTGATGTCATCCAATCATCTCATCCTCTGTTGTCCCCTTCTCCTCCCACCTTCAATCTTT
>NW_011495043.1:919797-920138 GCF_000754665.1 Bison bison bison | reverse complement strand
TTTCCAAACAATATTCAGAACTGATTTCCTTTAGGATGGACTGGTTGGATCTCCTTGCAGTCCAAGAGACTCTCAAGAGTCTTCTCCAACACCACAGTTCAAAAGCATCAATTCTTCGGCGCTCAGCCTTCTTCACAGTCCAACTCTCACATCCATATGTGACCACAGGAAAAAGCATAGCCTTGACTAGACAGACCTTTGTTGGCAAAGTAATGTCTCTGCTTTTCAATATGCTATCTAGGTTGGTCATAACTTTCCTTCCAAGGAGTAAGCGTCTTTTAATTTCATGGCTGCAGTCACCATCTGCAGTGATTTTGGAGCCCAGAAAAATAAAGTCTGAT
>NW_011495043.1:912563-919697 GCF_000754665.1 Bison bison bison | reverse complement strand
TTTCAGCTTCAGCATCAGTCCTTCCAATGAATATTCAGAACTGATTTCCTTTAGGATGGACTGGTTGGATCTCCTTGCAGTCCAAGGGACTCTCAAGAGTCTTCTCCAGCACCACAGTTCAAAAGCATCAAATCTTCGGAGCTCAGCTTTCTTTATAGTCCAACTCTCACATCCATATATGACTACTGGAAAAATGGTATCTTTGACTAGACAGATCTTTGTTGGCAAAGTAATGTCTCTGCTTTTTAATATGCTATCTAGGTTGCTCATAACTTCTCTTCCAAGGAGCAAGTGTCTTTTAATTTCATGGCTGCAGTCACCATCTGCAGTGATTTCAGATACTTTATTGTTTAAAAATGCTATCATCTGAGTGTTCATGAGTTGTAGTAGTAACATCAAAGATCGTGGATCACCATAAAAATAGAATAATAATAAAAAAAGTTTGAAATATTGCGAGAATTACCAAAGTGTGACGCAGAGACACAGAGTGAACAAATGCTGTTGGAAAATGGCACCAACAGACTTGCTGGGTACAGAGTTGCCACAAACCTCCAATTTGTGAAGGAAAAAAGCAGTATCTGTGAAGCACAATAAAGTAAACACAACAAAATGAGGTGTGCCTGTATATTTTTCTTGCTGTTTGAATTGGGCTGGGTGTTCTGTTACCTGCCAGCAAAAGTGTCCTTACTGATATATGGAGATATGCCATAAAGCGATCCTGAAAATTCTTTAGTCAAGTTCAACCCAGTTGTTGTTAGAGGCTGCAGCTCCTCAGTTTTCCTGCTTTGTCTTTTTAAGCCCAGTGGGCATGAGGGGGCAACATTAACAGTTGATGAATTTTGCATGATGCGTTCTCTTTGCGTATCACCCGGGCATTGCACATGTACTCATGGATGTGAAAAATGCCCAAGAAGCCAACTCTGTGTAGACAAATCAAGCTGGGAGAGCTAGAAAGTTCTTTATTGGTAGCTACCAACAAGAATTTGGTAGGATATTTTGAGAAAGGAAAAATGACTGAGTTGAGACTATACAGTTTCTAGAGATATCAAAGCATAGCTTCCCAGCTGGCTCAGCATTAAAGAATCTGCCAGCAATGCTGGAGACACAGGAGATGCAGGTTCTATCTTTGTGTCGGAAAGAGCCCCTGGAGAAGGAAATGGCACCCCATTCCAGTAAGAAGGAAATGGCAACCCACTCCAGTATTCCTGCCTGGAGAATCCTATGGACAGAGGAGTTTGGTGGGCTGTAGTCCGTGGGGTTGCAAAGTGGCAGACATGACTGAAGTGACTGAGCTTGCACGCGCCAAGGACATAGCTTAAATGTCATGCTGTCTGTGAAACCTTCCCTGAGTCCCCAAGGCCAAGTTCATCACTCCTTCTCCCTGTTCCATATCCTTGACAGGGCTCTTGCCACAGATTGTCAAAGCACGTGGTGCCCATGGTTGGTTCGCTTGGCTAGACTGTGAGTTCATACAGGACAGGGGACTAATTGTAATCTTTGTTGTATTCACCCATTTGACAATGATTTATTCTGTATCTACTATGTGCCAGGCATTGAGTTGTTCTGAAGATAGAGTAGTAAGGAAAAGCAGAGGCACTCCTACAGCCGTGGAATTTAGACTCTAGTCCAAGGCAGACCATCAGATCATCACAATAATCAATTAACTTCTTGCCAATAATCAAATGAATGTCACTCAGGAATTATCTGTTGAAATCAGTCACAAAATTTTCAATATTTCACAGGATCTCTTACTTCCTGGAGGCTTGCCTAGGGTCATATTATGAGGGAAAGTCTCCCAGCGACTAGCAAGATTCAGCCACAGTATGCAAGCTCTTTTCAAGCCTCTACTTGCTTGCGCTTGCTAATGTCTCATTGACAAAAGCAAGCTGCATGGCCAGGCCCAAGGTCTCTGTGGGAGGATGTTATACTCCTCATGGATACAGGCTGGTGGGATTGGTTAGGAGCAGTTACTGTCCAAATATGCCACACTATTTTTAAAGTGTTGGTTTTGTTATGAAAACCTTGAACAATGATCATTTGAATCCAAGGATAAGGTTCTTGCTACAAATTCATACTCCCAAATTTGATTCAGACATTTTAAACAGGAAAAACAGATGGTGTGGTTCACAATGAACAGTGGATCTTAGGCTTTGGTCTTAAAGTTTTTACATGGTGTTTTGAAGTGAGAGGAATATTGGCAACCAAGCATGTCTGGTCACCTAGTCTTTGTATTATTTACAATGAGGGTAGTCTTCCCTTGTGAAGACTGTAATGAAAATATTAGACTCTTCTCCCCGCCAGTAATCAGGGAAAACCATTTTAAACTGAATGGTTGGCCCATACCAGCAGTACCTGCTATATATTATTAAATGTACAGTGTACCAATACTTCTTCTCTATTGCATTATAACAAATGAATTTTTAAATTAGGTTCAGAGTCTAAATTCTAACTAAAAATAACATAGGACAGATTTAAAGAAATAAAGCTTAACTTGAGGGAGACTTTCACATCTTAAAAGTTGATGTAAAGTGTCTGCATATTTTATCTGAAGAAGCCTGTGATTAAGAGAAAATGTGTTGTAGATCTGAAAAGAAAGTGAAAGTCACTCAGCCATGTCTGACTTTTTGCGACCCCATGGACGAACGGTGAATTAAACTATGTGTGTGGGTCCAGTGGAAAGATTATCTACCCCAAGGCTTCTACGAAATTACATATTCTGGTTCAAAAGTTAATGTATAAAATCACCTGAATTGATTAATAATTGTAATGGAACAACTCCAGATCTAGAACAAATTTGAGGACCCTGAGTTCTTCTCTGCTCTTAACTGGAAAATCCACAACTCTGATACCCAGGATTTTGTTTAATAAAGACTTTTGGATCACTGAATACATAGCATAGAAGGAAGTGCCAGAAATGGCTAGAATTGGTCCAGATTTACTACTGCAGTACCACGTACAGTGCCCTTGAGGTCAACAAAACATATGAGGCATATCCACACACATGTATACACACTCAGGAAGATGAGAGTCAAATAAGATTGACATAACCATATTGGGTTTCTCTATTTCATTTTGATAATAAAAACCATGGACAAGGTTTGAGGGACTCTAAGAAGAGTGGTCAGAGGTTTCAAACACAAGTGCAGTAGGCCTACCATATATATGTGGAAGCAAGTCCAGGTCCTGGGCAAACGATTTGAAATATTCCTTCAGGATGGTTTATCCTCTAAAACTTTTGCATCCTCCCCATGGCATGTAGACTTCATTTCTCATTCCTGAGAAACATATGAGTATTCCATACTCATGAGCTAGACTGAGGTTTGAAGTTTAGAATTTGTAACATACCATAGCAATGAGATACCCAGATTATGGACAGGTATTCTGTGATTTGCATCCTGACCAGAGAAAGGAGCATAAAGAATGTCACAGAATTAGAACTGAATGTGCCATTTCCTAATTTGTATATTTTCTTCAGTTCAGTTCAGTCGCTCAGTCATGTCTGACTCTTTGCGACCGCACGGACTGCAGCACACCAGGCCTCCCTGTCCATCACCACCTCTCAAAGCTTACTTAAACTCATGTCCATTGAGTCGGTGATGCCATCCAACCGTCTCATCCTCTGTCATCCCCTTCTCCTCCCACCTTCAATCTTTCCCAGCATCAGGGTCTTTTCCAGTGAGTCAGTTCTTTGAATCATGTGGCCAAAGTATTGGAGTTTCAGCTTCAGCATCAGTCCTTCCAATGAATATTCAGGACTGATATCCTTTAGAATGGACTGGTTGGATCTCCTTGCTGTCCAAGGGACTCTCAAGAGTCTTCTTCAACACCAGAGTTCAAAAGCATCAACTCTTCGGCGCTCAGCTTTCTTTATAGTCCAACTCTGACATCCATATATGACTACTGGAAAAATGATAGCTTTGACTAGATGTATCTTTGTTGGCAAAGTAATGTCTCTGCTTTTTAATATGCTGTTTAGGTTGGTTATAACTTTCTTCCAAGGAGTTCAGTTCAGTTCAGTTGCTCAGTTGTGTCCGACTCTTTGCGACCCCATCAATCGCAGCATGCCAGGCCTCCCTGTCCATCACCAACTCCCGGAGTTCACTCAGACTCAGGTCCATCGAGTCAGTGATGGCTCGATGGCCATCCAGCCATCTCATCCTCTGTCGTCCCCTTCTCCTCCTGCCCCCAATCCCTCCCAGCATCAGAGTCTTTTCCAATGAGTCAACTCTTCGCATGAGGTGGCCAAAGTACTGGAGTTTCAGCTTCAGCATCATTCGTTCCAAACAACACCCAGGACTGATCTCCTTTAGGATGGACTGGTTGGATCTCCTTGCAGTCCAAGAGACTCTCAAGAGTCTTCTCCAACACCACAGTTCAAAAGCATCAATTCTTCGGTGCTCAGCCTTCTTCACAGTCCAACTCTCACATCCATATGTGACCACAGGAAAAAGCATAGCCTTGACTAGACAGACCTTTGTTGGCAAAGTAATGTCTCTGCTTTTCAATATGCTATCTAGGTTGGTCATAACTTTCCTTCCAAGCAGTAAGCGTCTTTTAATTTCATGGCTGCAGTCACCATCTGCAGTGATTTTGGAGCCCAGAAAAATAAAGTCTGATGCTGTTTCCACTGTTTCCCCATCTATTTCCCAGGTTCATAGTATTGATAATATTCACCCAAGGTCACTTGAAATTTGAGTTTTTAGTCAAACTGGAAGTCGTTTTTTTCTGAAGCATACTTCAAAGTTCAGCTATGATGGTTTAATCATCACTTTCAAAAATTAATTCTGGATCCTTGGGGGAAATTGCTTCTTTGTATAGATGTCATTACAGTGTGCAGGGTATTACATTCCTAGAAATAGTGTAATGATGTTGTACATGATGAAGATGATGACACTAGATAGACCAGAGTAGAATATTTGGGGCACAGGACGCCATTCAGATAACCTTCTGAGCATCTGTAGGTATTGCATATCCTTGCCTTAACATCATGGGAAGTGAACAGAAGGAACCTTGAAATCACTGGGTTCAGTGCCTCCAGTTTATCCATGAGGAAAATTTGTCCTAGAGATGTTGATCAAGGTCCCATGTTCAGAGTCATTCAACTAGTTTGGCCAAGGGGAAAATCAGTTTCCTGACTTTCAGTCCAGGGGACTTTCTTCACTTCACCATACTTTTTCTTACATAATATAGCAAATAAAAGTGTTTCAGGGAATTCTCTGGTAATCCAGTGGTTAAGACTCTGCACTTCTAATGCGAGGGGACTGGGTTTGATCCTTGATTGAGGAACTAAGATCCTGCAAGCCACAGAGTGTGGCCTAAAAAACAAAAGAATGTTTCAAAATATGAGTGTAAAGAAAAAAATTAATAAATTTCCCTTACAGTTTTAGGGAACAACCAAAATAGCATCCTCTAAATGATAAAAATGATAAAATGGGCTTCCTTGGAGGCTCAGATGGTAAAGAATCCACCTGCAATGTGGGAGACCCAAGTTCAGTCCTTGGTTTGGGAAGATCCCCTGCAGGAGGGCATGGCAACCCACTCCAGTATTCTTGCCTGGAGAATCCCCATGGAGAGAGGAACCTGGTGGGCTACAGTCCATGGAGTCGCAAAGAGTCAGACATGACTGAGCGACTAAGCACAAATGATAAAAATGACAATATTGGTTCTAAAACAACAGTATTTTCATCCCAACAGTTTGTGCATTTAATAGACAGATATTTATTAATAATCCACATGCACAAACCAGGTAGACCTAGTCTATTAGAGGAATAAAACAGATGGATTTGTAAAGATGGATTTGTACAGCTATATTTGTCTTTCTGTAGATAGCATTAGACATGGAACTATCTCAAGTAGGAGCAGGGGGAAAGGAGAAAGCATAAAGTTCAGATTTGGCAAGGTTTCTGGAAGAAGATCGGTTATGAATAATTAGATGATACAAAGATGTGATTTGAGAGTTGGGGGTAGAAAGAGTTTTCCACACGAAAGGCAGCAGTGAGGGAAAAGGGAGTTCTTTAGCGGGTCCTGTATGTTTCCTCCTCTAGAATGGAGGGAACGGGCCCAGGGATTGGAGAGTCGATGACGATTAGGAAACAGATGCATCTGTTAGAAGACCTAGAATGGCTTGATGGGCAAAAGCCGGCGAGACTCACTGCTGAGTTCTGGACGGCACTATTGGAAGGCTGAGCCCCGTACAGACTTTGGTGTTTGGTGATGGTCTTAAAAAGCAAAAAACAAAGGAGAACTGAAATGGTTAAAACTGTAGAAGGGAGAAGAAAACATAAGAAGAGCATAAAGGAAAATTTATTACATGACAAGCCCAAATAAGAATGGGACATAATATACAGAAACGCCAGAGGTTCCAGAAGAGAACCGTGAGTGCCCACAGAGCTGGAATCCATGAGCAGCACAAATTACTGGAACTTTCTTTCCCTATTTCTTTGATGAATATATATGGTAAACTGCTGCTGTGCTGTGCTCAGCCACTCAGTCGTGTCCAAATCTTTGCAACCGAGGGACTGTAGCCCTCCAGGCTCCTCTGTCCAGGGGATTCTCCAGGCAAGAATACTGGAGCAAGTCGTTATGTCCTTCTCCAGGAGATCTTCCTGATCCAAGGATCGAACCCATGTCATTTTCATCCCCTGCATTGGCAGGCAGCTTCTTTATTACCACTAGTGCCACCTGGGAAACCCCATATTTGACAAGGAAGAATGTTAAAATCTTGTGTTAATTTCTAAGGCATTTCCAAGCGATATCTTGATTACAATATGGATTGAAATTAATCATTTAGTAACTTCAGATGAGAGTATCATTTACTGGGTTATAACCCAGCTCTAACCCTGGATATTCTTTGGAAGGACTGCCACCTGATGCAAAGAGCTGACTCTTTGGAAAAGACCCTGATGCTGGAAAATACTGAGGACAGGAGGAGAAGCGGGAGACAGAGGATGAGATGGTTGGATGGCATCACCGACTCAATGGACATGAGTTTGAGCAAACTCCAGGAGATAGTGAAGGACAGGGAAGCCTGGCATGCTGCCATCCATGGGGTTGCAAAGAGTCAGACACAACTGAGTGACTGAACAACAAGGACGACAACCCCTCTTTCAGATGAGGACACTGAGGCCCCAAGAT
>NW_011495043.1:882736-912463 GCF_000754665.1 Bison bison bison | reverse complement strand
GGCCCCAAGATGCAAGGGGACTAGTTCCTGGCACTGCAGTTTCCTAGGAAATTTTCAGGTGGGGATTCACAGAATGGATTTGAACTGTCATATCCTGTGGACAGTGAGCACCACACCTGTCGCTGAGATCTAGCCTCACGAAACCATGGCTGTGGCTCTTCCCCTCATTGGTGTGAGGAACCATGGAATGGAGGTGCTGAAAAATCACAAAGTGACTTTTATTCCTCAAAGAAAATCACTTCGTCTTTAGCATAATATGGATACTAAGGGTCTAATGCTTTGATGGTGTGTAGTATGAATCTCTGGAAACAGTGTCAGACTTTATTTTTTTGGGCTTCAAAACCACTGCAGATGGTGACTGCAGCCATGAAATTAAAAGACGCTTACTCCTTGGAAGGGAAATTAGGACCAAGCTAGATAGCATATTAAAAAGCAGAGACATTACTTTGCCAACAAAGGTCCGTCTAGTCAAGGCTATGGTTTTTCCAGTGGTCATGTATGGATGTGAGAGTTGGACTGTGAAGAAAGCTGAGCGCCGAAGAATTGATGCTTTTGAACTGTGGTGTTGGAGAAGACTCTTGAGAGTCCCTTGGACTGCAAGGAGATCCAACCAGTCCGTTCTGAAGGAGATCAGCCCTGGGATTTCTTTGGAAGGAATGATGCTAAAGCTGAAACTCCAGTACTTTGGCCACCTCATGTGAAGAGTTGACTCATTGGAAAAGACTCTGATGCTGGGAGGGATTGGGGGTAGGAGGAGAAGGGGACAACAGAGGATGGGATGGCTGAGTGGCATCACCAACTCCATGGACGTGAGTCTGAGTGAACTCCGGGAGATGGTGATGGACAGGGAGGCCTGGCGTGCTGTGATTCATGGGGTTGCAAAGAGTCAGAGATGACTGAGTGACTGAACTGAACTGAACTGAACTGAGTATGAATTTCAGTCAACCTACACATTCAGTTGGGCTTCCCTGGTAGCTCAGTGGTAAAGAATCTACCTGCAATTCAGGAGATCCACGTTCGATCCCTGGGTCAACATGATCCCCTGGAGAAAGAAATGACAACCCACTCCAGTATTCTTGCCTGGGAAATCCTGTGGACAGAGGAGCCTGACGGGCTACTGTCCACAGGGTCACAAGGAGTCAGACATGACTTAACAACTATGCACGCACATTCAGTTAACCAGCACCTGCGTACTTGCATGCTAAGTAGCTAAAATCGTATCTGACTCTGCAACACTATGGACTGTAGCCTGCCAGGCTCCTCTGTCCATGGAATTCTCCAGGCAAGAATACTGGAGTGGGTTGCTATCCTCTCCTCCGGGGGATCTTCCCATTCCAGGGATTGAACTCACATCTCTTAAGTCTCCTGCATTGGCAGGCAAACTCTTTATTTCCAGCACCACTTGGGAAGCCCTTTAACCACCACATTTGTTCTCTAATCATTCTAGGGGGTGGACCCTTACTGTAGTGTGAGCAGATCTGTCGGGTTAGTCATGACTTTGAACTATGGATGAGAGGACAGCAGCACTCCGGGGAGTCCATGACAGTGCCTTTCACCCAGACTCTTCTCCAGTATCATGCAGGCAACCTTCTCCCCCATCATAATCCCTCATAATGCTGTTCGGAACCAGCCAACAGCTTAACATGGAAGGCTAGGAGTCTACTACAGTAGTGGTTCTTCTAAACGGACCTAGAGGTGGCAGGGCCGCAGAGAACCTCTCTAGAGCCAGCCTCCCGACCCTCATCATCCTAGACTTTCTGTTTCAGTTAGTTTCAGAGTCGGGTCCAGAAATCCGGAGTTTTAGAAGTTTCATAGGTAATTTAAATATATAGCCATTCAGGAACTACAGCTTGTAACATACTATATTAAATATCGTTTTGCAAAGACTTGAAAGCAGGATTGATGTTCATTCTTCCAACAAGACCGGTCCCCAGAGAAACCTATAATCATGGACTATGAAAAATCTAGGTCCAGACCAAGTTTGCTTTTTACCTAGAAAGGCTTCTTTCTCTGCCCCATTTCAAACCTGGGGGAAGTTATTGAATTGTGGATGTCATCTGGTGGTAGTTACTGTTGTGCTCAGGATTTTGGAAAGACTTCTGTTTATTTGGCACACTGCACACAAGCCTGTCAGGCCCTGGGGATTTGTGGCATTTGCAGAACTTACAAGGCAGGCAACATAAAAATATATAAGTCACTGAGTGAAATATTTGGGAGCTCCCTTCACTTTTACAAATTGGCCATAAAATAGAAACCACAGACATAACATTCGTATAACCATGGTTGCCAAGAATGAAGAATCACTTGGGGTGCGGGAGGGAGAAGGAGGGTTTTTGTTGTGTGCTTCTTTGTAGGATGCACAAAGAAAGAGTAAGTTTCAAAAATTTGTGTGCAAATGATAATAGGGACATTAAAGTTGAAATGCCTAACAATTGGCAAATATCTGTTGAGGAAAAATGGGGATTTTGATCTAAAGAGGGCTTTAGACATCTTTTCACAGTCGTTAAGTTTACCATTTGAGGGTATTCGCTTGTCTTGATAGACATTTTAAGTGCATTTAGGATTTTATATACATTTCACTGTGATGTATTGCTTCCTGTTTTTTCCTTTCCTAGTGAAGTGGGTCACAATATCTGAGGCAGCTGTGACTGCTTACAGTAGATGAGGGGAAGGAATACAGGGAAAACTATATCCTTCTCTTCCCCTCCCGTTAGCTGCTCTGACACTCCGGACTTACATTAGCTTATAAAATGCATCCTGAGGAAGGAGCAAGAGAGGCCAGTCAACTCCTGTCAGTTCCAGCTGAGCATCTGGGGACATAAGTAATGGATGAGTAATGCCTGATGATTCTGGTTGTGAGAGTAGACTGTTGAACAATAGCATTTAATAAGATTGGACACATTCAAGACATGACAAAAAGAAATAGCATCTCTGTTGCAGAAGCCAAACTAAAGGTCATTTTCACCTTTTGATGTTTTATTATATTAAATAGAGTGTCATTTTGGGGTCAGGTTAGCTGCAAGCTGGGTTTTAGTTGTTACATGGTACGTTTTTAGCTTTGTGACCTTGAACACACCAAATGATCTCTCCGGCCTTGGTTACGCATCTAAAAATACTCCTAATATCCATCTCACAGGGTACTTGAGTGGGTGAAAAGACAAGATAAAGCTCTAGTCAAGTCAAACACAGATTGGGCTGTGGGTGGGGATGAAAGAGACTAGTGGTACAGGGTGGGGAGGGAGTTGGAAGGGGATGAATTAATCCACATAGTCTCTAGACTTCAAACTCTGTCATTGTTTGAATCTGTGGTCTATGAGAAAGAGAAGAGCACACAGGAAATTCGCTTAGGTACTATTAATGATGCTTAAATTATTTGAAAATTTAAATTCCTAGAGAAATGTACACTAGAGTGAAGACAGTTATGCTATTTGATTCACTATTGTTAACAAAGATTAAAAAAATTTATATGGCACAGAGCCTGCACTTGGGGGTCAGGGTCAGCCCTCCATAAAAATCTGTCCTGTTTTTTTACCATCATTTCAGAAAGTACACATCAGAAAAGATGACAAAGTTGGTAAAACAGACTTCAGGAGCACATTTATAGTTCTACTAAAAACAAGGATGAGCAGCAACTCATTGCCATTGTTAATTTTAACACCTATCCCAAACCCCCAAATCAACTCATTGATCTGGCCTGACTAAATCTGCCAGTTTCCAGTGAATTCCATAGGTTTTTAGAAAGGATTTAAAAGTCCCACCCTAAATTTGAGAAAGGTTATTATTTGTGATGGTGTATTGTATGTTGTGGCTCAGACAATAAAGAATCTGCCTGTAATGCAGGATACCCAGGTTTGTTCAATCCCTGGGAGGCGAAGATCCTCTGGAGGAGGGCATGCCAATCCACTCCAATATTCATGCTTGGAGAATTCCATGGACAGAGGAGCCTGGCAGGCTATGGTCCATTGTGTCGCAAAGAGTCGGACACAACTGAAGTGACTTAGCACACACTCACTGTGTTGATTAACCAAGAAATTCAGGAGAAATTATTTCCACCTCAGGTTTCTAAGTGCCTCTGTTCTTCATCTAAAATTTCTAAGATACATTTTATACTCTTAGAATAAAGTACTTAATATGTTGTAACTCACACCTTCTAGGCCACCAGTTGACTAAATTGTTGTTCTGTGCTGTCCTAGGAGACAAGGAAAAATGTATTCATCCAATTCTTGATTAATTCCCCCAAAGAAATTAAAAGTTGTGTTTATTTTGGCAGCTTTGTCACAACCACAGTCTATCTCCCAGCCTGGTTATTACAGAAAATCCAACTTACACACACTAGTAGTGCAATTCCACTAAATGTGAAGCCCAGTTCAACCTCCCTGGATCACAGTCTCATGAATAAGAACTAAATGATTCGTCCGAATATCTGAACTTCTACAATTATTTCCAGAGGGTAGACTTTTGAGGTACTCACTGATTGAACCGTAAATGAAAGGACCTATTATATTGATGGTCTTTTTTACCCTGATGATTTTATTAGCATTTGGTCAGAAAGATCAGCTGTATTGGAAGATTGTCCTGGTCTCACTGTTAAGTGGAATCATTGTGTTAATGTTAAACAGTACATTAAGCCTCTCAGAGCTGCCAAGAACCAATGGATGTCTATTGAGACACTATGTATCCAAGGCATTTTCTAGGCACCATGAGGACATGTAGATCACAGCATCCATTCCCATCACTTCATGGCAAATAGATGGGGAGACAATGGAAACAGTGAGAGACTTTCTTTGCTTGGGCTCCAGATGGTGACTGCTGCCATGAAATTAAAAGATGCTCGCTCCTTTGAAGAAAAGTTATGACCAACCTAGATAGCATACTAAAAAAGCAGAGACATTACTCTGCTAACAAAGGTTCATCTAGTCAAAGTTATGTTTTTGCCAGTAGTCATAGATTGGAGAAGGAAATGGCAACCCACTCCAGTATTCTTGCCTGGAGAATCCCATGGACAGAGGAGCTTGGTGGGCTACAGTCCATGGGGTCACAAAGAGTTGGATACGACTGAGCGACTAACACACACACATCAGGGCACATAATAGAAGATATTATGACTGACCCTAAGGAAACAAAGTATTGCTCATTTAAAAAATATATATGTGAAGAATTATATCAAAATGGTATATGACTGGTTGCTACGTAAGTGATATTAGTATTATATTTTACTCCAATGACAATTAGCCTTGAAGCTCCAAATTTACAAAATGCTGCTCTGCCTATAAAACATTTTAAGAAAATTAAACGTGTAATTACAAAGGCAAAAATTCAAATTGCATACCATAGCCAAGTTTGGGGTATATTTAGATATGTTGTACTATACTCTTTAACTTTGGGCCTTTTATGGCCTTCTGTTATGGATATGTGCTGAATGATGGAATCTTTTGGTTATTTTATTTGTCAATTACTGTTGAATGCCCAGCATTCAATATGGAAATAATATCTTTATTGGGGATTTAAATATTTAATCAGATACTTTTATAATTGCTTCTTAGTCTATCAGAATTTTTATAACTTGGCAATTAGAAAAGAAAAAGAAATAAAAGGCATCCATACTGCAAAGGAAGAAGTAAAACTATCTCTGTTTGCAGATGTCATGATCAAATATATTGAAAATCCTAAAGAATCCACACAAAGAAACTATTAAAGCTAATAAAATGAGTTCAGCAGGGTTGGAGGATACAAGATCAATATACAAAAATCAGTTGTATTTCTACCAGTGAGCAGCCAATCCAAAAATTAAATTAAAAAGCAGTTCCATTTATAATGGTGGTTTATTTACTAAGTTGTGTCCAACTCTTGTGATCCCATGGATTATGGCCCGCCAGGCTCCTCTGTCCATGGGATTTTTCAGGCAAGAATACTGGAGTGGCCTTGCTAAAAACTAGCAAGGGGGCACTTTTTCAGTCCCCTTCTGATGTCTATGTCAGAAGCTTTCTCCTATCTCTTTTATAAAACTTTATTACACATACACACACAAAGAATACTGGAGTGGGTTGCCATTTCCTTCTCCAGGAGATCTTTCTGACTCAGGGATCAAACTCAGATCTCTTGCACTTCAGACAGATTATTTACCACTAAGCTACCAGGGAACACCATTTAAAATAGCATCAAAAAATAAATAAGAGAATTATAAGGCTTGTACACTGAAAATTGAAAAACATCAATGAAACAAATTAAAGGAAAATCCAGTAAGTGGAAAGACTTCTATGTTCATGTATTGGAAGGCTTAATATTTTAAAATGGCAGTAGTCCCTCTATTGATCTATTGATTCAACACAGTCCCTGTCAAAATCTCAACGGCCTTTTTTGCAGAAATTGACAAGCTGATCCTAAAATTCATAAGGAAATGCAAGGGACCCAGAATAGCCAAAACAATCTTGGTAAAGAAGAAAACAGTTGCAGGGATTCACCCTTCCTGATTTCAAAACTTAGAATGAAGAAATGGTAACCCAAATTCTGTGGTTCTGGCATAGGATGAACATATAGATCAATGGAACAGGACTGACAGTCCAGAAATAAAACTGTAGTTTTATGGTTAGGGGGTTTTCAGTAAGGATGCCAAACAATTATATAGAGAATGGAAAAAAAAAGTCTTTTCAAAAAAATGCTGCTGAGGCAGATGGATATTCACATGCAAAGGAATGAAGTCAGATCACTAGCTCACATCATACACAGAATTAACTCAAAATGAATCAAAGACCTGAATATTAGCACTAAAACTATGAAACCTCTAAGAGAAAACACAGGTGTATATCTTTGTGACTTTGGATTAGACAATGGTTTCTTAGATATGATACTGAAAGCGAAGCAACCAAAGAAAAACTAGATAAATTGGATTCCATTAAGATTACAATCTCACGCTTTGACATTTCAAGAAAGTGAAAAGACAGTCCATAGAATGGGAGAATATACTTGCAAACTAAGAAAAAATATAGAACTTTTAAAACTCTATGGATAGTGCATAGGATCCTACCTACTGTACAGGAAACTCTGCTCAGTGTTATGTGGCAGCCTGGATGCGAAAGGGCGTTTGGGGGAGAATGGTTACATGTATATGAATGACTGAGTCCCTTTGCTGTCCACCTGAAACTACTACAACAGTGTTAACAGGTTATACTCCAATATAAAATAAAATGTTAAAAAAAAATGAAATCTGAAAAAAAAAAACAGTGAAAAGATTAAATAACCAATTTTAAAATGGGCAGTGTTTGAATAGACATTTGTCCAAAGAAAATATACAAATGGCCAATAAATACATAAAATATGCTCAACGTCATTAGTCATCAGGGAAATGCAAATCAAAACCACAATGAGATACCACTTCACACCCATTAGGATGGCTATAATAATAATAATAAAAACAAGCAATAACAAGTGTTAGCAAGGATGTGGAGAAATTGAAACTCTCATGCTTTGCTGGTGGGAATATAAAGTGGTGCAGCTGTATTAAAAACAGTTTGGCAGTTCTTCAAAAAATTAAGCATAGAGTTACCATATGATCCAGCGTTTCTACTCTGAGGATTTACCCAAGATGAATCAAAAACAGATGTATACACAAAGACATATAGACAAATGTTCACAGCATATTTACTCATAGTAGGCAAAAGGTGGAAACAATCCAATGTCCATCAACTGATAAATATATAAACAAAATATGGCCTATCCATACAAGCCATGTAAAGAGATGAAATACCAATTCATACTACAACACTGATGAACCTTAAAAACATTATGCTCAGTGAAAGAAGCCAGACACAAAAGGCCGCATGTCCTGTGATTCCATTTATATGAGATTTTTGGAAAGCTATAGGCAAAACCCTAGAGACAGAGAGTAGATAGTTTCAGTGAATCAAGATAATGAGGTAAATGGAAGTGAATGCTAATGGGTGTGGAGTTTCTTTTCCAGTGCTCTGGAATTAAGTACTGGTGAAGGTTCACAACTCTGTGAATATACTGAAACTCACTGAATTGAACACGTTAAAGGGTGAATTTTATTGCTTTTAAATTATGTCTCAATTTTTGAAATTACTATTATTTCTCCCAAGCACTCTACAGATTGTTCTAATACAACTTGCAAAAGAATATTTTCATTAAAGCACCTATTTATATATTTCGTTCTGAAGAAAAAGACAACAGTGACTTCACAATCAATATTCTAGATGGCATGAAATTGTACCAGTTTTAAGTGTCAGCATAGATGGAGGAGTCCAGTGTTTCTCTCATGTTACACCGTGAAGAAGAATCCCGGTTCATTGTGTCCATTCTCGTTAGCTTCGCACGGGCCCTTCTCACTTGCTGTTGTTTTTCAGTTGCTAAGCCGTGTCTGACTCTTTGCGAGTTTGACCAAATGTTTATCATTCTGCAGTTGAGGGAAGAATCCTCAGTGTTTCAACCCCACAGTCTCTCATCTGCTCTCGCTCATTCCCAGGTGCTGCCTTTCCCGAGCCAGGTGGTGTACAACAGAGTGGGCAAGTGTGGGAGTCGGACCGTCGTCCTGCTTCTGAGAATCTTGTCAGAGAAGCACGGATTCAATTTGGTCACGTCAGACATTCACAACAAAACCAGGCTTACTAAGAATGAACAAGTAAGTTGTCTTTGCTTCATTTGCACCATTAGTGGGTGCCTTCCAGAACACCCTTTCACCCCTACCAAATGAATACCAGAGTTACAATATCATACTGTATTTTTGCCAGGGTGTGGAAGGAAATTTAAGTTGAGGGTTCTGACAGACGTCTGTAAACCAGGAAGTTCCCCTGAAGGGATACTTTTATTAAAACCAGTGAAGGATAGAGTACATGGTCATTGTCTGTTTAGCTAAAATTAGCAGTGCTTAAATCTCACATAGGTATGCCACTGAGTTATAGGTAACGCTGACATCTTGGGAGCAAAAATAAGAAAACCTGATTTTAATATTTCTTCCTTTGCATTTCCTCACAAATGTCCTAAGTTTTTATGGTTATAATAAAGAGAAAACCCTCGTTGGGCCAGGAATCTGGTTGGTTGATGGGGGCACGAGCTTCCTATTATGGTAAGTTCGGGGGGTCTTGAGGTGCCAAAACAGCTCTTGGCCTATTTAGTGGTATCAAAAGAATTATCCCACCTCCTGGGAACAAATCTGCCCTAAGACGCTGACCCATATGAGGCCCATGCGGGTGGTAGTCAGGAAGCTAGGAAGACAGATTCCACTTTGTAAGCTGACACCAAAATAGGGTTGATAGTCTCCACTGAGATGCTTTGTTAGTGTAGACAACAGGCCTAGTGCTCTCATAATCATTTCACAGGGTCAAGTTTGTTAGCTTGGTCTCAAAAAGTTGCTTTGGTCCTCTTAGGTATTTAGAATGGGTGAATAGCCACCAGTATAAGTCAGGGCAGGCTTTCCTGGTGGCTCAGTGGTAAAAAATCTGCCTGCAATGCAGGCGACCTGGGTTCGATCCCTGGGTTGGGAAGATCCCCTGGAGGAGGGCGTGGCAGCCTGTTCCAGTGTTCTTGCCTGGAGAATCCCCCTGGACAGAGGTGCCCAGTAGGCTGCAGTCCATTGGGTCCCACAGAGTCGGACACGACTGAAACGACTAAACAGCAGCAGCAGCGTAAGTCAGGGCTCTTCAGAGAACAGTACCAGCAGGATGGAGATATGGCTATCAAAAGATAAACAGATATCAGTGTACAGATGGACAGACAGACAGGAATGGAGATGTACTATGAGGAATTGGCATATGCAATGACGAAGGCTGAGAAGTCCCACACTCTGCCATCTGCAAGTTGAAGGCCCAGTAAAGCCATTGGTGAAACTGAGCTCGAGCCCAAGTGTGAAAGCCTGAGAAGCAGGTGAGCCCATGATGTAAATCCCATGACGTAAGGGCAGGAGAATATAATATGTGATGTCTCAGTTTAGTCAGTGAAGCAGGAAAAAAAAATCACTTCCTCCTTCTTCCACATTTTGTTCTACTCAGGCCTTCAAGGGATTGGATGAGGCCCACCCATGCTGGGGAGGGATATCTACTGAGTCCAACTGATTCAAATGCTCATCTCATCCAGAAGCACTCTCACAGACACACTGGGAAATACTGCTTAATCTGGGCATCCCTTGGCCAGTCAAATTGACACATGAAATTTAACCATCACACCACTCAGTGACTAGGTAAATTTAGGGAATAAACCAGGTGCATGGTTTACTAAGGTGAGACCCTAATGCTACGTGTACTTCTGTCTTACACGATCTTCACCTTTCAGGCATTCAAAACCTCACACACGCAGGGGATATGCAATAGCCTTCCTGTCTCTCTTGTCACAGGGAATGGGAGGACTGTTTTGGGAGTGTAGCGCTGCCAACAGTACTTGCTATAATGTCTGTGTATTTACTGTCTTCCACAGTATAGAGATCAAAATGCCCATTTCTTTGAAAACTTCCACCAAGGGGTCTCTGAGTAACAAGTCTAAATAGTCATAAGCAATAAGCAAAAAAAAAAAAAAAAAGTTTTGAGATTAGATAGCTCAGTTGGTAAAGAATCTGCCTGCAATGTGGGCGACCTGGGTTCCATCCTTGGGTTGGGAAGGCCCCCTGGAGAAGGGAACGGCTATCCACTCCAGTATTCTTGGGCTTGCCTTGTGACTCAGCTGGTAAAGAATCCGCCTGCAATGTGGGCGACCTGGGTTCAATCCCTGGGTTGGGAAGATTTGCTGGAGAAGGGAACGGCTACCCACTCCAGTATCCTAGCCTGGAGAATCCCATGTGCTATACAGTCCATGGGGTCACAAAGAGTCAGACACGACTGAGTAACTTTCACTTTCACTTTTTCACTTACAAGTTCTGTGGTAGGTGCTCAATAGAAAAATTATATTTGCTGACATTTTAAGATATCACATTCTATCAGTAATTTTCATGGGGTAGGTTCTTTGATTTCCTTATCTGATTGAAGAACAAATATAATTAGGGCTGGTTATACCCTTTTTGCCTGGAAAATCCCATGGACGGAGGAGCCTGGTAGGCTGCAGTCCATGGGGTTGCTAGAGTCGACACGACTGAGCGACTTCACTTTCACTTTTCACTTTCATGCATTGGAGAAGGAAATGGCAACCCACTCCAGTGTTCTTGCCTGGAGAATCCCAGGGATGGGGAAGCCTGGTGGGCTGTCGTCTATGGGGTTGCACAGAGTCGGACATGACTGAAGCGACTTAGCAGCAGCAGCAGCATACCCTTTTTACTCCCTGAAAGAGAGCAACTGTAATAAATAGCCTATGCGATTGCAATGTTGTTATAAATAAAAAACTTGGTTTTCTTTTGAGTCTTTCAGTCAGCTATCAGATTAGACTTAAATGTTCCTATGTATGGAAATTATGCTCAGTTCTTAAAGCCTAACAAAGTATAGTATCTGGACTTTAGTTCCCACTGCAGAAAGGTGTAAAAACTCAGAGGGAGCAAAGTAATGAGAATATTAGATCCTAAGATGTTCAGGAAGACCCTAGAAAAACAAGCACAAAATATGATATTTGAATACACTCTGGAATTTTAAACAAATCAACCTACTTTGTTTCCTGTGATGAACTGTAAAGGGAAGGACTTAGACTAAAAATGAAGAATAATTTACTAATGGTACACAAATTGTAAAGTCTTTTAGAAAGGGTTAAAGCCAAAGTCATCCTTTCCTCTAAAACAGAGGTTAGTTCTCATCTGTTTGGAATGATTGGCTTGTCTGAAAGCCAGGGAAAAGACTAGACAATCTTTTAAGGTTCTTTCCAGCCCTGTGATTCTGTGATATATTTATACAACTTCTGCCATGATCTGTGTATAATTAGTTGAAGCATTTCTGATTCCTGTGGTCAGTGTGACCTAGAATATACTTCATTACTTGGTTATTGCAGATTCCTATTAAATTATAAGGCAAGTTTTAAAAAACTTAAGGGAAAGGTATAGATCTGGTAGAAAAAGCAAACAAACAATTTTGATGTACAAACAAGCATAAGGATAGTGACAGTTGCCTCTCTGGAGCTAGCTGACCGGGCTGTGACATACAAGGGGAGCCAGGAAACGCCAGGACAAGAAACCAAGTTTGAAGTAGTTCAAAGAAGACTTGAAACCAAGTCTCAGGAATGTTTAAAGAAACTCTTTCTTTGTTACATGCATCCTTTTTCTAAAGATTCAAAGTGCATGAAACAAGTAGAGAAAAATTTTTATTTTAACCTAATATATGCAAGAAATAATCTGTGGTGTGAATAGCTCCCTTTTCTTGGTAATTTATTAAAGGAAAGGGGAGTATGTGATTTAGGGAGATGAGTTAAAATTTTATAGTCAGTGGTTCTTAACATGAAAGAGTAGAACTCTGAAAATGTAGTTCCCATGGCAACATTGTTCTCTGGAGTTAATGACAAGTCTGCCTTGGTGTAGTACGAGTTAAATGGACTCTTGTGGGCTGGCCTGGGACTCTCTCCACCATGTCGAACATTTCTTTTATGAGAAAATGTGTTCCAAGTTCCAAACTACTGACTTATAAATGAACTTTGGAAAAGTAACTGCTTATGAGACTGAAGACTGGAATCATCTGTATCATTGCATCCATACACAATGGCATCTCTCTGGGCTAGAGTCAAATTCACACATACATTTCTCCCTGGAGGGTACCTGTCATCTCACACACACATGCACACACACGTACACACACAAACCCATTGAGCACTAGATTTTAAAAAATCTATTTCATGGAGTAAGACACTGAAGGGATTATTAAAAAGGAAAGAGAGCATGAAGACAGAAAATGTTACAACATCAATAAAAAGCCCATTACATCTGCCCTTATAAGAAATAGAAATGCCTTTGAAGTTAATATTTTAGAAAACTCTGCCTCCACAGAAGAACATGGACAGCTGGTGCTGGCCAAATGTTGGACCTTTTGCAGGGCATATAATGGGAACTCCGGATGACATCATTTGATTTATGCTCTAAAACCAGATTTAAATCGCTTGGGCTAGTTTAGATACTTTCTTGGAAAACAGAGATCATGTACAACCTAAAAGATAAAGAACCATTTTCCAGAAGGCAGGATGTGTGATTTCCAAAAGACTCATACCCATCTTTGTTAATGGTCTGACCCTATCTTTCAGAATGCTGCTCTGAGGATAATAAAAGCCAATATGTCAGAGGCATATCACAGACCTAAGAAGTCAAAATGATTTCATTCCTGTTGAAGAAAGGCAAAACTGTTGGCATATGAACCTAAAAGATGGAGAAAGCAAATACATTTCCAATTTTTATTTAGACTTAAGCTATGTGTGTGTTCAATCA
Source organism: Bison bison bison (assembly GCF_000754665.1). NCBI lineage: Eukaryota > Metazoa > Chordata > Mammalia > Artiodactyla > Bovidae > Bison > Bison bison. The sequence continues at coordinate 899,136 of NW_011495043.1, read as the reverse complement.
CTTAAGTCATGTCTGACTCTTTGTCACCCCATGGATTGTAGCCCCCCAGTCTCCTCTGTCCATGGGATTCTCCAGGTAAGAATACTGGAGTGGGTTGCCATTTCCTTCTCCAGGGGATCTTCCTGACCCAGGGAATGAACCAGCATCTCCTGTGTCTCCTGCTTTCCAGGTGGATTCTTTACTGCTGAGCCACCAGGGAAGTCCGTACTGAAGCTATGGAGGATTCCAAACTGAAATAGCAGCACCTGCTCTGTGCTAATTGTTTTATTTTATTATTTCATTTCTTTCGTTTGGACCTAAAACTAGACCAGTGAGTGGGTACGATTTCCTATTTTATGGATGAGAAAACTAAAACAGCCTGATGAAGTCACTTTCCAAATATAATAAAACTGACTGTCCATAGCACTTGGGCTTGAACTTGGGCCCTCCCGAATTTAGGAGCCACCCTCCTAATGCAGTGGCTATATGCTCTGGTTGCACAGCAGGATCTTTTTAAAACAAAAAAAAACACAAATGTTTATTTTTTTATATATTTTTGTCTGTGCTGGGTCTTCCTTGCTGTAGGCTTTTCTTCAGTTTTGGCAAGCAAGAGCCACTCTCTGTTTGTGGTGTGTGAGTTTCTCTTTGCAGCAGCTTCTCTTGTTGTGGCTCCCAGGATCTAGAGCACAGGCTCAGTAGTTATGGTACACGGGTTTAGCTGCTATGCGGCTTCTGGGAGCTTCCTGGGTCAGGGATTGAACCTGTGTCTCCTGCATGGACAGGTAGATTCTTTACCACTGAGTCACCAGGGCATCCCCAGCACAGCCTTATGATTATGTAGTTGCTGTATGTAGCCCTTCTTCTGGAGATTCTGGGGTAGAGTCTAGAAAAGTTTTTATTTTTTTGATCAAGCACCACAGGAGTTTCAGAGTTAAGGTTGTTGTTGTTTAGTTGCTAAGTCATGTCTGACTATTTTGTGACCCCATGGATTGTAGCTGCCAAGCTCCTCTGTCTGTGGGATTTTCCAGGCAAGAATACTGGAATGGGTTGCCATTTCCTCCTCCAGGGGGTCTTCCCGATCCAGGGATTGAACTTGTGTCTTCTGCATTGGCAGGTGGATTCTTTACTACTGAGCCACCAGGGTTAAGGGTCCTTGTCAAAACCATCATATCAGCATTTCCCTAAGTGTGTTCCTGAGAAATTTAGTCTCCTAAGACATTGGGGGAAAAAATGAAAATATCATGACTTAAAAAGTTTGGAAAATGCTATCTCCTTGTCCCCCTCTAGGAAAGTCACAACAATATTCACATTTTAAAGACTCTGAGAATTTTTTAAATTAAAAACAAACAAAAAAAAGTCTGTCTAATCAGCTTTCACCTAAAGTGTCCCAGTCTGAGTTGGCCAGGGGACTCTTTATAGTGTTTGTGGCTCTCAATTGCATCCCACAGAACTCTGAGTCACAGTTCAGAGCTGGCGGACCAGCCTACACACTTCCATCAGTCATACCAGTAAAGGCTACTCTTTCACTATAAACTTCACATCTGCAGTGACTCTATTCACTAGCCATTTAAATGACTAAACTCTTGAAAAGTATTCAAAGAACAGTGGATACAGCCCCTATGTCAGTGTGTTCTAGAGTGCCGTACCCTCTTCGTCAGAAACAGAATTTCTTTATGGTGTTTTAATTTCCCTTCCTCACTGCTCTCAGCCACTGCACAGTCCATGTCTGACTGTGGCTACAAAGCATTGCAACGCTAGAAGAGAAAACCCACCGAAAGAAACCGCATTAGACTTGGAAACCATCCTGGGGCCACTGGGATTCCTCCCAGGCTTCCCTAAGGCAGAGTCACCTGGCCTGTGTTAAAGGCAAAGGTTGACTCATTCATTCTGAGGCTGGTCCCACCACTGTTTACTTGTTGTGATGAATATTCATTGAGGCCCTTCTGTTATTGCTGTAGACTGAGGATCAGACAGCATAGTAGATGCTTGTGCATCTCATTTTAATCCTTTAAGCAACATTATTAGGAAAGTATTATCACCCCCTTAAAAAGGAAAAAAACCAAATGCTCAAGAAGATATGGGAGAATAAGAATTGAAAATAAACTGGGATCAAATCCCAAAGAACCTTGAATGTTAGGCTAAGGAGATAGAACATTATTCATGGGCAGTGGGAGGTCAGTAAAAAATGGTTCTTAACCATCATGGGCATCAGAATATTCTCAGGAGCTTTTCACACATGTTTCTAGGTCCTACTATGAAATACTGAGTTATGCTCTTAATGGTGGCACCCAGGTATTTGTATCTTGTGGGGGAGCAGGAAACTCCCCAGGAGATGCTCAGGCACAATTCTAGTGAAGATTTATTGCAGGAAAGGATCTAATTATTAGAAAATTAAAGGGAATCCCCCACTAAACAAGAAAAATTCCTCTTTCACCTGCTGCTGCTGCTAAGTCACTTCAGCTGTGTCTGACTCTGTGCGACCCCATAGACGGCAGCCCACCTGAGAATCCCTTAAACCTCTGAAGACATTGTGTCAGAGGCCTGCACGTTTATCCCAGAAGACTAACTGTTGCTTGAGATGTTTTGGAAAAGTCTCCTCAGAGTGACCCTCAGAGTTCCCTGACCTTAGAGTAGGAAGGATGTGTCCACAGGCATCAGAGCTGCTCCAACTGGACTTTGGAGTCAAACCAAAATTAGCTGAGTCCATCTCCATGCCACAGGGCTAAGTTCACCCAGTGCTGCAAACAAGGTCTTATCTTGGAGTCCTGTAGACAAAAATCTGAGTCTGCTAGTAAAAACTCAGTGCAGAGAAAAGAGGGGGAAAGTAGGAAACCACAAGCTCTGAAAAATTAAAATGTTTTCTCCTCTGGTTCAAGTTGTAGCCGCGAGGTTGATTTTCTCTGTTCAGATGCAGCCTCCTTGCCTTGGTCACATCATTACTCCCCCTGGTGGTCGTCTTCTTCATTGCAGGCATGTGTTGTACTGACTCCTTAGTGAGGAGCTGAAGGTGGGAGGGCCATCCGACCTCCTTCAAAAAGGGCTTTCTTCATGCAGGAGGAAGAGGGAAAGGTAACCAGAATCCACAGCCATCCTCCTGGCCTCTGAGGTTAAAGGGCCAAGGAGTTCTCTTCTGAGCTACTCCTTATTTGGCTTTGATGTGTAAAAGCATGTCTTTTTTTTCATTTAAGATGTTGTGCAAAATTACAGGACATCTAGTTGTTTATGAGTGACACAAGAACTCAGATCAGAGTAGGGTCAATGCTCTGTCAGTTACGGCTGACAAGCATCTCCCAAGTCTTTTACTAACTAGCTGTGTTTATAGAACTGCAGGTAAAGGTTTTCTGCTCTGTCATCTCAGCCAGTTAGGTTGAAAGCGAAAGATTAAAAGCTACTGCCTGGCACATCCTCTACATTATAAATTCTGTTTGATTCTTGCCTCTTTTTTTTAAACTTCAGTTCTATCTCATTCTCAGATGTGCTGTGATTCAACTTCTTCTTTTAGATCCATTCCATTACAGAGTTATTTTTCATTCTTTTTATTTGTAGTATTTTAAATTCATTCCTGGCTTGTTGCACTATTTTCCCACCGAGAACTTTAAAAAATATTCTCTCTGATATTTTGATGCTTTTATTTTTATTACTTTTAATGCTTTTCCATCTGTTAGAACTTTCTTTTGATTTTTAAACCCATCACAAAAAGATAGAAAATTCATATCTTCATAAACCCTCTTTAGTCTCCAGAGTTATTTTGCTAACCGACCCCTTCCTCCCATTTTAACAGGTTATATATAGATCAAAAAGCAGTGGGAATGGTGAGGAGATTGCAGTTTAGTGATAAGCAGCAGGATTTTTGGTGTCAGGCAGACTTTTGTTTAAATCCTCACTCCACCTGGTTGTAGTGGTGAGATCGTAAGCAATCTATGCAGCTTTTCTGTGCCTCAGTTTCTTAACCCGTAAACCCTGGATGATAGTTAACTCATGGAGTCATTTAAAGATGAAATGCCAGTATGTACATAAAGAGCATCTTGATTCAGTGATAGCCTGGAAAACACTCAGAAAACGATGGTTTGTTTTGTGTTGTTACATCCTAGATGGTGAAATAGTACAACTGTTAGCTCCATGTGACACCACGGTAATGAATGCACAAATCTGTCCCAGAAAACCTGAATTCACAGCCTCGGTGATAATTCTGTCTTCAGTGAACTGTGTATTTCTTAACTCCAAAAATGTTTTTCTAGAGGAGGTCTGTGCGTGCATGCTAAGTCACTTCTGTCGTGTCCAACTCTTTGCAACCCTGTGGACTATAGCCCGCCGGGCTCCTCTGTCCATGGGATTCTCTAAGCAAGATTACTGGAGTGAGGTGCCACGCCCTCCTCCGAGGGATCTTCCCCCTGCCCCCAGAGATCGAACCCACCTCTCTTGCATCTCCTGCATTGGCAGGTGGGTTCTTTACCACTAACACCACTCAGGAAGCCCCCAAAAGGGGGTACTTTATTGCATAAACAGTTTTGGGTATGTATTCTATGTAGGCACCTGGGCTTGGCTTCCTGGGGGATAAATAAAACCTGGCCACCACCCTCAAGGAGCTTTAAGTCTGGTTCAAAGCCAGGACACAAACCCAGCTATAACGTAACGTAAACGGAGCATGTCCTAGAAAATTCTCAGAGTGCCTCAGGAAGTTAAAGAAGACAATGATATCTCTAGCCAATGATGTTCAAAACCAAACCCATTTCCCCTCCCTTCTGGAGGCAGATTCCTTCCTCCTGCAGTGTTTCCCATCTCCACGAATGGGTACCACCACATGTTCAGACCCCAGCCAGGACTAAAAAGGAAGCTCCATTGACCATGCCCTCTCCTTCCCTTATGTTGCCAGCTGCTACAAGTCTCAGCACAGTCTCCCTCCTTAATATACCCAAATCTCTCCATCTGTTTTCACTTCCATGAACCTCATTCCTTGTTTCTGAACCTGTTGAGCCTTAGGGTTTCCTGGCATGCTTGTTAAAATGCAGATTGATGGGCCCCACCTCCAGAGTTTCTTCTAATTCCATAGGTGTGGAGTGAGGCCTGAGATTTTGTGTTCTTATTAAACACATGTCCTGGGCTTCCCTGGAGTCTCAGTGGTAAGAATCTCCTTGCCAATGCAGAAGACACGAGTTCGATCCCTGGGTCAGGAAGATTCTCTGGGGAAGGAATGGCAACCCACTCCAGTATTCTTGCCTGGGAAAGCACACGGACAGAGGAGCCTGGTGGACTACAGTCCATCGGGTCACAAAGGAGTCAGACACGACTTAGAGACCAAACAACATAATCAGGTGTCCAGGTGATACTGATGTAGCTGGTATGGGAACCACACTGAGAAGTGATGAGTCCATGACCTCATCATTTCCTATTGAGATTATTTCTGTCTTCCTCACTCACTAAACTTTCTGCTTCTAATCCTTACTCTCTTTTTCACCTGACCTTAGATCTGAGAGAAGAAAAAAAATCCTTTCTGGCTGTAGATAAATGTTGAAATCCTTCATGAGACCAGCAAGACCCTCAGTTACCCAGTTCTTACCTTCCTCTCTAGTCTTGTCCACTGCCTTGCTGATTCCGTGCCTGCCCGCCTGGCAGTTTTAATAGCCAAGTCATTTTTGTGTTTTGTGCTTTGCATCTGCTGTTCACTCTGTCTGCCATGCTGAGAGTCCCTTTCTTCTCTTATTGACTCCTGTGTATCCTTGGAAACCACTGAGAAACACCTCCTTACCAAAGCATTACCTCTCCATCTGCAGGTCGGGACAGGCATCCCACCTCCATGCTTTCTATCCCATGATCGTTATCACATGATGATACCTGTCTGTTTATCCACTTCTCCCACAAGTCTCTGAGCTTCCTGAGAGCAAGAACCAAATCTTTTATTTTAAAGCCACAATCCAGAGTGGCACATAGCCTGACATAGTTGAAAATCAATGATTGTTGAATGAAAAAACTTCAGGAAGGCTACCTGGAGGAGGCAAGCATTTTAGCTAGTTGTAAAGGAGAAGGAAATGGCAACCCACTCCAGTGTTCTTGCCTGGAGAATCCCAGGGACAGAGAAGCCTGGTAGGCTGCAGTCCATGGGGTCGCACAGAGTCGGACATGACTGAAGCGACTTGGCGGCGGCAGCAAAGAGTGATTAGAATGTGGACATGCAGAGAGAAGAGGAAGAACATTCTAGAAGAAGAATCTTGAGCCCGAGTTTGGACATGGTCAGTCTTGGACATGGTGTATGGAAGGAATATGGAGGACTCTAGTTTGACTGGCTATAGGATGTGGGATCTTGAGGGTCAATTGAGGGAAATAGTAAAGATAAAATTAACTTGACTCAGCAAGGGATTGAATATGGGAGTCCAGGAAAGACCCAAATCAAATGTGAGGATATAGAGAGAACCATTAACCAGAAAGGAGTAAAGATGGACGAGGATCAAGAGTGTGGTTTTGGCCAGGGTAGATTTGGGGATACCATTAGGACACATTCCACTGTCTTGTCTTTCTATGTCTTCCCATTTATTTTATTCAGGTTTTGATCTCCAGGGCTTGGTAAGCACCCAATATAAATGCTGAATGAATGAATGAATTCAGTGGAATCAAAATAAAGGCTAGCAGTGGTCCTGCATGAGCCAAGGCAAAGGAGAGTTAGTTCCTGTGATAATTTTAAGTAATGTTTTTGCCATTCACACAGATAAGACTCAGGTGAGAGAAATGTAGGCTGCTGGCAGCGTTGGGAAAACCAAGGGGGAACTCAGGTGATGGCCAGCAGGTGCTCAGGAGCCGGCTGCTTGTCACTCGAAATGGGGAAGGTTAGCATTTGTGAGGGCTTCCCAGGGGGCACTAGTGGTAAAGAAGCTGCTGGTCAGTGCAGGAGATCTAAGAGACGCGGGTTTGATCCCTGGGTCGGGAGGATCCCCTGGAGGAAGGCGTGGCAACCCACTGCAGTATTTTTGCCTGGAGAATCCCGTGGACAGAGGAGTCTAGCGAGCTACAGTCCATAGCGTCGCCAAGAGTCAGACACGACTGAAGCGACTTAGCATGCACAGCGTTTGTGAAGATGGCCAGATGACACCATCTTCACAAACTGTGAACACAATGCCGTGGACTGAAGATTGTGGTACTTTATGTGGATTTTCCTATTTCGTGTGCAGGACAAAATTCGTGAGAGCTGAAATGTACAGTCTGACTACCCTATACTAATGTGATAAATGCAAGCATTAGTAACTTTATTCTCTATTTAAAGAGATGTCTAGAAAGAGTTATGCACTGTCATCACTAATCCATTTTTCCTCGTGAAATAGACGGCTTTATGACTATTATGACACTGTTCTCAAAATCTAACCACTACTGTTCTTCTCTCAGATTTAACACATTGACATGTGTTTAGAGAATGTAATATAATGTTGAATATGTGAAGGAAACAGGTTTTCTTCTGACCCATTTTTCCAGTCTTGTGTAATCCTAGATGGCTTTCTCATATTACTCTATGTGTACAAAGAAATAGCTGAAGAAAAATAATCTAAAGATTAAGGCATTGAATGGTCACTATTTTAAACATACACACAGTTATGCTTCTAAGCAGACAACCTCAGCAATCAGTTACTTTCGGCTGTGCTCCCAAATCAGTAATTCTGCTGGTAGATCTATCAAAAATCAAAATTCATAATGTGAAGGAAGCTGGAAGTTTTATTAACCAAAAACAAGCTCTGGAGCATGCAGGGGGGTTGTAAAGGATAAACAGAAGATAAAGAGGCAGGATTCAATTTCCTTTTACATGCAAGCTTGAGGACAGGCAGACCATTATTCACCCATGCCTGCCACTGACGAACAGAAGCCCTGGGTTATGAACTGCAAGTCATCTGCTTTTAAAATTCAATTTCATTTCTTCAAACAGTCGTTGTGAGCACGAATGTCTAATGAAAGAGTTTAGGCCACGACGTCCTAGAGTAACCATCTGTAAGTCATGGACTCGTTGGAATTAATTCATTTAACAAATATTTATGGAGCATTTCCGTGTGTGTCAGCTCCAAGCTAGACAGGAGGGAACAAGGCAGACCAGGTTTCCGTCACGCTTGAGACAAACCTAGAGTTCCAGACTCCCATTTTATTGTTGTTGCTACTGTAGTTAACACATGAATGACCGTTTTTGTTTCCAGTTTTCAACTTGAGCTATTTCATAAAATATGAAGTGCTGCCCTTCTGATGTCTGTCCAAAGTAGCGATTTTCAATGTGCTGCTTAAAAATTCCAGAGTGTCAGCTTTGATGGGGCAAATAAGAAAATCTAAGGAAAGTGGAATTCAGGAAGTCAGGGAGTCATAAGAATGCTTGGAATTTCTAACAGATTTTACTAAACGTTTTCTGTATCATGACATGTTCCAGAAGACTGTAAATGTTAGTTTGTACAAATTAAAACTACTTTTTGCCTTGCTGATAACTGCAAATAAATAATTCAGATGACCACCCACCAAAACCCGAGAACATTTTTTGGGAAGTGGTGGGGGGGGGTGTTACGTGTTCCCTCTGAAATACTTGTTTTGTAAATTTTATAATCAAAGGGAAAAATAATGAGATAGTGCCTCATTTTATTTCTACTTTTCAATTCTGCAGAACTAGTTTCAAATGCTTCTGTATTTCCCAGTAAGATCATTATAGAAATGTAAACTAATCATTAACCTTTGTCTTGATTGGACTTTAAAGGGGAGGATTAAAGGCATTTTCGTACTTGCATTTCAGGACAGCAACACACTGACTTCTCCAGTTAAAATTACTTCAACTGTCACTTTTATTTCATGATGGCAATTAACTAACTTAAATTCAGGACTGCACATTGCAAGAGCTTCTTTATTTTATTTAGTAAGGAGCCTTATGTAAAGTTCATAAGCACAAAGCATAGCTGTTTAGCCTGGTTCAAGAAGTAGTAAGTGAGGAAAAAAAGAGTTGGGGAGATAACCTTTAGCTTAATATAGCTTGGTAAATTAAATCCTATATATGCTAATTTTGTACTTTTTTTAATAGATGGAACTGATTAAAAATATAAGTACTGCCGAACAGCCCTATTTATTCACCCGACATGTTCATTTCCTCAATTTCTCAAGGTAAGATATTTTTCAGTTTAATGGTTCTTTCATTTCTTTTGGGTACTTAGTCTCCTTCTAACAAACAATTACTTTAAAATCTACCTTCCTTTCCAAGGTAGTGTAATTGCCCTTCAAAAGACATTTTTAATCCATTTATTTTTTCAGTAGAGGGATCAAAATTTGAAATATTTGGTTAAAAGCTTCATTTCTTTCTAAAAATACTACTCTTAAGTCTTGTGAAAACTTGAAAATTTTTTTTAATGAGAAGCCACTTGACCTTATAGTTCTCAAAAAAAAAAAAGATTTTGTATTGGAACAAAATAGACAAGAGATGGATATTTTAGCAGATATATTTCATTGCACATTTTTATACAACCTGCACCCACACAGGACTCTGGGAATAACTTGGCGGTGGAATTATGTGTATTTTGTGTGTGCTGTGCGTATGTTTAGTTGCTAAGACGTGCCTGACTCTTTATGACCCCATGGACCGTAGCCTGCCAGGCTCCTCTGTCCATGGGATTTTCAGGCAAGCATACTAGGTTGCCATTTCCTCCTCCAAGGGATCTTCCTGGCTCTAGGGTTGAGCCCATGTCTCCTGTGTCTCCTGCATTGCAGGCAGATTCTTTACCCGCTAAGCCATCACAAAGCTAGGCCCAGCCTCTTTCTCTACCTTTTGAACACTCCATTTCATTACTCTAAACCTTGCATGTTTGATGTTGGTGGGTATTTTAGAAATCTGTGTTTTTTTCCTCTTCACCCGCAAGGACCTTTTGATACTAATGCAAACCTCAAATTTATGTGTTTTGATCCTCTGTTAAATTGCTAACTGCACGTTCTGGGCATTCTCTTCCCCAGGGATCCCTTAGCACAGATTTCTTGTCACTGTACTTTACTGTAGCTCTCAGAGTCCTCCTCTAAGGCGGGCCTGTCTGAGCTCACAGTTGAGGTTGACAGAGCACTAGGTCCCCGGGCCAATCTGCTGACTAGCCCCGGACCCTGGGCCTCCCCATCAGCCATCTGACCAGCCCTTTCCTCACTGCTTTTCCCATGGGGATAACAGGACCTCACAGGCTCACAGGAGAATCCTATCTGTGCTGACCTCGTGGCCCCGAGGGCCAGCAACCAGGGAGGCCTGAGTTTGCCCTGGGCAGCGCTTTGGCTGCCCTGCCGCAGGAAGCCTAACAGTCTGCAGGGCTGCGAGAAGAGTTTAGCCTTCAAAGAACTTTCCTGCTGTGCTGCGAGCCTTGTGCAAATGAAGTGTAAAGAGACAGATTCAGCAAAGCCAGTTACTAAGCAGCAAAGAGGAGTTGCTGCCTTATCTTTGAAAGCAAGTCTCCCCTGAAGTTCCCCAGCCTCTCTGATACCCAAAGTTCTCTGGGCTGGTGAACAGGTGAAGAGGACACCTGCGGATTATCCTGGATTATCCTCGGTGGCCGGAATGGGGGATGGGAGTATGTGTACCGCTTCCACAAGAGCTGTGTCTCCAACCACATTTCTAAAGTGGCTTGTCACTGCACTGTCCAGGGTATGTGCCTGTCTCCCACTTCCCTGGGGCCAAGAACATATAATTAGACATAATTAGATAACGAGGACTGGGTAGCTATTTTGGGTCATGTGTTTTACGACTTGTAGACAGCAGAGCACGGCCCCTCTGACCCCTTGATTCTCTCATGCACTTCCTTCCTCCCTTCTCTCTGCGTCACCCCTGACGTCCTCATTCATTATTCTTTCTTCCTGTTTTTAAAATTTTTGTTGGACTATAGTTGATTTACAGGGCTGTGTTAATTTCTGCTGGACAGCAAAGTGAATCAGTTACACATATACCCATTCTTTTTAGATTCTTTTCCCATGTAGGCCATGACAGAGTATTGAGTAAAATTTCCTGTGCTCTAAGTCCTTATTCAGTTCAGTTCAGTTCAGTCTCTTAGTCGTGTCCGACTCTTTGTGACCCCATGAATCGCAGCACACCAGGCCTCCCTGTCCATCACCAACTCCCAGAGTTCACCCAAACTCATCTGCATCGAGTTGGTGATGCCATCCAGCCATCTCATCCTTTGTCGTCCCCTTCTCCTCCTGCCCCTAATCCCTCCCAGCATCAGGGTCTTTTCCAGTGAGTCAACTCTTCGCATGAGTTGGCCAAAGTGTTGGAGTTAGGTCCTTATTAGTTATCTATTTTATGTATACAAGTGTGCATATGTCAATCCCAGTCACTCAGTTTATCCCCCCCCCATAACCCATTAACCATGGATTTGTCAAACCTCATTCATTTACTCCTCTTGCTTCCAGGGCAAATCTTTACAACCAAAACAAATTGCAATGCAACAAGTTTTCATAGTTAACTCAGGATATTATAGCATTCTAATTAATACACCAACACCAGTACCTTAATTGGATCAGCAGAGCTGGGCACAGTATGGTTGACCGTATTTTATCTTGGCCTCCACTATCAAATACGAGCCCAAGAGTTTATTTTTGATTGATTGAGTTCTGAAAGAAAAGAGAAAAATGATAAACACCTTTTAGAGGACACTACATCCCAGGGAAAGTGTCGGCCTGGCTGTCAGGATCTCTGGGTGTCAGACCTTCCCGTTGACCTTAGTGTCTCTGGTGGGAAGGGGAAATCTCCATGTTCCCATCTCCAGGGGAGGGACAGTTCCCGCCCACCCCTGGTTTGTTGGGATGATTAAAACCCCTGACGGAAAGCCCTTCAAGTTCTTGGAGAGAAGGGTATCATATGTATTCAAAGTGACATTTAAAAACATTTCTGTAGAAGCCTCAGTCTGAACCCCCAGTTTGTCTCCTGTCCAGATGCAGCCTCGTGTTCCGTTGCTCAGTTGTGTCCAACTCTGCGGCAAGAATAGAATGGGCTGCCATTTCCTGCTTCAGGGGATCTTCCTGACCCAGGGATCAAATCCACGTCTCTTGTATCTTCCTGCATTGGCAATGGCCCCCACTCCAGCACTCTTGCCTGGAAAATCCCATGGACGGAAGAGCCTGGTGGGCTGCAGTCCCTGGGGTTGCTAAGAGTCGGATACTACTGAGCGACTTCACTTTCACTTTTCACTTTCATGCATTGGAGAGGGAAATGGCAGCCCTCTCCAATGTTCTTGCCTGGAGAATCCCAGGGACGGGGCAGCCTGGTGGGCTGCCATCTATGGGGTCGCACAGAGTGGGACACGACTGAAGCGACTTGGCAGTAGCAGCAGCAGCATTGGCAGGTGGATTCTTTACCACTGCGCCACCTGGAGGCAGCCTCACCGTGTCTCTAATGTAACACTTTCAGGTCAGGGCTCTGCTCTGGCTGATTTCTCCTCCCTCCATCCCATTGTGTTCAATTAAATACATACATATTGAGGACCCTGCACTAGGACGGGGGCTTCTACAGGGAGCAAGAAATGTTGTCCTTGGGACTTCCCTGACGGTCCAGTGGCTGAGACTCCTCGCTGCCAATGCAGGGAGCCTGGGTTCAATCCCTGGTCGGGGAACACAATCCCACATGCTACAACTAAGAGTTCCCCTGGTGGTGGTTTAGTCGGTAGGTCATGTCTGACTCTGAGACCCCATGGATTGTAGCTAGCCAGGCTGCTCTGTCCATGGAATTCTCCAGGCAAGAATACTGGAGTGGGTTGCCATTTCCTTCTCCAGGGAATCTTCCTGACCCGGGGATTGAACTTGTGTCTCCTGCATTGGCAGGCGGATTCTTTACCACGGAGCCACCAGGGAAGCCCCAAGAGTTCGCATGCAGCAACTAAGACCCAGCACAACCAAATAGATAAATAAATATTAAAAATATAGAAAAGAAAAGAAATGCCCTTGCCTTCAGGGAACTGCAAGTTCTTCTTCCATTAAGGAAGGAGTGGCGTGTATGACGAGTTTAGGAGAAAGAATCACCGGGTGTTCCCAGGGGAAGTGGAGGAGCAGGAGCCCCCGCCGATGGGCCAGCTGTGGACCAACGAAGGGGAGGGGCGTTGGCAGCCCAGGGACCAGCATAAGAGAAAACTGGGCAAAGAGAAAGATGGAAAGGAACCCTGTAAATGGGAGTCTCAAGCATGGGCGCAGCAGAAGTGGAATGGCAGTGATGAGCTGTAAGCAGGAAAAACAGAGACCAGTCTGATCAGCTGGAGTAAACTCCTGCTGACCGTGGGCTCAGTCTCACCTCTTCCCACCCCACGTGCACAAGGCCCATGGCCTCAGCTACAAGACCTCCATAAACACGCAGAGAAGGACAAATTGAACTTGAATACGCTACAGGACTGTTCCTAAACATGGCAATTAAATCATCAGCCTTTCTTTTTCAAGGGAACAGTTTTCTTTCAGGAAAATTTCTTGGGTATAAACAGTGAACCGTGGGCATGTAAGGAAAATCCCCAATTATACAATTAACAGAGTAAAACATCTATGTTGGGACTCATTAAGAGGGCTTTCATATGCTTTTAAACTGAGTCCTATATTTTGAATTATAAGACATAGAGAAAATTAAGCTGCTCTTAAGGCATCTACCTTGATCGCTGCTGACAGGCATTGTTTCAAGAGAAACATTGTTTTAAGAGGTTATTAAGAGAAGAATTGATGCTGCAACCTAATATTCTTATTTGATGTTTTATTTCTAATCTTCCTTACGTTGTTGACATGCAGCAAAACACTTGTGGGGGAGCAGAATGTAAGAATGAAAGTCTAACCTTGTTCCCAACACTTTCTTTTGTACACTTATGTTCTGAACTCATGAAGTGTATGGCATTATACCAAAATGAATCTCCCCCTATTTCTTCTTTTCCAGTAAATATGGTATTCTTATCTTGGAATTTAGATACTCCGAGTGATGTAAAATGCTACCCTTCGAGTTTCTGACAATTCAATAAATTTCATTTATTCATCGTCTAGGCATCTTGTCCTGTTCCATCTTTTCCTCCCTTTTTTAGACCTAAAATAAAGGTAAAGGTGCATGCACTGTCGTGTCCGACTCTTTGCGACCCCTTGGACTGTAGCCCACCAGGCTCCTCTGTCCATGGGATTTCCCAGGCCAGAATACTGGAGTGGGTTGCCATTTCCTTCCCCAGGGGATCTTCTCAGCTCAGGGATTGAACTCAAGTCTCTGGCGTCTCCTGCATTGGCAGGCGGATTCTTTACTGCTGAGCTTCCTGGCACCTAGATGGAACAGTTTCACCATATCCATTTTTATCAATTCAACTGTGGAAAACAATACTATCAGACCAAACTGGTTCTTTTGTAGTTGCCTCAGGGAAGACTTCCTGCCAGAGGAGATAAACACTACAATGTCAGCAGAAGCCTCAGATTGGTTTGTATTCTGAAGATTTTCGCCATTCTTGCAGTTTTTGAGCCATCTGAAAGTTCAGGCCAGACAAATGTTTTTCACCTGGTCTACCTAGAGAACTGAATCAAAATTATTTTGGCCTAAAAGATGCTATTTTGTTGTGATGTTTTAAGTACATCACTTAATATTTGTGTACTCTGGTTTCATGAGCCTGTTCGCGGTTGTCAAAGTCAACTATAGAATTAGAATTTTTGCAAAAGTTCAACTTCCCAAGACCATCTCTTCACGTATGTCTTAGATCATCAAGACTATGACAGACAATTCATCTTCCCTGCTCCTGCCCCCCACATTTCGTTTGTTTTCTAAGATTTTTTTGTGTGTGTGGTGGGGGGAAGTAATTCTTTTTCCAATCTACAGTTTCCCTTGACCCTCAACTTGGGTCTTGCAGGGAAAACACTGTGAAGGCTTGTGTCAGAGTGCAATGCTATGAAAATAGTCAAAGTGAATCGTGAGATTTTCTGACCTCAAACTACCACTTCTCTTAACCCTGTTTTTTGTCTCTTCCTTTCTCACCCATGACCCCCTCACCCTTCTTTGCATCCATTTCTCTTTCCTCGTTTGTCTCTGATGGTGGCTCCAACGCCAGCACTAACTTGAGAAAGCAAAACATGTAAAAATCAATCAATCGCTAGAGAAGCAGGCAGGGTGCATCCGAGGACACCATGTGAGTTGTGGACACGTTCTTCCCTTGAAGGGGAGGTCCTGGTTACCAGTGTGAACAAGGTCTGCTCCCTGATGGCCTCATTTAACAAAACAAATCTGATCCTGCTAATTCCATAATTCAAATGGGTTTCCACGTTTTATTTCTAAATGTTGACTCTGTTTTCATTCTCATTAGCAAAGTCATCCCTTTTAATTGTGTCCTGCAAATCTTTTGTAATGGTGACAGATGCCTCCAGCTTTGAAGAGGGCATCAGACAGAACCCATGTTAGCACTTACTGAGTGCTGTCTTTACCCACTTAAACATAGCCTGAAAGTTCGATTTTCAGAATGAGGGTGTTCTGTGAGTTTATCCTGTGTAGACAAGGCCGGGCTCATCTTCTGAAAATGGCGCTGTCCCCCTTTTCTCTTTTCCCTCCACAGTGAGTGGTCTCTCTCTGGGCCCCATGAGCCCACACATCTGGCCGGCCCATCAAGGACTTGCCCTGAGCCCACCTCACTGCCCCTCTCAAAGGGCCTTCCTCCTCCTCATCTACTTGCTTCCTGCCTCTGGTGTGGGCTTTCCTTTCCCAGCAGGAAGCTGACCTCAGGTGCCCCACCCCCACCCACTTGTCTCCCCCCCTGCGACTGGCCAGAAGCTCCCGCCCCTCTTGCCTCTGGACTCTCAGGGAGCGCTGAGTGGCTCAGCCTCTGCTTGCATGGCATGATGGCAGGTTCTGTCATGGGCGCCAAGGACCGCAGTGTCCACTGAATGAGGTTGTGAGGTTGGAGGGAGACCCTTCCACTTGTTCCCGAAAAGGGCCTTAACTAACCACCTCCCCCTCCTCCTCCTGCAGCAGCCCCTCACCCTGCCCCCCAAACGACTACAACCTTTTCCACGATGGTCTTTCTCTCACTTCAAAGCGTCTCCTTAGTCACTCACCAACAGGGATCAAAGCCTGGGCCACTAGCCTCAGATACTCTTCATTTTTTGATGAAGGAAGGAAAGTTATGACCAACCTAGATAGCATATTCAAAAGCAGAGACATTACTTTGCCAACAAAGGTTCATCTAGTCAAGGCTATGGTTTTTCCTGTGGTCGTGTATGGATGTGAGAATTGGACTGTGAAGAAGGCTGAGCGCCAAAGAGTTGATGCTTTTGAACTGTGGTGTTGGAGAAGACTCTTGAGAGTCCCTTGGACTGCAAGGAGATCCAACCAATCCGTTCTGAAGGGATCAGCCCTGGGATTCTTAGGAATGATGCTGAAGCTGAAACTCCAGTACTTTGGCCACCTCATGTGAAGAGTTGACTCATTGGAAAAGACTCTGATGCTGGGAGGGATTGGGGGCAAGAGGAGA
>NW_011495043.1:874885-882636 GCF_000754665.1 Bison bison bison | reverse complement strand
CAGATGGTGATTGCAGCCATGAAATTAAAAGACGCTTACTCCTTGGAAGGAAAGTTATGTCCAACCTAGATAGCGTATTCAAAAGCAGAGACATTACTTTGCCAACAAAGGTCCGTCTAGTCAAGGCGATGGTTTTTCCTGTGGTCATGTATGGATGTGAGAGTTGGACTGTGAAGAAAAGCTGAGACGCTGAAGAATTGATGCTTTTGAACTGTGGTGTTGGAGAAGACTCTTGAGAGTCCCTTGGACTGCAAGGAGATCCAACCAATCCGTTCTGAAGGAGATCAGCCCTGGGATTTCTTTGGAAGGAATGATGCTGAAGCTGAAACTCCAGTACTTTGGCCACCTCATGTGAAGAGTTGACTCATTGGAAAAGACTCTGATGCTGGGAGGGATTGGGGGCAAGAGGAGAAGGGGACAACAGAGGATGAGATGGCTGGATAGCATCACCAACTCGATGGACGTGAATCTGAGTGAACTCCGGGAGTTGGTGATGGACAGGGAGGCCTGGCATGCTGCGATTCATGGGGTCGCAAAGAGTCGGACATGACTGAGAGACTGATCTGATCTGATCTGATCTGAACAGCCCAGGAATAACTTCTACTTTTTTTTTTGGCTGTGCTGGGTCTTCAGTACATGGGCTTTCGCTAGTTACAGAGCTTAGGCCTAGTTACTCTGTGGCACATGGGATCTTAATTCCCTGAGCAGGGATTGAACCCACGTCCCCTGCATTGGAAGATGATTCTTAACCACTGGACAACCAGGGAAGTCCCAAGGACTAACCTCTACTTTTAGGTCAGAGATGAAAAAGAAGATATACTTTCAGTAGAATGGAACTTGCCAGGGGTGAGGAGGAAGCAGGGAGACGGGATTTATTGTTTAATGGGCACAGAATTTCAGTTTGGGCTGATGAGAAAGCTCTGGAGGTGGGTGATGGGTTCTGGGGATGGTTGCTCTACAGTGTAAATGTACTTAATGCCACTGAAATACACTCTTACAAGTAGTGGGAAAGGTAAATTTTGCCTGTGTATTTTACAACAACTAATACTTTTATATAAGTATATAAACTCATAATTTGCCTCTCATAAGTATATAAAACTACTGTAGTAAGAGGACGTGCGTGCATGCTAAGTCACTTCAGTTTGTCTGACTCTTTGTGACCCTAAAGGACCCTTTGGTGGACTGCCCTGCAGGGAATCCTAGGACCCAGCTTTTATGCTAATTAACATAGTCATTCTTTACAAGACCACGGAAGTACAGTTGAGGTTTTTAAAAGCACGTTGCTGTTTGAGGGTTGAATTGCATTCACCACCTGCATGCTTTGTCTTTCTAATCCCTAACCCTACTACTCTGGTTGCTCTTTATCATGGATATGAAGCCCAGTTTAATTAAGAAGAGACTGATTTATCCAGGGTGCACAGCTGACTTCTGGAACTAGTTAGTTGTTCGTGCAGCTGTGTGAATGTCACCTTGTGTACGTCTGGAATCTGACAAGAGTTGTGCTGGCCTGGCTAACCCTGCTCCTGAACACTGTTTTCCAGTGTCTGGAATGGCATTCACACGCCTGGTGCCTGAAATCACACCATCAGAGTCATTCCTTCATGTGCCTCTGGATTCTTCTCTCTGAAGATTTTCTTTAAAAATTCAAACACACATACAAAGAGAACAGCATTCTGTAAATTAATACACAAAATAAACAGGATCCGTGACTCATTATATCTACTTTCCTTTCCCACGTGCGTGTGTCAAGTCTCTTTAGTCATGTCCGACTCTGCAACCCCATGGACTGTAACCCACCAGGCTCCTCTGTCCATGGGATTCTCTAAGCGAGAATACTGGAGTGGGTTGTCATGCCCTCCTCTGGGGGATCTTCCCGATCCAGGGATTGAACCAGCATCTCTTGTATCTCTTCCATTGGTAGACGAGTTCTTAGCACTGCCAGAGCATTGTAATAGCGGCTGAAATTTATGAACTGAGACACAGCCACCCTGGTTTTCATGTCTTCATTGGTTGAGTGCCTACTGTGTACCACGCTGTGTCTAAGGACGTTGTTCCTGGCTTCTGGAGTCACAAGTCTGATGGGAGAGGCAGACCCGGACACACAGTGCTGGAAAGAGCACTTGGAGCCAGAGGAAGAAGGGACCGACACGAGTATGGGAGTTCACTGGGGAAGGATGTGGCGGTGCCTCTGGGCTGCGTTTTGAAAGATGAAGAGTCTGCCAGCTGGAAAGGTGGGAGCAGGGTCACGTCAGTTTGTTTTCTCTGAGCTCTTTCTGACCCCTGACAGAATGTCTGGGTGTCCTCATCAGAAGGTCATGGGGTGAGAGAAGCCTGTGGGCCCCTCAGGAGGTCCCCAGAGCTCCGAGTGTTCTCCCAGTCTCTTCAGGGTCATTGCTTCCAGGCAGTTCAAAGAGAAGGGGGAGGAATTTTTAAGACAAATTTAGCCAACCTGATCCTTTTGCCTGGGGAAGGCCTTGCTCTTAGACCAGATTTCAGTGCATTTGTCTAATCCCTTTGTGGAAGGAATTAAAATGCAACACCTAGACACTGCCTTTATTTTTATCTGAAACCCCTCGCCATCATTTGAGGACAATTATATTGATTTTTGTTGTGTTCACGTTATTGCTTACATTATTACTTGCCTCAGCTCTGGAATCTTCTTTCCACGGTTCAGAGCACAGATTCTGGAGCCAGACTGCCTGGGTTCATATCCTGGCTCAGCCACAAGTTAAGCACTCCCTGCCTCCGTTTCCCCAGTATAAATGAAGATAATTACGATTTCTACTTCACTGAGGTTTTGTGGGGGCTTCCCAGATGTCACTAGTGGTTAAAAAAAAAAAAAAACCAACCTGCCCATGCAGGAGACATAAGAGATGCGATCCCTGGGTCAGGTCAGGAAGACCCCCTTGGAGGAGGGCACAGCAACCCACTCTGGTATTCTTGCCTGGAGAACCCCATGGACAGAAGAGCCTGGTGGGCTACAGTCCATAAGGTCACAAAGAACTGGACACAACCGAAGTGACTTAGCATGCACACATGAGGTGTTATGAGGCTCAGTGAGTTGGTTACAAAATATTTACAGCAAGGTGAACAGGGAGCATTTAATACATCTTGGCTGTTATTCTCCACTTCTACAGAGCCCCTAACCTGAGACTGTTCTAATTAGAATGTAGAATAAGTACCATATCCTCCAGTGAGGCATTCAGAATTTACCAGGCAGTCAAAACATTCCATGAGGATCAGTGGGTCTGTTCCAGACGCTGGTAATAGATACAAAACCCAGTTCAGTGTGGCCCCTCCCTGGGGACCTCTAGCCTTGTGAGAAAACGAGACCGTATCTATACCTTCACGGTGACAATTCCTGCATTTTGCACAGTGCTGACTCCTGAACAGTCTTCACAGCCTCTCAGTAACTTCTTGGAATATCCTGCAGGATAATAAGTGTCTCCACCAGGAAACACTGCCTGTTGGTTTGATTGTTCACTGGTACCTGTGCAGTGGCTTCCCTGGTGGTGCAGTGGTAAAGAATCCGCCTGCCAGTGCAGGAGATGCTGGTTCAATCCCTGGGTCAGGAAGATCCCCTGGAGGAGGAAATGGCAACCCATTCCAGTATTCTTGCCTGGAGAATCCCATGGACAGAGGACCCTGGTGGGCTGCAGTTCATGGGGTTGCAAAGAGCTGGACACGACTTAGCGACTGAGCAGACGGGGTCCTCTGGTGATGATGTGTTTACCTAGAGGGGAACCAGTGTGTACGTGGGCTTGATTTTCCTCCAGAAAGGATGGTTTGTAACCCGCTCCATGTTTGTGTGCATCTTAGGTTTGGAGGAGACCAGCCTGTCTACATCAACATCATCAGAGATCCTGTCAACCGGTTTTTATCTAACTATTTTTTCCGTCGGTTTGGAGACTGGCGAGGAGAACAGAATCACATGATTCGCACCCCAAGCATGAGGCAGGAGGAGCGCTACCTGGTGAGTCCTGTCGCCTCAGATATGTAGCACCCCCCGCCCAGGGCCATCTGGTCCTTGGGCTCCATGGGATGAGGGTACCGCTTCAGAAAGCAAGTTTTTACCAGTGAAAAATTAACTTTCCAGATCATTCAGATCCAAACAAACATTTTCTCAAATGACTTTCTAGTCTTGTTTTCCTCAGTTTTTCTTTAGTGTTGATTTCAGGTCCTGGAGAAAAAACAGTCTTTCCCAGGGAATCCTGACCAGCACTTTTGTTTTGGTGCATTCGGGGATTTCTCTTAAAAGGTCACAGAGTGCTTACTCACACCTCATCCCATTCAATTCCCATGACAACCCCATGAGGGAGGGGTACTTTGAGATGAGGACCCTAAGATTCCAAAAGAATGTGAACACAGCCGTGACTGACTGTTTCCAGGCCCTCTTACTCCGAGTCCAAGGTTCCTTCCACCACGGCACACAAGAATCAGGCATCTCAGTGAAATTTGTTGGCCTTTCCAGACCTTATTTTGGGACCCTCAATGTCACAGCGATGTTGATTTTGATCCCAAGAGTTGCTTCCACAGCTCGGAGTTGGTAATGGAGGAAAATAGTGCACCTTACTGTCAGCTCCAGAATAAAAGATGCGTTTCCCACTAGTTTGTGACCTGGATTGACAAACGCTTGCTGAGGGCTTAGAGCCTGGTGTTAAAGAGGCTGAAACCCTGGCCTCTGTGTCTGCAGGAGCCTGTTGGGTTCAGCCAGACCATCCTGGGCTCTCAGGCCCAGAAGAGAGAGAAGAATGTATGGAGGGCTCAGTGCAAATCTGCCTCTACTGCTGGCACGCAGCACAGAGGCCATGCCCACCACTGCTGTGCACAGAAGCATCCGTCAGCTAAAGAAGAGTAGTGTTACAGTTCCAGCACAAGTTCTCTTTCCTCATGTGATTTTAAAAAGCATAACTGCATGCGTTTGGAGGATGGAGCATTTTTCAACAATATCATTTTCATGTCTTAAAATCCACAGTTAGAGTTGAGAAAATTGAGATGCACAGAAGTATCTTATCCAGTGCTGCACAGCTAGTTACAGATGAGCCAAGACTAGAAACAAAGGCTTTCTACTGGCCATTCAGCATTTGTTCAGCTGCCTAATGCTTCAGGGGAGTATTCTGATGATATATTTTTAAAGTGCCTTTTACTTTTTTTCTCTTTCCATTATGATGGCAAAAACTCTTATCTTTTCCTTTATATGTTATGAATATGGCTCTGTATTTTTTTTTATGACAAGCACATATTTTTTTAATGACAAGTACATATTCAGAGTGTAGAACCACTTACTAGAAGAATAATGTCTTTATTGTTTGTATTGGACCCGATTAGCCTGTTGTGTTTTTTGAAAACATAGAGCATATTCCATGTAATCAAAATATCTTGCAAAGTTTCTGTTCAAAGTTTCAGTTCAATCCGATACTAGTGAGAACCAAGTTATAGCACAGGATGCCAAAAAACCAAAGATTTGAAAACAAGTTTTATGAATCCTACTCTTCAAATATTAATGTAGGTGATAAGTAAATTGATAGTCTACCAGAAGGTGAAAAGTGATCAGGGAAAGTGAACGGGCAGTCCCAGGAATCCGTCATGTGGGCAGGGGGTGGTGGTGGGCAGGGGACCGGCTTCGATGTTAATAAGCAGATCAGGGAAGGCATTGGATCCGACATATCAGCAATGATTAGAATGAGAGATAGAGTTGATCACGCAGTTGGCTGGGAGAACGCCGCCCCAAGTAGAGAGGGGAACTGGAGCGAAGGCCTGAAGTGGACACTTGGGCCTGTCGTTCAGAAACCAGCAGGAAAAGGGGGTGGCTGGTATAGAGTGAGGGGTGGGGGCAGGGAGGTGAACTTACAGAGGTAAGTCTCGGAGACCACGCACCATATAAGGCCCTGTGAGTTGCTGTGATAACTTTGAATTGAGAAATAAAACGAATAGCCCCCAATTAGACACACCGTTTTTTTTTTTTTTTGAAGTATAGTTGATTTACAATGTTGTGTTAATTTCTGCTGTATAGCAAAGTGATTCATTACACACACATATATATACATTTTTTTGATACTCTTTTCCCCTGTGGTTTATCATTGGATACTGAATATAGTTCTCTGTGCTATACAGTAGGACCTTGTTGTTTATCCTCTCTCTATAATAGCTTGCATCCGCTAACCTCCCATTCCATCCTCCCCCACCTCCTCCCCTTTTGGCAACTACCAGTTTGTTCTCTATGTCTGTGAGTCTGTTTCTCTTTCACAGATAGGTTCATTTGTGTCAAATTTTAAATAACACATAAGTGGTTATCATATGGCATTTGTCTTTCTCTTTCTGACTTCACTTAGTTTGATAATTTCTAGTTCTATCCATGTTGCAGCAAATGGCATTATTTCATTCTTTTTATGGCTGATTCGGAGAAGGCAATGGCAGCCCACTCCAGTGCTCTTGCCTGGAAAATCCCATGGATGGAGGAGCCTGGTGGGCTGCAGTCCATGGGGTCGATAGGAGTCGGCCACAACTGAGCGACTTCACTTTCACTTTTGACTTTGATGCATTGGAGAAGGAAATGGCAACTCACTCCAGTGTTCTTGCCTGGAGAATCCCAGGGACGGTGGGCTGCCATCTATGGGGTCGCACAGAGTCAGACACGGCTGAAGCGACTTAGCAGCAGCAGCAGCAGTATTCTACTGTCTAGATGTACCACATCTTCTTTATCCATTTCTCTGTCGATGGACATTCAGGTTGTATCCATGTTTCGGCTGTTGTGAATAGTGCTGCTATGAACGTAGGGGTGCATGGATCTTTTTGGATTAGAGTTTTGTCCGGATATGTGCTCAGGAGTGGGATTGCTGAATCGTATGGTAATACTATTTTTAGTTTTCTGAGGAACCTCCATGGTGTTTGCCACTGTGGATGCACTAACTTACCAACCAACGCTCCCACCAACACTAGAACGGTTCCGTTTTCTCCAACACCCTCTCCAGCATTTGTGATTTGTAGACTTTTTAATGATGGCCATTCTGACTAATGTGACGTAGTACCTCACTGTAGTTTTGATTTGCAATTCTCTAATAATTAGCGATTCCTTAGTGGGTCAGTCAGTAAAGAATCCACCTGCAATGCAGGAGACCTTGTTTTGACCCCTGGGTTGGGAAGATTTCTTGGAGAAGGAAATGGCAACCCTCTCCAGTGTTCTTTCCTGGGAAATCCCATGGACAGAGGAGCCTGGTGGGCTGTAGTCCATGGGATCACAAAGAGTCGGACTCAACTTAGCGTCTAAACCACCACTCACAATAATTATTAATGTTGTGCATCTTATCATGTGCCTATTGGCCTTTTGTATTTCTTCTGTGGAGAAATGTGTATTTAGGTCTTCTGCTCATTTTTCAATTTGGTTGTTTGTTTTTCTGTTGTTGAGTTGTATGAGGTGTTTGTATATTTTGGAGATTAAGCCCTGTCACAAACTGTACACATCTTAATCAGTGATTCTTCCTCCTGAATATCCTCTAGAAAGCTCAGCCTCCCTCCCAGCAGGTGATACATCATCTCACAAGCCCACAGACACCCTCAGCAATTCTCTCCCTTTTTTCTGGGAGTCCAGACTCCTCCCTCCTGCTCTAGACTTATATCTGTCTGAAACCTTGGTTCTTGTTCTGAAGTCTCACAAGCCTCCCCACACTCAAAGTTTCCAGGGGATTTGATTGAAAATAGGGTCTGTGGGGGAGAGAGAGAGAGAGAGAGAGAAAGAGACCTTAAAGTTGTGC
>NW_011495043.1:872655-874785 GCF_000754665.1 Bison bison bison | reverse complement strand
TTAAAGTTGTGCAGTGAACAACCTACCCAACTGTACATGGATGTTCCAATATTCTTCAGTGCTCCCACCAACTGCTGGCTGGCTATGTCATTTCTCTGGGTGGTATAATGTCTTCACATTTGTCCTTTCATCCCAACATCCAGCAAGGTCTTTGAGAACAAGATAAGATCAGAGTTCCATTTCTGTCCCTGGAATTCAGAAGAGTGGCTGAATTAGTTGTTGTTGTTCAGTTGCTAAGTTGTGTCTGACTCTTTGTGACCCCATGGACTGCAGCACACCAGGCTTCCCTGTCTGTCATTATCTCCTGAAGTTTGCTCAAACTTATGTCCATTGACTCAATGATGCCATCCAACCATGTCATCCCCTGTTGCCCCCTTCTCCCCCTGCCTTCAATGTTTCCCAGCATCAGGATCTTTTCCAATGAGTCAGCTCTTTATATCAGGTGGCCAAAGTATTGGAACTTCAGCTTTTTTTTTTAAAGCCCGTAAAATGTTGAAAGCTGGTAATGGAGACAAGTCTTGCATTTTTGGAGAGCCTTTATGATATGAGAGATTCCTGGGAAATTCCCTGCCTTGGATTCTACCCTCAGAGATTCGCAGGGGCCCCCATTCCACACGTAAATCACCGTATCCTGAGAAGGGCCCATGTCAGATGAGCCTGGCTCATTCCTTGGCCGGGCCCCAGCAGGAGAGCCCTGGACTCCCCGAGAACAGCAGAGGGAGAACTGGGGAGCAAAGAGCAAGGAGGGCCCCAAAGACATGTGACTCCTTCAGATCCAGCTCCAGTCTGACCCCATTAGGAGACTGTTCTCTTGTTCAAAGGATGGTTTGTTTATTTGGAAGAAGCCAGTGTATTGCCTTTTTTTTTTTAATAGCTGAAACTTTTTATTCCCTCTCCTCGATCCCATTAGACCCTTGGAATAAAACTGCCCCCTTTCAGAGCCTGTCCTCATTTTGGCAAGCCTGGGTGGTCAGTTGTTTCACTCAAAGGAGGGTGTTGTTTGTGTCTCGCTGGGGTGCAGGGCAGCTGTGAGGAGACCGGGTCCCCTCAGTGAGGCCCTGCCTGGGGGTGAGGGCCCAAGAAGGGAGTCAGGCGAGCCGAAGTGGGCAGGCAGGGCAACCACCTCAAGCAGCGTGTCGCTGCTCACACACAGAGTCATGGGCGCTGGCCCGAGACGGGTCCACTGGTGTCCCCACTTGATTCCATACCCCAGTGCTCCAAAGCCCTTTGCTTTATCCAGTTGCCAAAAATAAGGCAGTTCTGCTCCTGGCTGTGGGCCTTGCAGAGCTGCTTAGCATTCAGCTGGGAGAGGGCGGGGTTTGGGGGCTGAAATATTATCATCTGTGATGCCAGGTGGTTGGGAAGAAACTGGAAATAAGCACAGGGACCATAGGGTTCCTGAAGGTCAGTTATGAGGAGCCTGTCTTCCCTTGGATGCAGGGACGGGGCCTGGGTCTAGTGATGGGTTAGGGGTCCAGCCTAGTGTAGAAGCCAGGCCTCCTGACTCCATACCTGTCTGGTTGGCTCACTTGGACCTTATGTTTTACTTCCTGGATGGTAAAAAGAGAAGAGGAGTGGGCCAAGTTCCATGGTTTTTGAGCAAAATCATTTCATCTGATGCATCTTTACAAAGACATAACTGTTATAACAATTTTTTTTCAAATACTCAAGCATCTTAGAGCTATTTTCCATATTTTCTGAAAACAGATTTTTCTAAAAGCTTCTACTTCTCTCCAAAAAATCTTCACTTATTTATCAGAAAATGATTTTACAATAAATTATTGCTAGAATGGGTACAAATTCAGCGTATAGCAGCCATGCTATGAAAAGGTAGTTTTCTGGGGCTCGTTTCCCTCTGTCCAGAGCCAGGCACTCGGCTCAGCACTGCAGAGGTGGCTGCATCCTTTCTTGGTTTTAGGCTCGGGAGGTGGGGCGGGTGGATCTGAGTCCAGGCACACGTGGACACGCGCCAGGGCTTAAGACTTTTGTCCGGCGGGAGTCCAGGCTGCTTTATTTCCAGGGCAAGGAAATACCTGGCACCCAGAATGCAGTTAAAGAGAATGAATGTCTGCTAATGAAGAGCAACTGTTGTGATTTACAAGCGAGGGAGAGCGTCTTGTTCCCTAGAAG
>NW_011495043.1:857007-872539 GCF_000754665.1 Bison bison bison | reverse complement strand
TTTTTTCCCCAAAAAGCCACTCCCTTCTCCAGTCCCCAGATTTCCCTGAAAACAGCTGCCATTTCCACTCTGTCAGTTATACGTGTGTGATTTTTTTTTTTTGGCTTGTTGTTTCCCTAAAACCTGGCCTAAGAAAGGTTCATGGTGAACACTTCTGCAGAGATACCACTTGGCATTTTCAGACAACAACAACAAAAATGTCCAATAGAACTCTTTACCCAGATTTCCTGCAACTTCACCAGATGACCCTTCCCTAGGTGATCCGCCATTTGTAGAGCAGAAAGAGAGGGAAAGGCATTTTCCCAGGGAGAGAACTGCCTCTGTGATGCTGTTTATTCGTCTTGGCTGTAAAGCGTGGAAAGTAATGCATGTTTAAAAGAAAAGATGTGTAATTTACAGCTTCTTAATTCATAAAGAATTCAGTGAATCATGTTGGATTCTGGAGAAGCCTGATCACAGGCCAGCATCAGCAAAGGTTTTCAGAAAGCTATGCGTTTTAATCCGCTTGAAAGCTTTGGACTCTGAGCACCCTTAGCTTTGGAAGTGTATCTATGAAATACTTGATTCTGGAAATTTCCACTCAGTCCTGACTGGCTGAGGCTGTCCTGGGAATGAAACCTCAGGCTGTCCCTTCATCTCTCAAGCATCATTCTTCTTAAAGGAAGAAAACGAATAAGGGATTTGGATCATCTGCTTTTTACGTATTTCAGTAAATATCTGTATTTTCCAAAGCTTCGAAGGTAAGAAAGTCATGCTCTTTGTCTCCATCTAGTTTAGATTTGGCCAATGACTACAGGCTGAGTAAGCGGCCCAGGACATGGTGTACTTAGCTTCTGTTCTCTGCTGCCCCAGCTGGGTGACAAGCCAATGGATTTAGCCTCCGCGAACATTACTCTTCTCATCTGTACAATGGGAACATATTACCTTGTCTGTTTCACAGGCTTCTCAAGAAAATAAACTGAACATTCTACACAGAAGTGTCCTGAGAGCTAAAACTTTCCAAAACATATTTTGGAATTAATGCTTTCACACCCCTGGCTTTGTCAGTGGCTCCTGGAGACCACTCATTTCCTATAAATCAAGGCGAATGGGGGTGTTTATCTCCTCTGGGGAGCCAGCGGCTACTGCTGCTCTCCTGTGGCTCAGGGTACCCTGGGCCGTGTCCTGAACCATCAGGTCCTCTTCTGCTGAGCCTCTCAGATGGCCCCACTAGACCCCTTCTCCTGGGAATCTGTTTCTAAGGAAACTGCTTCTCTGTGTTCCCAACAGCTGGAGATGTGTTTTGATCCCAGCCTGCTGGCACCCATTTGTCCCACGTTTATTTACTTGGAAATCTAAGCTGGTGTAGGCAAGGGCTTGTAAAGTCCCCAAAGCGGTTCGTTCTCACCCTGGAGGGTGGGGAGGAGAGGTGTGCAGGGCCACAGGCTCTGCCACACTGAGCCACACAGAGGACGAAGGTGCTACCCCAGAGAGAGATGTCTCTGACATCTCCAGAGGTGTGTTGAAAGCAGGGATCGCAAGTGTTTAGAGAACCAAAGACGAGCTCTGTGGTTTAGCAATACCTGGAGCATCCCTGAGACTCAACCCACCACCTGTTTCTTGGAAGAGGACCACAGTTTAAAGACCAAAGATGCCTTTAGAGAATGAGAATAGCACAGATCTGACCAGCAGCAAGACAATGGGATCTCAGTCTGTACCCACAGGACATGGATTCTCTCAGCCACCCAAATGAATAAGGAAATGAGTCTTCCTCTCAAGCCTCTGAAAAGGAATCAGCTTTTCCAACACCATGAGGTTAGCCCAGTGGGACCTGTGTCCAGACTTCTGACCTACAGAACTGGAAGATCAGAAATGTTGGTTCACATTTCTCCCCCTTCTTTTCCTATCTCATTTCTCTAACCCAGCTGAGAAGGGTTCTCCACTTTTAAGGACTTTTGTGAATCCATTGGGCTCATCCAGACAGTCTAGAATCTTCTCCACATCTCAAGGACTGTAACCTTAATCACATCTGCAGAATCATTTTTTGCTGTATAAGGTGCCATATTCACAGGTCCCAGGGATTAAGGTGTGGACATCTTTGGGGTCTATTATTCTGCCCACCACAGTGTCACTGTGACTGTGGGGACTGAGGAAACTGTGGAGGGGTTGTGAGCATGACAGGCATTTTGAAACTTGGCTTGTCCCGGCCACTGGTGGGACATCTGCTCTCCACTGTGGCATGCTGCCATGCAGTGACACCAAGCTAGGGCTTCCCTGTCTCTGGTCTGCAGAACCAAGGGGCCAATCATACATTTTATTTTTACTTCTCCTAGTGACTCATCCATCCATCCATCCACTCATTCATCATTCATTCATTAATGATTTAGTGCTTTCTGTGTGACAAGAATAATAATCAGAACTGGAAATAAAATGCTGAGCAAAAACAGACCCCATGTCTGTCCTCATAGAGCTCAAAGTCCTACAAGGGAGGCAGGTATTAACTCCCAAACCACACAAATTCATGTGAAATGTAACTGGCTCACATTTGACAACACAGAGAACTGTGCCACTGTCTGGGCATAGCTGGCAAGTCTAGAGGTCAGAGGAGTGATGGTTGAACTAAGATGTGAAGGGAAAGAGAAGAAGGAGGAACATCTGGACATGGGGAACAGCACATGCAAAGGTCCTGCGGCAGAAGGGAACAAAGTGAGCACAGGGGAAGAACCAGGGAGGCCAGAGCAGGGTGAACTGAGGGAGAAAGGAAAGAGCTGAATCCTGCAGTGTGGGCAGGCAGAGGTTGGACCCCACAGAACTTCCCAGGGCCTGTTCAAGAGGACTGGGGAGACTCTAAAGGATTTAAAGCAGGCCTGGGGGGGTGAGGGTCGGGAAGCATGGGATCCTAAGATTTACATTTCGGGATAAAAATGACGTTAACTTCAATATACAGTGTACAGAAGGGCTCCAGTTAATCTGAGGTTGCTGCAGTGATCAAGTGGGAGATAAACAGTCAAGGAGCAAGTATTTACAGAGCAAGAACCATGCATAAGGAGCAGCTCTAGGGTAGGGGCAGGGATGGTGATAGGGGAGCATTTACAGTGGGGAGCACCTCACTGTCCTTCTATTTACTGACTGCCTGGTTGGCAACAGAAAACCCAAACTTGACGAACTGTCATTGGCTAGGGCATGATTAATTAGCAAAAGAATGCTACAGACAATTCAGCCTGAGAATTCAGGAGGGGAAAGAAATCAGTGAGCTGGGCTCACTGGGGGAAGCTTCCTAGACAAGGTGGGAGCTCAGATCTGGGGACAGATTCAGATTCAGGCAGGGGTAAGGGTCAGGAGGACTGCAGGAGCAGAGCGTTTGTGCCAAAGCCCGAGAGCCTGAGGCTTGTGCTGTGGTCAGCCGCCCAACTTGGCTGGAGCAGCGGGTTTCGAGTTTAGGGTTTAGCTTTGGGACTGAGAAGTGATTCACCAGATGTCCCCGAAGAGGCTGCCAAATCAAGTTTGCCTGACCTGCTTGCTCAATGGAAGCTCCCATCAGGAGCACCAAACCCGAGCTACCAGAGCACAGCCAGGTGCATCCCGCTGGCCACCTGTCAGCTGAGCTCATCTGCTCCAGACCCCGCCCCTCACTGAGTCAGCCACCAGCTGCAGCTGCCCGCTCACTGGGGGCTCAGGCCTGCACCCCTGCTGGGACGAGTGGCTTAGATTTATGAAGGTGGTGGCTTTCAGCCTGACGGCTCACTGGAATCATCTGGGAGACTTTTAAAACTCCTGTTGCCTGGGTCCCACACCCAGAGATTCTGGTTTAATCGGTCAAGGGTGCAGGCTGGGCTCTGGGATTTTTCAAAAGCCCCGGAAGTGATGTAACATGTAGCTAAGGCTGAAAAATAATTACTGAGAAATAAGTGCACATCCATTCTTGGCTGTATTAGCAGAAGTTAGTTTTACTGGCAGATGCACCTCCTGAATATTTTTTAGAAGCTTACTTTCTGTATCCGTTGCATTTAGAAAAAGCTCTATTTACCTTCCCCTCGGGAATTTTTTTATTTGTTGGACTTTTAATTGGTATGTGCAAATATATGACTCTAAAGGAGTTTGATGGCATAGTGTTAGATATGTTGTATTTATGTATACTCTGTATGGGTCTTAAGTCAGGCTTTCTTTTAAATTGAACTAATTAACATTTATTATATAGAAACCAAAGAATACATTATACTATACATTTAAGATCTCACTTCAGAAAGCATGCTTTAGACAAGAAAACAGAGAATAAGTTCTTTGATGAACAAAATATTTTAACATGAGAACATCTTTTTGTTTGGTCAGTGGAGTCATTTGGAATCCATTACCATTTTTCTAAAGAGATATGTGTCACTCTTCATATTTAACATAAATATATTATGTTTGCAGGCCAGTTTGCATATTTTAACATAAATATACATGTTAAATTTAAAGATGTGGGTGAATAGGGCTACACTTTAAATGCAGTCAGGAAATGTTCTTTAAAATACTGTTCTTTAAAATGCAGCCAGGGAGCTTGCTACTCAAAGAAGTTATGGGGTGAAGGTTTATATAAAGTGAAGAACTAATGACAGTTTATCAGTGTTGGAATTTTGAATTTCATACCCTAATACTTGTTTTTCAGAACCTGGCGCACCTTTGTAGTTGTCCTCAATTTGCTTTGCCAAATTGTAATATTTTTTCCTACCAAACTGTTTTACATACACAGCATAAATTCCCCAAAGGCAGAATGACCTCTAAATGTGTTCTTAAAAATATTTTGCAAAATCTGAAGACAGACAGGAAAAGTAAGTGTAAAACATCTAAGAGATTTATTGGAATCTCAGCTTGAATTCTAATTGCAAGTACTTATGAAAATGTCAATATTAACATGAAATAGCTGGCAGTTTTTCTAAAAAATGTAAATTGAATTAGTGTGTAATTGGAGAAACGCTTGCTTCACTCAGGGTCTCTCAAAAGAAGTCTTAAAATCTGTTAGCTGCAGCAGCCTTGCCCTCTAATGGCTGGAAATTGAAGGACAAGGAGAAATACTTGTGACTGCAAGGAGGGCAGAAGCTAAGCAGAGGGAATGGCAGACTATATGGCACCATGTCGGAAGACTCCTCCCGAAGCGAGGGACACGGTGTAGACGTCAGGACCAGCATAGACTTAAAAAGAAACAACTCAGTGGGTGCTGAGGGAAGGGGAGACAAAAGCATGCTAAGTGCCTTGGAGCTTCTGGGCCATCTTCAGTAGAAATGGTTCTATAGATGCCTGATGTCCTGAAATGCAACTCAGAGGTTAAACTCACCTCATAATATTAAAACATTGAGAAGCCTGAAAAAGTTATAGAATAAATAGTCAAGCCTGGAAATTGCGATAGTCTTGGCTTAATAACTTTTGCAGAGCACACTTAACAATCCACTTTAGTTCCCTTTTATGATTGACTAATCAGTGTCTCAGGCAGGGTAGAAATGACATCAGTATGTGTGGTTTGTCAGGAGTAGAATAGGGAGTTTGATTTTATCCCACGTGACATTTCCATTATCTAGGAAGACGGCCAGGAATGAATGAGCCAGGTGGGGGATCCACTGGCTGTAATGTCATGCGACCTCTAGGCACAGACCACTTTTTCTCTGACCCTAAATCCATGCAGATATTCCTGAATAAATGAAAGAATTTAAACCAAATCCTGCTTGATTTGAAGACAGAGCTTTTTAAAAAGTGGCTCCAACTCCGTGTTTCAAATTACAAGGAAAAAATACTATGGAATTGTATCAACATTCAGCTAGATGTTTCTATACTCATTTTTTTTTTTTTGCACTGAAGAGGAAGGTTATACCACTATGACTTTTTAATGATACCGCTGCCCCTTCACCACTCTGCAGAGTTTTAAACACTCACTGCTAGTTTTTAAAGTAAACTAACCTCTTGGGTGAGACTTGTTAAGAAAACCAGCAGATGTATAAAAGAAATTATCAAGTTCAATAAGAGGTGGTGGAAACTTTGTTGACAATGAAATCTCACTATGATTATAGCATTCCATATATGACCCACTACTAATGAGTAGAAAGCTGTGAGATTAAGAAAAGTGATCTAAACAGAAGCAATAGGGAGTTCCCTGGTGGCCTCGTGGTTAGGATGTCTGGACTTTCACTACCATGATGCAGGTTCAGACCCTGCTTGGGGAACTGAGATCCCTCAAGCCACCTGGTGTGGCCAAAAAAAATGCCAAAACAAAACATAAGATTAGCCTCAGTCAACCCTAATTACTGCTAATCTTTATTTCTCCAGGAAATTATTACTCGGTGTGAATTATATTTATTTTTTACTGGCTAATATAAATAGTGCATATTACTTGCTAATATATATTGCTTCTAAAGCCTTCAAAGTGTTTCACATTTGTATATGTCTGATATGTTTAACTAAAGTGTAATTCTTGTAGATGGTATGACATGATCTCCTCTTTTTAATCTCAGCACCCTTCACAGCAACCTGGCAGACACGCAGCCCAACTTTCAGTATACACTTACTAACGGATCCAAATGTGGACAGAGCACCAGTGTTTCTCTCTTCTCTCCACTTGCATGTGCAACTTAAATATATATTGAACACCTACAAGGTATCAGGCCCTGTGATAGGAATAGCCGTGGCAAGATGAACATCCACTCCTACTTTCTGCCTCTACCACATACAAAGAAACCCATCTCCTCTTATATTCTCTTATTAGTGAGTGATACCCCTCTGGGTTCAAGAAACTCAGGAGTCATCCCTGCCTGCTTTCTCTCCCCAAACCCCTCAACCCATATGCAGTTAGCCACCAACTTAACCTGGAATCCTCCTGAAAGCAGATCCTGAGACAAGGGTTTGGGTGAAGGTTGTTAGAATTCAGACAGGGATCCCATCAAATTCCAGGAGACAATGGAGGACAGAGTCTAAGTCTCAGCAGAGTCTAAGTTTGCTAAGCAGAGTCTCAGTCTGCTAAGACTGTCAGTTCTTCCTTCTTGACTTCGCTCAGATCATTCCCCATCATTAACGAAGTCCTCCTCATGTTCTACCCAAATGTCTACAATGGCCTCATAGCTGGGCAGCCTGGCTCCAAGTCACCTGCCAACCCACAGTCACAGTGTCTACTGTGCCCATCTGACGTCAAGCTTCCCCTAAAACTCTTTTGTGTCTTTCTTCTCCCTAGGCATAATGTTAGCCATTGATATTGTTGTATTATCATAATTATTTAGTCAAAAAGCATCATGACTACTTGTAAATCTACAATTATCTCAATAAAAAAACGTCAATGAAAAAAAGCATCACAAACCAAGAGACAAAGGATAGGTTAACCAATGAATAACACAGGGAAAATGGAAGTGAGAATAAGCCAGTTTTGGAAACAGGATGTGAGAAGCATGGTTCTATTACCATCTGTTTCATTTAGGAAACCAATAAGACTGGAAGGATAGGGTTAAATTATTCAAAGTTTTGAAAGCTGCAGAAAGGACTTGAGAAGTCATCACAGAAGGCAGGACTCACCAAGCTTCTTGAGCCAGGAATTAAATAACATGATGTGAAATGCTGCTTCTAAGTTGTGTGTTAAACTTAGAAAGATCTTCTCTTTGAAGCTGTTAAAAGAATTCTCCATGATGTCTTCCAGGGTTTCGGTTGTAATTCTTATTGTTTAATTTAAAATCTTTGGCCCATCTCAAATTTATCCTGCTATCAAATGTAACATATCAGTTCAAAATCTCTTTTTCCCCAGATGGTTAACAGATGATCTCAACAACATTTATTTAATAGTTCGTCTTTTCACACTAGCTTAAAGTGACATGTTTACAATATATAATAAATTTTTATTTTAGGAGAGATCAATATTTTGCTTTTTATTTTGTTCCGTTGGTCTCTGTCTTTAAGTATAGTAACACACAATTTCGTACTGTACGTGTGTATATGTGCTTGTGTGTAAACTAGCATGTTTATAGTGTGTAAACTATACATCTTATTATATAATACACAATAATATGACTAATATAATAATGTTATCTACAATAGCTATTATATGATAAATATTTTATTATTTGATAACATCTAATCGCTTCTCATTAACCTTTTCCCCAAATGTCCTAGCTCTTTTGTCTTTGTGGATTTGTCTATAGAAACTCTAAAATCAGCTCGTTCAGCTCCCTTCTCCCCACATATATCCTCAGAAAACCTTATCATCATTTATCGGGTTTACATTAAGTTTTAAACTAACAAAGGGAGAATTCACATCTTTATGTTGAGTCTTATTATGTGAGAATGTATTTTGCCTTTTCCGTTTGTTCAAACATCTGTTATATCCCTTGAGAGGGAGTGTTATATCCCTTGAGAGTGCTTTAAAGTTCTCTTCATTTAGATGTTGCACAGTTCTTTAGTTTATTTCTTGGTATTTTATCTTTGTTGTTGTTGTTGCTACTGTTGCATATTATCATTACTGCTATTAAAGTCTATGTATTATTTTGAACTCCACTAACTTGCTCAGTTCTCTTACTGTTGGTAGATAGATTTTCAGGAAATTCTTTCCAGTTTACCAGCTAACATTATATCCCCAGCTAACAATAATCATATTTTCTTTCTTTTTCTCAATTTTTATAAATCTTATCCAGTTGTTTTTGTTAGTATCTCTCAGATCAGATAATTGTGATAAGAATCAGTTTCTTATGGGTACCAAATAATTGAAGTAAAATTAAATCATTAATTGTCTACTTTTATTTATTTTTGTGTTTTTTCTACTAGGCCATAATTTTTAAGATCCAGACTTTTGGGGATTTCATTTCAGGCAGAATATAAGCAGCAGAAATCTCAATGTCTAATGACAAAAAAAAATCAAGGAAAAAAGAGAGAATATTTCCTTAACCCTCCACCATCGCCTGCATATAACTTAGATCCCACTATTAACTTACCAACCCCTGAGTGACTGCCTTCTCAACAGCCTGTTTCACCCAGATTTGTGAAAGAAAGCCTCATACTCATGGTAAATTTAGTGTTGGAGTCCTTTCTGGAGGTCTCTGGGCTGGATATGATCTTGTTTCTTTCCCAACGGGCGTGGTTTTCCTGGCAGTCAGCTTCGCCGTGACCACATTTAATAAGTTATAATAAATGCAGAAAGAGTTCATCCTTCACAAGTTTGCAATACAAAAGAACGATGAAAAACAAGTAGCGGCTGAAGGTTGTACGAGGTTCACATTTTACTTTGCGTTAAGATATGAATAAATGTGAAACTGAATGTTGCCAGGTTAAGATCAGCTTTGGCTGAGTCTGGCCCATCTCTGTCAACAAGGCCACATGTCAGTAGTCTTTTTTGACTTCCTGTGGGAATGCTACTAGAGGACCAGAAAGGCTTTTAAAAGGCCCCTGACCACACCTGGCAGTTGGCAGGTGAGGCATCTTTGCCTGGGATCCTGTACTGTGAGCAGTTTCCAGTTCATCCATTTAAATATAAATGTGGAAACAAGTAAGCCAGGATCCTTGAGAGGAGCCTTGACTGTGGACACGGGTGGGTGATGCTTCTTGTTGAAGTTTTGAACTTGAGAAGCACTGCGGGGAACTTGAGTGACACTGTATCTCCTGCCGTGCTCACTCTTATCCTTGTGTGATCAGCAGATTTGCTGATTAATTGTTGTGTCTCTTTCAGTTTGGGAAATTAAGTTGAAGTTAGCAAGTAAACCCCTCACTTGAATTGTTTTGACTTAAGTATGCACGTGAGACTTTGACTTTGTCATTTCCAGCTGTCCGCCTCATTAAATTCAGATCACGAATATCATACACTGAAAGTGAAAGTTATTAGTTGCTGAGTCGGGTCCGACTCCTCACGACCCCATGGACTGTAGCCCTCCAAGCTCCTGTGTCCATGGAATTCTCCAGGCAAGAATACTGCAGTGGGTTACCATTCCCTTCTCCAGGGGATCTTCCTAACCCAGGAATCAAACCTGGATCTCCTGCACTGCAGGCATATTCTTTACCATCTGAGCCACCAGAGAAGCTCTAATGTCATACATGAGGATGTGCCTTTTATCTTTGTGTGCAAACCCCAGTTGTGACAACCTGAGTGACAAGGCTTTTGTCATGCTTCTTGTTTCCTCTGTCCTTTCCAAGCCTGACTGTCAGATATCCCAGCTTCTCATGGGCACATATCATCTTCCCTGCCTTGTACACATTCCACTTTTTGCTTCCCCGGAGCGTATCATGTAGGAAGGATTTAATCAAATGTACTGCGTATGGGCAGGAACTTAGCTGTCTTCTCACCAACATTTCTTCAGCACCTAAAAAGAAAGTTTTTCTTTGATTAAAAAGAACAGGGTCTGGCAAGTAGTAAGTGCGCAAAGATTATTTGTTGAATAAATGACTGAACGAGTATCTGACTGACTCACAGTTTGATAAATACATGATCATGTCCGTGTATTCGTTTCCCAGGTGGCAATGGTGGTAACGAATCTGCCTGTCAGTGTAAGAGACGCAAGAGACGTGGGTTCGATCCCTGGGTAGGGAAAATCCCCTGCAGTAGAAAATGGCAACCCATTTCTTCTCAAGTTTTTCCCTTCATATAAATGTGCACATCTGTATTTTATGTTCAATCCCTCAGTTGCCTCCAGGCCACGACTGATGATTACCATGTTTTTTTTCCTAGATAAAATGGATGCTTAGTTGTTGTCAACTGAGTCACTGTCTCTGCGGATCTAAGGGCAATTCCCAGGGCACAGCAGATCTTGGAGTTCACCTCTCTATTATAGCTGATGAAATTAAGTTACACCAGTTTAATTAGACTAATATTTTACTATCAACTGCAGAAAGAAACACTTCTGCTAGGTTTAGCTGCTTTGACAAATAGTACTTTTAAACTTGAGGTGTATAGCACTTGCTTATTGATAAGTAAATAAAAATATCATCAATAATCCAGCAAAATTTAATTTTCAGAAATGTTTCTTCCTCGTGAGAAAGCTCTTCTAAACTGGAGAAAGGCATTATTTGTTTCATACCCTGCGCCTGAAGACTGCTTTGGTTTCCACTTTTCATCCGGTGTCAGTTTTAGTGTTTCAGCTAAGATACCTCAAACAATTCTCTCTAAATGTAATTCGTGGAAGTCAGGCTTCTGCCAGAGCAAAATCTGTATTTATTTACAAAACCACATTTCGCATGGAGAATTTTACAATCCAGTCAAAACGAATGGTTTTACATCAAGGGCTGAATTAACACCAAGTTTTCAAAAGGCTTTTCTTTGAGAAATTCAAAGCTTCTCATTAAGTCTTTAGTCTTCCAAAACTGTGCCATTTTCTAAGATGGCCTTATTAGTCTCATTTTGCAAATGCCAAGATTATGCAAAGAAGCGATTAAATATCTTCCAGGGTACTTGACTTAGGAACAAACTATCACTGGTAAATTAGAAGAAGAGGCTACAAACAAAGCAAAAAGAAAACACTTAGCAAGGAGGAAGCTAAATGTAAGAACAGGATTTGTCCTCAGTGCCCTTTAACATGGGTTCCAGGGAGTTGAGAAAAGAGAGGGGGGAAAAACAGACTTTAATTAATCATTGCACTTTTCAAGGCAGAAAAGAAGGCTATCTCATCTCATCCACTCATTTAAGTAGTTAGGACTGGAGCATTAAGGTTGGAAGCACCACATGGAGTTGCCATCATTACGATGCTGTAAAGGCTAAGCCATATTGGATATGTATCAGAGAAAGTTAATTTAGGAAATAGAATGTCACGAATGGGCTTCCCAGGTGGCTCAGTGATAAAGAATCCTCCTGCCGATGCAGGAGATGAGAGTTTGATCCCTGGGTCAGGAAGATCCCCTGGAGAAAAAAAAGGCAACCCACTCCAATATTCTTGCTTGGGAAATCCCATGGACAGAGGAGTCTGGCAGGCTACAGTCCGTGGGGTTGCAAAAAAGTTGGAAACCACTTAGCGACTAAACAACATAATAACAACAATCATGAACGATGCAATACAGGAAAGTCTGGAAAGTAGCACAGTGCAGTGCTAACTGACTTGAGTTGTGTCAGATTCTTTGCCACCCTATGGACTGTAGCCCACCAGGCTCCTCTGTCCGCGGGGTTTTTCAGGCAAGAATACTGGAGGATCTTCCTGACACAGGAATCAAACCCACGTGTCTTATGTCTTCTGCATTGGCAGGTGGGTTATTTATCACTCGCACCACCTGGGGAGTAAGGGTGTACAGTAAGCTCTGGAACAACATTAGAAAGCCTGGAAGTGATGGTCATCTCCTAAACTTTTCCAGTCCATTGCTCACCAGGCTACTTATTGTGACATCCTAGTTCAATTTCGTGCTTGTCCAGAAAGGGAAGACACACATGCATGGTCTCATGCAGTCTTTCCAGCACGCCTCTAAGATAATTATTATGCCCATTTTCACAGATGAGATGCTGAGGACTACAGAAGTTAAGTCGCTTGCCTAAGTTTACACAACTAGTAAGAGGCAAGGCCTGGGTTTCAGCATGCTGGAGCTGGCTTGGCCCGGCTCTGAGCAACTCTTACATTTTCAGGAAATTTTCAACTAATTACTATTTGAGTTGACATCAAGACGGTGGCTTGAATTTGGCCATGGTAGGAACAGTCACACCATGGAAATCTGCAGATGCTATAAATCAGGGCTTTGTGTTTTGGGAAAGGGTAGTTGTTATCAATTTACTGACATATCACTGATTTGAATCCAGGTCATCTGACTCCAGAGTTGCCCCTCAAACTTCTATGCTACATCAAGGCATATAATGATTTTCTGATGCATTTCTGACTCCAAAAATTCCTTAAGCCACCTTGTTTCGGCTGAATGCCTATAAAAGGGTTGTCACGGCCTGTGTTTTGTCCCTCTCTGCATTCCGCCATCACCACTGTGTGCCCTGCTGCCTTCCTACACAGAAAGTTTCTCCAGGATAGGAAGATAAAATATCTTATACTTGCTTGTATTCCAGCCCCTGTACACCACCCCACTGTTAAGTACTATTTACTGTGGAAGGTAACACTGATATATGTCCTCACCTCTGTTAATGATTAGGGATTAGTAACATCTATGGAATAATGTAGAAAGGTGTTCCATACAGTTGTATCTGTCACCACTCCTATGAATTCCTGCGTCTTTCATTTATAAAGGTAGATACTACTGCAAAGTGTGTTTCAACCTCAGGATGACCTTTGAAGAGAACTGTGTAACATCCATTACAGTGATTTGGTTCATATGCTTCCTGCCTCCTCCCACCCACAGACCAGGGAATATATTAATTACCTGCCTGCCTGGCCACTGGCAGCTTATTGTGAAACTGTGTATCCTCCCAGCTCTGCCCTCTCCAGCCTGGGAAATAAAATATGCCTGCTGCAATGGAAGCAGGGAGGTACATATGAGCTTTCAGAGTTCCAGACTCTTCTTTCCTTGTGTCATGCTCTCCAGAGTCTGAGAGCACAGCATCTGTAGAGACCAACCCAAGAAAGGTTAAGACGCAAAGAAGCCCAGGAACTCTGGCCACTGTAGAAAGTGATGTGCCCTACACGGCCCTGAGATGTCAGAAGACTTGGGCTTCAGGGTCACTTCAAACTGCTTAATACATGAGCTACTAAAAATATTTCTTGTACACATGAACCAGCCAAGGAAGCTGATGCCATGAAATCTGTTTCCATATGAAAAAAATGGGTCTCTCATGAAAGCAAACTTTACCCTCAAGAAAAGATCTTGAAAATCTTTTGACATTGCAAAAAAAATCTATAAATCACCACTTCTGCACCACTTCCAGAGGTGTTTCTTCCTTATTAATTTATTTAAAAACACCTTTTTTTTTTTTGGAGTGCCTGTTATGAGATGGATCCTTTTCTCAGCACTCGGAAACCATCGGGGAATAGAACAAAAATTGCTATTCTTGTGGAGCTCACATTCAAGTTTTATTCGTTGCTTCACTGGGGAGGTGTGTTCATTTATCAATCATGTCTCATTCAGCCAAACAGGCACTACTCTAAGCCATGTGTAATGGTGGGAGCAACAACCAATGGGGAAACAACATAGCCTGTGCTGTCAGGAACACAGTCTAAGGGGAGAGGCAGGCACATGGCCCTTGGGTTCTAGTACCTATGAACATCAGTGGACCGCTCTGGAAGTCATGTGTATGAGGCTTCCTGGAGGAGGTGACACTTGAGTCTTGCTGGGTATGTAGAAGGCAGCCAGGCAGAGAGGGGATAACTTGAAGCAGCTTGCAGCACAGGAGGAACTGAGGGTCCTGAAGTTTGCTGGGGCCGAAAGGATGAGGCGGGAACTGGAACCCAAGACTGGACAGATAGGCAGAGCCTGCATCATCATGTTTCATTAATTTCATTTATTTAAAAGGCAGTTTCCTCAGGTGCATTTCTGCTAGTCTTCTCCTTTGAAGGACAGACAGGAAGCCAGAGGAGACCGTTTCCTTGGTCTCTAACCTGCAGGTGTAGACCTGCAAAGTGATCACACTGTCCCACGCTCCCTGCCTCCTCCCAGCCACACTCCAGTCCACTCCACCATTACATCTCTTCAAAGAAGACTTCTGTCTGTTCCCAAGGATGCAGCTGGTTCCCTCTCTTCCACATTGCCCTGCTTCTGGATAATTCACTGGTAGTTCACCAGCCCATCAGACAGCCACTTAGAGGCTGCACTCTCCCACCCACGTTCTAACATCCCTTTACCACCAGGGAGTGAACCAAGAGTGAGCTTTACAGTCACCTCTGTGCCTCTGGAATGGCCCTTCTGGAAACATGGGACCCCCATCAGTCCTTCATCAGCCAATAAAAACGGGATGATAGATGTCCAAAGTCTTTGAAAATGCAAGAAATACGTAATTCACAGTGCTCTTGTTATTATTTGACGTCTTTAGACTTCTAAAGAAGCAGTAAATGCCTTTATGGACTCTTCATGAAGGTGAGGTTCTTTGGCCTCAGTGAATGCCCCCAAATAAAAACCTTGGTTAAAAAGTTAAAAGGGCTCAAAAGGATTTAGGACAGTGAAGTGAGTGAAGAATTGAGGTGGAATACTGAAGCCAGAAATTTCAGGCCTTCCCTCTTTGAAGGAGTAAGTAAGCCACAGCAAAAGTCACCTGGGTCTCTGTTACTTTTTATTAACTTCATTAGCATTTTATGACGCTTATAAACTGATTTGATAGAAGGCTAGGGCTCAGATATGCAGATGACGCCACCCTTATGGCAGAAAGTGAAGAAGAACTAAAGAGCCTTTTGATGAAAGTGAAAGAGGAGAGTGAAAAAGTTGACTTAAAGCTCAGCATTCAGAAAACTAAGATCATGGCATCTGACCCCATCACTTCATGGCAGATAGATGGGGAGACAGTGGAAATAGTGGCTGACTTTATTTTTCTGGGCTCCAAAATCACTGCAGATAGTGATTACAGCCATGAAATTAAAAGACGCTTACTCCTTGGAAGGCAAGTTATGACCAACCTAGACAGCATATTGAAAAGCAGAGACATTACTTTGCCAACAAAGGTCTGTCTAGTCAAGGCTATGGTTTTTCCAGTGGTCATGTATGGATGTGAGAGTTG
>NW_011495043.1:843404-856907 GCF_000754665.1 Bison bison bison | reverse complement strand
GAAGACTCTTGAGAGTCCCTTGGACTGCAAGGAAATCCAACCAGTCCATCCTAAAGGAAATCAGTCCTGGGTGTTCATTGGAAGGACTGATGTTGAAGCTGAAACTCCAGTACTTTGGCCACCTGATGCAAAGAGCTGATTCATTTGAAAGGACCCTGATGCTGGGAAAGATTGAAGGCAGGAGGAGAAGGGGATGATGGAGGATGAGATGGTTGGATGCCATCACCAACTCGATGGACATGGGTTTGGCTGGACTCTGGGAGTTGGTGATGGACAGGGAGGCCTGGCGTGCTGCGGTTCATGGGTTGCAAAGATCGGACACAACTGAGCAACTGAACTGAAGTGAACTGAACTAGGGCTTCCCTGATAGTTCAGTTGGTAAAGAATCTGCCTGCAATGCAGGAGACCCTAGTTCAATTCCTGGGTCAGGAAGATCCACTGGAGAAGGGATAGGCTACCCACTCCAGTATTCTTGGATTCCCTTGTGGCTCAGCTGGTAAAGAATCCATCTGCAATGTGGGAGACCTGGGTTCAATCCCTGGGTTGGAAAGATCCCCTGGAGAAGGGAAAGGCTACCCACTCCAGTATTCTGGCCTGGAGAATTCCCTGGACTATGTAGTCCATGGGGGTCACAAAGAGTTGGACATGACAGAATGACTTTCACTTTCACTTAGGGTGTTAAGGGGCCTCCCAGGTGGC
Source organism: Bison bison bison (assembly GCF_000754665.1). Classification (NCBI taxonomy): domain Eukaryota; kingdom Metazoa; phylum Chordata; class Mammalia; order Artiodactyla; family Bovidae; genus Bison; species Bison bison. The sequence continues at coordinate 856,208 of NW_011495043.1, read as the reverse complement.
TCAGACATTGCAGTACCCCCTGCAGTGTGGGAGGCCCCAGTTCAATCCCTGGGTCGAGAAGATGCCCTTGAGAAGGGAATGACTGCCACTCCAGTATTCTTGCCTGGAGAATCCCCATAGACAGAGGAGCCTGGCAGGCTACAGTCCATGGGGTTGCAAAGAGTCAGACATGACTGAGCAACTAACAGTTTCATTTTTAGGACATTAAGCAGGGGGAAAAGTAACCCATAAGACCCTTACCAAAATAATGGAAGACAAAAGTGATTGGTCATTATACTTGTTCAGATAAACTGAAAACAATTTGGATTGCATTAATAGAAGCATCAGTTGTACTGAGAACAAATGCACAAAGGGAGATAACATGTCACGTGCCTTTCCAGATGAACAGATAACTTATTAAATCAAAGCAGCCACATGCACTCTTCCAAAAAGGGGACGTGTAAAACTGAAACATCAAAGCCGTCCAGGGCCATTAACCATTCTCATTTGAGAGGTGAAGTCTCTGTCTAATCTTCTAATCTTCCTCAAATGTAAGAGTTAATAAGAAGTTGCCAGTTCGTATGGTAAATAACAACCTTTCCTGAGCTCTCGGTAGTCGATGAGTTTTTACTTTATTCATTCTCGTTGCCGTGTACTCACTACATCGTGTCCAACTCTTGCAACCTCATAGGCTGTTCATTCTAGTCTTTTCCCTGTGTAATTTACATGGAGGTACATTTACATCAATGAAAATCCAACTGAAGAAACAATGACCCCTTTGTGAAGAAATTTAACATTAAAAAAAAATTAGTGTATGAAGGTAGGAAAGTTCAAAGACTTTTGCCTGCTTTGTTCTTTTTAATATTTTATTTGGAGTTTGGCACTAGAGTCAGGACAACAAAAAAAGACTTTCTTATAAAAAAAAACGTACTATATACCAAAATATTTTTTCTTTTTAATCTATTATATTTTAATTCCTTCTTTTATTTAAAAAATTTATATCTGTGTGGCAGATTTATGATTATATTTTCATTTTTTGCTTAACCATATATTCTAAAATAAGCACAGGTTAACTTTGTAATAAAAATATTGGAGGAGTAAGACTAAGGTTTGACACCAAGGAGATCTTTCTTGCTTTTGAATTCAAATAGTTAAGCAAATTAGTGTAGTAAGATTGAGAAGCCAAAGAAAACATTCAGGCACAAGTTAACTGAATGCTAGTTCTCCATTTAGCCATTTTCCTTGTTCACATTGACGCCAGGGTGTTCTCATGGATAAAATTATAATCCCAGATATTCAGACTTTCAGATTCATATTTTCCGTCTCAACCCACAGAAGCTTTATGTAGGGGGTTTTGCAGAAAGTTCTCCTTGTGTTTCAGTCATTTGCCTTTTCTCTGTGACAGCCAGTAGGGAACAGTAGTAGAGGCTGACCATCCCCAGGCCCTTGGGAAACAGTGCTAGGAGGCTCTGTATTCATTGATTGAGAAGTTCTGTTAAAGCACCAACTTCTTTCTAAAACAATTTGGATCAAACAATGAGACTAGTTGCAAACCACAATATTTATAAGAGGTGTAAATTTGAAGTCTGGAGTGATGTACTTTTAGGAGTCTAAAATAAAAAATGGAAAGAGGAGAGAGGGTGCCAAATCGACTCAGTTGGGTGTGGAAGCTGATGGTACTTCCTCATTCATTTGAGAAATACTGGTGGAACATCTGCCCTCGGCCAGGCACCTTCTAAGCCCTGGGACTTCTGTGAACAAGATAGAGTCCTCCCTCTCTTGGAGCTGATACCTTAATGAGACAAAACAGATAGTAAACAGACAGACAAATAATAGTCAGACTCTTGCTCCTTGGAAGAAAATGTATGACAAACCTAGACAGTGTAGTAAAAAGCAGAGAAAACACTTTGCCAACAAGGATCTGTACCCTCAAAGCTGTGGTTTTTCCAGTAGTTATGTACAGACGTAAGAATTGGATCATAAAGAAGGCTGAGCACCAAAGAACTGATGCTTTCGAACTGTGGTGCTGGAGAAGACTCTTGAGAGTCCCTTGGACTGCAAGGAGATCAAACCAGTCAACCTTAAAGGAAATCAACCCTGAATATTCACTGGAAGACTGTTGCTGAAGCTGAAGCCCCAATACTTTGGCCACCTGATGTAAAGAACCAACTCACTGGAAAAGCCCCTGATGCTGGGAAAGATTGAGGGTAGGAGGAGAAGGGGGCAACAGAGGATGAGATGGTTAGATAGCTTCACCGGACTCAATCAACATGAGTTTGAGCAAACTCCAGGGGACAGTGAAGGATGGGGAAGCCTGGCATGCTGCAATCCATGAGGCCTCAAAGAGTCAGACTCGACTTAGCAACTGAACAACAGTGGTAAAGAATCCACCTGCCAATGTAGGACATGCCAGAGACTCAGGTTCAATTCCTGGGTAGGGAAGATCCCCTGGAGTAGGAAACGACAACCCACTCCAGTATTCTTGCCTGGAAAATTCCATGGACAGAGGAGCCTGGTGGGCTACAGTCCATGAGGTCACAAAGAGTGACACAACTGAGCACACAGCATTAGACCCACTAAATATCTAACATTAGGTATTAGAGAAATCTCGCTATTTAATACTTAAACAAGCACATATGTTACCATGGGGTTTTAGTATTGTAATAAATATTTCAATGTATTTGGTTTCCTTCCTACTCTTATGTGTTTTATTTTATACATTTAAGCACATTAATCTGAGAAGTGGGTCCTTAGACTCCAGCAGACTGCTAGAGGTAAACAGGAGGGCTTTATGCACACTTCCCCTATCTCTTCACAGAGTTTAAAGGGCTGAAATTTACTGCAACGAGTAGTTTCTACTTCTCCTTTAAAGACCTTCTTAAGTTAAAAAAAATCCTTTTGAAGTGTGTGCAGGTGAAGAGTACCATGATGTCCAGTCAAGTCTGGTCCACTATCTTGATTCATGCTAATGAGCCAACCACTTACCACCACAGTTTTGAACATCAGCGCAAATGTTGACACCATCAAAAAGACAACACCTTAGTAAGATTCTGAAGATAGTTTTTATTTTGGTATCCCTAAAAGGATCTCAGGAGAAGGCAATGGCAACCCACTCCAATACTCTTGCCTGGAAAATCCCATGGACAGAGGAGCCTGGTAGACTGCAGTCCATGGGGTCGCTAAGAGTCAGGCATGACTAAGCGACTTCACTTTCACTTTTCACTTTCATGCATTGGAGAAGGAAATGGCAACCCACTCCAGTGTTCTTGCCTGGAGAATCCCAGGGACAGAGGAGCCTGGTGGGCTGCCATATATGGGGTCGCACAGAGTCAGACATGACTGAAGCGACTTAGCAGCAGCAGCAGCAGCAGCAGCAAAAGGATCTCAAGTCCTGCCAGCAATGTGTGGACTTCACTTTGAGAACCACCAGGCTAGATCAAGTGTCAAGTACAGAAATTCTTTTAAGCACTTAAAACCACCCCAGGGACCCTATTTGCATAAAAATGTTGGTGGTGGTGGTTGTAGTTTTCTATCCAACTCTTTGAAATAGAAGTTTTTACCCAAGTTTGCAAGGGGGAGTTTTTTTCAATCTCAGTTAAAAATAATCTTCTGTTGACATTTTTGGGTGGGCCAGCGCTGAAATACTAGTCAGGAAATATCTCTTACAACAGAGACAGATGGCCCTGTCAGTATCCAGGACAGAGGGGTTTGCCTCCTTTGTGTCATGAACCCCTTTAGCAGTCCAGTGAAGCCTACAGACCTCTTCTCAGGATAATGTTTTTAAATGCATAAAATAAAATACTTAGATTACAAAGAAAACCAGTTATAGCCAGAGACCGCTTTGCAAGGGTGCGGGCATCTCTGTATTCCGAGTTAATAGATACCTCCTTCCCTCAGTCTTTACTGACAATGAGAAACAGCTAGGGATGACATTTTTTTTTAAGGCACTTGTTTCCATGTTAGTTAACATCTTAAATCTCCAAATTCTAACTCTCAGTGAGATAGATTTAGACCTAACGAGTCCAAAGCAAGAATGTGGAATAAGAAGTTTCTCCTCCACCTTCTATGAGACTGAGCAGTACATGATTCCTGCTAAATACAGACTCTTTTTTATATATATTTTATTTTTTAATTGGAGGATAATTGCTTTACAATGTTATGTTAGTTTCTGCTGTGCTGCAAAGTGAATCAGCTATGAATATACATATTTCCTATCACTTTGGAGCCTCCTTCCCACCCCCACATCCCCGAGAATGGTTGAGCTGTAGTTAGGAAGATCTTGCTTACTGCCTCCCTAATAGTCTAGGACTATCAAGAATTCTCTGCTAGAACTCTCTAAAATTTTAATTAGTTAGTCTTAGTCACTCAGTCATGTCCAACTTTTTGCACCCCATGGACTGTTCTCCATCAGGCTCCTCTGTCCATGGAATTCTCCAGGCAAGAATACTGGAGTGGGTAGCCATTCCCTTCTCCAGGGGATCTTCCAACCCAGGGCTTGAACCAGCATCTCCTGCTTCAGGCAGATTCTTTAATGTTGGAGCCACCAGGGGAACCTCTTTTTCAAAAAAAGAATTGTTTCACATTAATAACTCCCTTCTTTTTATCTGCTCCTTAAATCAAAGCAGCATCCTTAGGCTTACTGTATTTTGAGAAACTACCTAACCTTTAGTGCTAAAAGTGGAGAAGCAAAGAATTTACAGTATGGTTACCTTAAGAGTAAAATCAACCATAACCCCATGGTGAAATTTTCCACTCTTCTGGTGAAAGGTTTGTGAATTATTAAAAATAACCCATTTATCCCCCTCCATAGAAGAGAATGTTGGTGCTGATAATTGAAAACAGCTGATAATCCAGAAATCCATTATATTTAATTTTGGAATTAATAACAGTATTCTTGCATCGTGGTCTCCTCTGATTGTGTTTTTCTTGGGCTAAGGTTGAAATGAATTCTCATTCTTTGACTTAAGGGTGGAGAGGTAAGTTGGTGGTTTGAAAATATCCCAAGAGTAGGAAGCCAGCCTGCGATTTTAAATTTGCCACAAATAATCCACCAGGTGGATAATCACTGCTTCTTTAGTCAAGGGTTTCATTGTGGTCCTAGTAAGTTTTTTCATGAAGGAAATCATGCAGCCTGTAAACCACAGCACCCCTTCGGGGCCCCACTGCTAGGCTCTTTTTGTTTTCACCCCACTTTCCTTATATTTCTCACTGCATAGCTTTCCTATTAGGAGTGAGCAGAACCATCGAGTCTTATATTTCCACAACTGCTTTATCCAATGTTGCTGAATCCTTGAGAGTCCTTAATCGATACCTTCAAATCTCAAGCCACCTATTCCCTCTGGGGTTCTCTCTGTAGCTTACAAAGCATTTTCAAATGCACTTTCTTTAATCCCCACAGCCATCCTATGAAAGAGGTGCTACTATCCTTTGAACTTGTGGGCTCAGCAGTCGCAGCGCATGGGCTTGGTTGGGCCATGGCCTGTAGGCTGTTAGTTCCTGGACCATGGATCAGACTCATGTCCCCTGCATTGGAAGGGAGATTCTTAGTCACTGGACCACCAGAGAAGTCCCACTAACCTTATTTTATAGACGAGGAAACATGCTCACAAAGGTGAAGCATCTCCCCACTGTCATCCAACTAGTAAATAAGAGATCAAGATTCAAACTTAGAGCATCTGACGACAAATCCAGTTTTCCTTCTCTGTCCCACAGCTCTGTTCCATAACTGGTCTAGTGTCATTAAAATCCAGCTGTCCCTTATCTACCAAAGTTATTCTTGTCAGAAACATAGGATAGCAAACCATAAGATCCTATATTTTTTCAGGGAGTACTCAAAGTTGAAATGGGGATGGCTAAGCCACTGGGACCTGAACTGTCAACTGTGAGTCCTATTGACCTGCAGACATGATTGCTTCACTCATAATTTTTGTTTTATGAGTGAAATTAGGAGATTTCATACAAAAATTCAAATTTCTTGCTCTGCTTGGAAAATCAGATGATTGGGCGATTTCTGACACAAAATCCATGCGGCAGTGACAGGCTTGAGCAGAGTAGCACCTGCCCCCTCAAGACAGTAGGAGTGCTTTCCCAGTTTGCTCCGGGCTTTTCCACTCAGACAGCGTGGACGGGTACAGGGCCCCATTTGTGCATCCATGTGATCTGACAGCACTAGTGGGCAGTGGGGTTTGCCACCCCTGCTCTAGAACATTCCTTCCCGGGGAGCAGGAATGCACTGTCCATAACACAGGGCCCAGTATATATTGGAAGCCCAGTAAGGACAGTGTTCAATGAGGGCTATGGATCTTGTAACAGTAATTAAACCATACACCTTGAGAGCTGAAAATGTTTATCCTGGTCATTACAAAGAATTGGTTCTAACCACCTAAATCATTACAGTTGATTGTGCCTTCATCTATTGTTCATGGTAAGAGAGAAAGAGAAATAACCCTTCCTTCCAAATATGTTTAATCAGTTTTTCACCAGGAAGACTCTGCCTTTCTTCCTACACATTCTTCCATGTGTGTGTCTAAATGATAAGCATACTTAAACGTTTAGTCTGTGGAAGTGATCTTTGCATCTTTGGTGTGACTCATATATTTTAAATTGAGGCGATAAAATATTTGCTTTTCTTTGCCTTTGGTTCTTAGTTTTAGAGACTTGGAGGAAAAAGTATCTGGGAAACTTTGATACTTTAAAACTTTAATAGTCCTTCATTTCAATAAATGTTTTACTTGTGTGGGTAGATAAGTATACCCACTTATAGTACATGATTTGAAAATTTTCATTCTTTATGGAGCATTAGTCTATCCAGGGACAGATAATACATCGAAAAGAGGAAGAACATCAATAATTGAAAGGAAAGGGTAGTAAAAGAAAAACTATCATAACATAGCCCTTAAAAAAATAAGAATTGGGGTTTACATTGACAGCTGCACATAATAAAAATATGAGAGAACTTTTTACAAGAAGCTGTGAGAGACATCCCAGTAACCAGTGTAAAAAAAGGGACTTATCTTGTAGCTTTTTTTTCTTGAATCCTATGCAGTTACATTTCATTCTGGAGCAGAAATAATCCAGGGGGCAGGGGCAATGATAGGATCAGAAATGAGGTCTCCAGACAAACTTGGATGGAACATTACAAAGGTGAAAGTCTGAAGATTCATAAAGGTCTCTTACCCACCCGGAAACAGTCCAAGAGGCCTCGAAGTCAGAAGAGAAAGAATGTGAATGAATGAATGAACAAACTACAGAAAAATAAAGCTCAGGGCAAAATAAGGCAGTAGGAAAAAAAGGCATTTGACTGAGGGTGGAACTATTCTTATAGTATTTTTCTGTTTTTTTTTTTTGTTTATTTGTTTACTTTTCACTACACATTATGGAAAATTTCAAATATTCATATAAAAGAGAATAGGCCAGTGATCCTCCATCACCCAGTCAATTCTTAGTCACTCATGACTACAGGGTCTCAAGAAACTGAAATTTCCAGTGTATCTAAAATAATCATTCTGACTATTCAGTTTCAATTTCTCTCTTTTAAATCTGTTGTGGATTCTTTATGACCTTCTGAGCTGGGACTATGGGGCCACAGAAAGCAAAGGCTGGAAGCCTAAAAAAAAAAAATCCACAAACATGTTGTTTATGCCCTGGATAACCAGAAGTTGAAAGTGTGACTTTTGCGGTTTGTTTTGGCCTCATAGGCCAAAACTATTAGACTATTGGATGTGAAAGAAAGAAAAGGGAATGCTGAACCTCTTCAGCTGGAAAGGCAAAATCATCAAAATTCTATGAGGTTAAGACAGTTGCTGTGGCTTTTACAAACTTGTGTGGCCCAAAGGAGTCATAAATCATTTTTATGGTATAAAACCCTTGAAGAACATACTTGGTTTCCCAGGAATGCCTGCCATTCTTACACTCACAAAAGGCTCATGTCCCTCCAGAAGCTCGGGTGGAACCTGATTGGTCTGCTCCACATTGCCTCCGGGAAATACTGAACCATGTAGGGACTTAGCCCATCTCTGAGGCTTCTGTTAACAGGTGAAATGGACAGATATGAGCTGCATGATCTGAGCTGCATGATGCATTTCTTTCCAGTTCATAATTCAACTTTAAGGTAAAATCTGCAGTGGCCCTTCTGGTCCCTGGCCTAAGTTTTAACAGCATCTTTTCCTTCTGGGGTTACATGGAAAGCAGTCAAGAGTTAAAATGTATTTCCATGGTCTTGTTAAGATCCAGAGTGGGAAAGCTATAGATCCCTAAGATCCCCTGGCCATCCACTCAAATGATACCATACTACCATCCCTAAGGAAAGCCCACAGAATGGTGACCTGTCTGTTTCCTATGTGACTCGGTAGGAGAGGGGGGAGTAGACCTCTCCATAAACCCAACTTCCTGCTTATTTTAAGTGTTTGATCCGCATCTCAACATTAGTCATATTAGAAGGTCACAGAGCCCCATTGACTGTGTGCTTCCAAATAGAATCAACATAGCCCCTTTCTGCAGAGACTGTTGCCATACCTATGCCGGGCTGAATGCTCAGGGCAGAATTGGCCTGGGATCAGGGGGCTGGTTAACCATGACAGCACTTTCAGAGCTCACAGCAGAGCTGCTGGTGGCAGAGGTCCACCACGTGGATCTTTCTGGGCCTTGGAGACTAGAATCACAAAATCCCAAGTTCATTATTCCTCTAAGTGGAGCGCACATCTGGAAAGTACCTTTTCTAGGAAGGAGTAGGATAGAGGTCATTTAATGACATTTCAGTCTTCCAGATGTCTACTAAAAAAAAGTATCCACAATGATATATCAGTATCCACAATATCATTTAAAGACTTTCTGATTAAAATGCAACAGTGCTTGCTTTCTGGGTTTCACTTGGCTGCTGAATTTTTTATGATGTTGTTTATTGAAAAGCAGCACTGTCTTCTGAAAGCTTTTACCAGATTCCCATGGTGATTTGCTAGGCATAGCACAACTCAAATTAAAATTTCATCATCTTCAAAGGCTACTTTTATGAGCTATAAAAGAGCACCTGCCTGGCCCCGCATGAGTACCATAATACAGAGGAGAAGCACGAAGCTTTTCTTCCAAAAGTTTAGAGCCTGTATCATACTAATAAAGAAAATGTAGAGCGAAGATTACACCATTTTCATGTTTGTGGTTTACTTCAAATATTGGAACTTTTGGCAACACTTGAAGCAATTAAAAGACTCAAAGTAATGTCATTATAATAGAATCATTGCTACGATATATTAATGTCTTGCAGGGTCTGTAAGAAGAATCCTCAGAACTCACACTGTTTGAGGTCTGGCTTAAACTGTGCTCTGGCCCGGTGCCTCTGACATCCTTATGAAGCAGAAATGATCACATTTCAATAAACATGTGACCTTGCTTTGGCATGGCCTTGACATTTTACCAAGATTCTTTCCTCTGACTCGGCAAGATGCACTCCTTATATCCATCCCCCACACTTGTGCATTCAGGATTCCTTCCAGTAGAACTTCCTACAAGAAAAAAAAAAAGCATGAACAGCCCATGCAGGACCCCAAGCAAGATGGTATACTGATTTTATGCTCCCTTGACCCCCAAACACATAACAATGATAGATAGAATATTTAAAAAGGAAATACACAGAGTGTCCCCAAGGCTGGAACAATACCAGAGGAATGAGCAGCAGTGGAATCACAGATCAGCTGATCTCTGGTCCAGAATCAGGTGGTGGCAGCCACACACTGGACTCCGTGTGAAGATGGAGGCCAGCACCAGGCTCCATGCCACATCCTGAGGCGGACAGCCATACTTCCCTCACTCTCAAGCAAAGAAAGCCAAACACAATGGCCACTACCCTGTCACTGGAACCATGGCTTTTAAAGGGTAAACCTAGAGAGGGAGTAAAACAAAGTCATGGCCTCATAAGTAGGAAGTGAACCAAATTCTTCCTTTTTGGTAACCAGATCTGTTATTCCCATTATTCCCATCAGAGAACTAATAGCCCTCTCTACCTCTTTTTCCTGAGTCTTCCTTCAACTGGTCACTGAATTCAGTTCTCATGATTTATGATTCTATAAAAATTTATGCCTGAAAAATTTTTCAAAATGGGCTTTCATTCCCTGTGAGAATATTCCCATTATTCTCATAGGATGGGAACTTCAGATGGGACCTGGTCCTGGCCTAGTGCCAGGAGTCCTGATAGGAGTAACTACAAAACCACTAGGGAAGGACAGGGACTGGAAGGAAGAGAGAGAGAGAGGGCGAGAATGAAAATGAGTCTCCTACTCAAAATGAACCTACCAGCCAAATAATCTAAGCAAGCACATGAAACAAACTGTAATACCAAGAAAAGCAACAAAATCTACTGTTGAGACAGAAATTCATTCCAGTTATCTTTACAGAACAATTGGCAAAGACTTATTAAGTATGCCCAGGATGTTGAGAAGATAAAAGTGTGAATAGCTTCCATTAAGAGCAGGAAATTGCAGGACAAACACTTGAAACAAGAACATTATGATATTAATAAATAATTAATAATAAATCTTGAAAATGAAAAATATGGTAATTGAAATAAAAACTTAATGGCCGTGGAAATAAAAGCTTAAGAAATGGAATAAACTTTGAACTGAGTGGGGTGAAAGAGGAGCTTTATGAATTAGAAAGTAGGCATGAAGAATTGATCAAAACTTCAATTCAGAAATGTCAAGAGAGAGAGGGAGAAAGAAATAGACAGAAGGAGCAGTTAAAAGATGTGGGAAAGGTGGTAAATTTCCAACAGTCAGTCAATAGGAGTTTCAAAAAAGAATGGTGAAATGGTAGGGAAGCAGTATTTGAAGCTATTGAAAGACAAAATAGTCTAAAATCCAAGGTGTGATTCTTCAGACTGAAAGCATACGTAAGAACTGAATGGAATAAACAAAGTTAAATTTACACTCAAATATTTTGAAATAAAGCTGCAGGATATCAAGGAAAAGGAAGACAAGCGGATGACTAGTGAAAGAAGCATAATTAGGCTGATAATCGGATTTCCCATCAGCAGCAGTAGATCCCAGATGGCAGTAGAGTAATATCTTCAGAATGCTGAGGAAAATAATCGTCAATCCAGGATTTCATAGGGGCTTCCCGGGTGGTGCTGGTGGTGAAGAACCCACCTGCCAATGCAAGAGACAAAGAAACATGGGTACTATCCCTGGGTCGGGAAGATCCCCTGAAGTAGGAAATGACAACCCTGGAGCATCCTATGGACAGAGAAGCCTGAAGGGCTACGGTCCATAGGGTCGCAAAGAGTCAGACACGACTGATGCAACTTAGCACGCACGCACACGAAATCAGATCGCTTTAGACTATATCAGGGCATCATAGATGTAAACTTTATAAGAAAGTTCTGGCTGAACATTTAAAATCAGAATCCCAGGTAAAGTTTATCTTGTGTTTTGTTTCTAATCAACAGCATCAAAGAATTAATTGCCCTCTCTACCCCTTTAGGGGCTTCCCTGGTGGCTCAGACGATCAAGCGTCTGCCTGCAATGCAGGTGACCCAGGTTCGATCCCTGGCTTGGGAAGATCCCCTGGAGAAGGAAATGGGGACCCACTCCAGTACTCTTGCCTGGAAAATTCCATGGACAGAGGAGCCTCGTAGGCTATAGTCCATGGGGTGGCAAAGAGTCGGACACGACTGAGCGACTTCACTTTCACTTCTACCTCTTTTTCCTGAGTCTTCCTCCCACTAGTCACTGAATTCAGTTCTCATGATTTATTATTCTATAAAAATTTATGCCTGAAAAATTTTTCAAGATGGGCTTTCATAAAATGTCCCACTTGTATAAAATTTAAGGTATCCAAAGATTTCATAAATCCACTGGGGCTAACCCCTGCTTAAAGACATTCTTGGTTCAGATATGCCAGGCGTTATATGTAGAAGGAAGGGAAACGATAGTTAGCCAAAAAAATTGTAATTATGAAAAGGAGTGACTGATAATGAATTCCACTTTTACTTTTGAAAATGTTTGTACAAAACTGGGTCAGGCCCAGTGTTTTTACACTAGAATCTGTAGACATTTATTTGCCTAATAAAATAACCACCCAGCCTGGCAAAACTCTGCATACTTGGCAGTCCCTTCTGCCCAGGAGCCTGGAACAGCATTGGCCCAGCAGGTGTGGCTTTCAAAAGGTTCAGAGGGTTGAATTCGGGAAGTCTGCCCAGCCCTCCACCTGTGTGCAGTGTGCCTTCCCGAAGGCCAGGTTCATTCCCAACTTTTCTTAGGTTCAAAAGACCTCTATTCATTCACAATTGATAATGAAAACTAAAATAACCAAGGGATTGACCCTATACACCAAAATTGTAACATTTCTTTTCAATAAAAGAGGCCATGTACTTTTAAAATTAATTTATTTTAATTGGAGGCTAATTACTTTATAATATTGTAGTGGTTTTTGCCATACATTGACATGAATCAGCCATGAGTGTACATGTGTTCCCCATCCTGAGCCCCCCTCCCACATCCCTCCCCATTCCATCCCTCAGGGTCATCCCAGTACACCAGCCCTGAGCACCCTTTCTCATGCTTTGAACCTGGACTGGCGATCTGTTTCACATATGGTAATATACATGTTTCAATACTATTCTCTCAAATCATCCCACCCTCACCTTCTCCCACAGAGTCCAAAAGTCTGTTCTTTACATCTGTGTCTCTTTTGCTGCCTTGCATTTAGGGTCATCGTTACCATCTATTTTTGACTTGTAGAATATAGATACTCTATAGCGTTTAACACTATTGTATACATATGAAACCTACTCTTCTGCTTGCTGGCATGGGTTTGGTAGCCCTCTTTCCTTAAAGG
>NW_011495043.1:829624-843304 GCF_000754665.1 Bison bison bison | reverse complement strand
TGGTGGTGGTGGTGGTTAGTCACTAAGTCGTATCCGACTCTTGCAACCCCATGGACTGTAGCCCGCCAGGCTTCTCTGTCCATGAGATTCTCCAGGCAAGAATACTGGAGTGGGTTGCCATTTCCTTCTGCAAGGGAATCTTCCCGACCCTGGAATCAAACCTGGGTCTCCTGCATTGCAGGCAGGTTCTTTCTCAACTGAGCTACAAGGGAAGCCCAAAGGGTGAGGTAGGGGGAAGAACAGAACTCTCAACATCTTGGGCCTTTGGAAAGAAAGGAAGAAGAAAAAATGTTTTTCTAGACTGGTGATTTTTTTCACAAGGTGCTCTTTGATCATAGGACCCAGTCATGACCCAACTAGTAAGATCTGACTTCTTGGGCCCTAGGATTGGAATCACCTGCTTATGTAGGGCAATGGGATGGGTGGGCTGTTGGGGGGCTCTTGCTAGCTGTTCCAGTATCTTGAACCTCTGTGTGCTGGTCTGAAATAATGATTTTCAGATTTAGAACCTTTGTATCAACTGAAACCTTATAAAAAGCCCAATACATAAACCCAGGCAAAGCACAGCTCTTCCGGTTTAAATAGGGCTGAAGGACCTGGAGTCCTGTCCATCTGGGTACACCTCCCCCACCACGGACCATGTATACCTCAACTTTTCGCTTTTCTGAAACTTCTTAGATGCTTCCTTTCTGGGCCGAGGATTAGCCGTAGGATTGGAGAGGGCTTGATGATGCAAGATCATGGGATGAATGAGAAACATACTGGAGACTCCACTTATTTTGTCTTACTAAATGAGCAAAGTCCCAGGACCACTGGTAAGAGGTGTGGAGACTTTTTTGATTGGGGACCAAGGATGCTGAGAATGCTGCAATCCACACTATGTAAGTTGCATGTGCTTTGTCTACTCAGAGGGTTCACCAGGAGTTGCCTTGAAACTGCTGTCAGGTCCTGAATTCTTCCCCAGCTTCTAGAGCCTTTCCTTCTCTACAAGTGGACTGGAGGATGCTAACGCTCATTCTGCCTGGAATGCCACCAAAACCTGGGCCTCCTCTGGGACCAGGGGAGAATTGCAGGCAAGGGAGACGGATGAGCCAGGCATGGAATTCCTTACTGGCACAATGTTGCTGCTCATGAACAGTAACCAGCTCTTCAAAATCTCCCAGAGGTTCTTCTTTAAAATGGAGATTTCTAGCCTGGTCCCCAGAGAACCCATTTACATCAAGCACTCTGGAAGGCCCGTCTGGGAATTAATATTTTTAACAGGTGCCCTGCCTGATTGTTATTCCCACTGCATTGTCAATAAGAATTCTTCAAAGTTTTTGAACAGGGGGCTGATGTGGATGAATTTGTATTTCAGCTGAGTTAGTGCAGCAACTCTGTGCAGAGTGCATTTGGGCAGAAGAAATGGAAGGGATACTACGTAGCCGCGGATGAGTTGAGCGGGGATTGAGGTGTGGAATGGGTGGGAGAACGAAGATTAAGAAACCTTTCAAGGGGTCAAGTTGCAGGGTGGGGCCGTTGAGTGCCGTGGAGAGTAACGGTGAGAGAGGAGTCAGGGAGGACCCGCAGGGATCCCGCTGTGGTGCCTGGGTGTCCACTGGGTGCTGTGGGGCCTTTGGCACTTGGTCTTATTCATCACAGTCCAGCCAGTGAAAATGTTACAGGAGCAAACCAACACAAGATAATTTTGCTAAAAGATCAAAGTGAAGGAAGATGAACCCACAAAGAAAACCTAGAGAGTGTAAGTGTACACTTTTAAAAATAGCATAGTTTAGAATAAATTTCAACCAAACTGGTCTTTTTTGTTGTAGTTTTGGCAGTTAAATAGACTCAGTTATCTGGAAAGTGTATTTATACAAGATATCTCATTTCCCTAATAAATTGAGCATATGGTCAGAGTGGGGTCTTATGTTTATACCCCATCTTAAAAGTGAGCTAGATGGGCAGGAGAGTGTTTCGTGGGTTGCCGTGGTAGATACCGGGATCCGAGGACCAGATAAGAAAATCGTAGATCAAGCACTGGCAAGGGGTCCAGTTTGGCTAAAGTCATCACCATGATGATGACCTTAGAGCAGATTTTAAAATATATATTAAGGTTTTCATTTAAAGCAACCTTACCCTAGAAGTACTTCATAGGAAGAAAAAAATGAAGTGCATCATCATTTTAAACTATGTACGAAGAGAACACAGGTGATTGTAAAACAACAGGAGACAGTAAAGCCTAACACTAAAGATAAAATGATTAACTCTAGGGGAAAACCAAATGGCCCCGGGGGCACTGGACAGTGCCTATCAGAGCGGGATGCTAGAGGAGCAGCCGTGTTGACACTTGTCACAGTTGGTGGAGGAAACTGAAAGGTCACTCTTTGAAGATCTGGGTTCCAGTAAGAGTGGACCGAGTGAGTGGCCAAGACCAGCCTCCTGAGGCCACAAGTTCTTGAGCTGCCGGGAAGCAACACCACTTGGGTGCTGTGGCTAAGCCACAGGCAGCTAAGTGCGTGGGTCTTCACAGCTCGTTTCCGGCTTCCGCTTGGCCTTACACCTGAGTCATCTTTTATTTATGCCCTCCTATAGCATTTCCATAAGCTGGTTGTGGCCAACACCATTCATCAACCTAATGGGCTCAAATGGAACTCTTTGAAATCTCCCAGGACACGTCTTGCTCTAAGAAAGAAAGGTTAACAACAATTTTTCAACTCGGAATTTACGTCTTCCCATAAATTGACCTCGAGAGGTTATTTGTGGATTCCAATAGAGGAAAGTCCTTCTGAGGTCCCTGTGGTCCTCGGCCCTCCCCGCCCCCACCAGCTGATGTCCTCTGCCCACTCCTTCGAGATCTCTGGGGACAGCATGGCGGTTGTATGTCTTGGCTTAATCCCTCTGCCATCTGTCCATTCATTCGCTGAGTATTTATTGCAGCCCTGCTTTTTCCAGGCAGGGTGCTAAGCACTGGAGACGCAGCGAACAGACATCTGTGCTCTCCTGGACTCACCACCTAAACAAACAATTACACAAGTTCTTATTAAAAGGCAACTGGAAAGTGGACTCGGAGGAGCGCAGGTGCTGTGAGAGTTTCTGTGGGAGGCTTTGCTGGACTTTGTTGCCCCACTCCTGGTGTTAATGCAGGTCTCTGGGGGGCTGACCGTGTATGGACAGGATCTCTGGACACCCCCTAAATCACCATCGCATTACTCAGCCGTTTACTGTGAAATCTCAACCTCAGAGGACAGACCCTCTGCCTCAGATGATGACGGCCTCGCTGGAGTGTCCTGTGCCCTGCTTCTCACCCAGCTCCAGGCTCCCTCTCTTTGACCCCCGCCCAGTTACTGGGCGCTCTGACCTAAGGCTTAGGTCCCCTGGGGGACGCCAGCTGCCAGATGATACCTGGAAGCTGCGCATCCTCAAAGCAAAGCCCAGTCACCCGCCTACACAAGTTTTACTTTGTTTTCCAATGTGTTTGTTGTTGTCTAGTCGCTAAGTTGTGTCTGGTTCTTTGCGATCCCATGTGGTGTAGCCCACCAGGTTTCTCTGTCCATGGTATTTCCCAGGCAAGAATACCAGACTGGGTTGCCATTTCCTCCTCCAGGGAATCTTCCCAACCCAGGGATCACACCCCAGTCCCTTAGGTCTCCTGCATTGGCAGGCAGATTCTTCACCACTAAGCAACCAGGCAAGCCCTTTACAATGTGTAGCTCTCAAACTTTTCTGATGGTAAAACTAAAATACATACGTTACAATAAAAGCGAACATTCCAAACATGAATCAAATACAAGTTCAATATATTCCCACCTTCCATTGCATCTACCACCATAAATAACTTCTTTGAACAGTTTGGTGTTTATCCTTCAAGATATTTGAGTCCTTTTGTAAACACATAAGTTTATTTTTGTGTTGTCCTACATGTTCATATTGTCCTGTGATCGACTTTATTTTACCTGCAAATATCGTGAACAGTTTTTAGGACAGTGTGTGTAGATCCTCCTTCTCCTTTCTGGGTGCTCCGTGGTGTTTCCCGGTAGGAATGCGCCAGAACTGCTCTGTGAATCAATCCCCCATTAATGAACTGTGAGCTCAGCCATATGTTGTTGTCATAAATCTTACAGCAATGAATAGTCTCATACATACATCTCTCTGTGTCAAATTCTTCCTAGAAAGGTATTTTGGGTCTAACATCCTGCATTTTTAATGGGCTTTCATACACAATGAGGTGCTCTTAACCACCCTTCACGTCACGCGTGGCTGGATGTGCTGGTGCTCACTGTTCCATTGGCTTCTAGTATATTCCTCTCTGGGAACTACACACCTCTGCTTCCCATGATAGACCCAGGTGTTTAACTACAGTCTGTTTTTTGCTGAATCTCTATTCCAGTTGAACTGTGTAATTTATTTAATGGTTATATAAACCAAAGAAGCATGAAGGAGAAAAGGTTGTCCTAAAAAAAAAAAAAAAAAGATGTTTAAGTTTTGTTTTTCTAACCACCAACTTGAACTAAAAAAAATTTTTAAATAACTAACCATTTACACAAATCATATCAGATTCAGTGGCTTCAACTGACTTATAAACTCCACTGACTGTACAGGGACCATGTTTGCTGAATCTCTTTCTTCCAGTTGAATTCATTATTATAATTGTGTAATTTATTTAATTATTACATAAACTAAAGAAGCATGAGGGGGAAAAGAAAAGGTTGTCCTAAAAAAAAGAAAAAAAGACATGTAAGTTATGTTTTTCCAACTACAAGCTGGAACTAAAAAAAAATTTTTAATAACTAACCACTTGCACAAATCATATCAGATTCAGTGGTTTCAACTGACTTATAAACTCCTTTGGCCATGGGACCGCTCTTAATCTGCCTTGCCAGTAATATTTCTGAAAAGCATCCCACAGCTGTTTGGTTTGTTTGTAAATTGGGTTATCTTTTCTCCTTAGAAATACCTAATAACCAGACATATCTTTTTTTTTTTTTTTTCACTCAGTCGTGTCCAACTCTTTGCGACCCCATGAACTATATCCTACCAGGTTCCTCCATCCATGGGATTTTCCAGGCAAGAGTACTGGAGTGGGTTGCCATTTCCTTCTCCACAGACATGTCTTATGTGGGGTATTCAATGTAATCTGCCTTAATGAAAGTGGATTTTTAGCCCTCTTTTTCATCTCACATCAAGCCACTGTAAGCTCCAGTAATGCTGACAAAGACCGTACGTTCAGCCTCATAGAAAAGAAATTTTCTGTCCGGAAATTACAAATTTGCTATCTGGGAATGGCAACTGTTGCCTTTGAAAGTGAGAGAATGTCTGTAGGCAAACATCCACTTTCTAACCTAATATAACATTAGAAATGGTTTTACAGCCCCTCCAAAATTTACAAACCCTTTATGTGACTATGTTCAATACTTAAGCATTTGTTATGGGCTTCCCATGCGGCTCAGTGGTAAAGAATCCACTTGCCAAGCAGGAGATGTAGATTCAATCCCTGTGTGGGAAAGATCGCCCGGAGAAAGATCTCCCACTCCAGTATTCTTGTCTGGGAAATTCCATGGACAGAGGAGCCTGGTGGGCTACAGTCCATGGGGTCAGGGGTTGCAAAGAGTCAGACACGACTTAGCAACTGAATAACAACAAGTATTATTTGGACATGTGGATACACAGGGAAACGCATTTCTACAGGGTTGGCTATATAGGGATCTCTGATGAAGTCTGGATGAACTAAGAATTAAATCATACTGAATCCATTCAACAAATATTTGTTAAATGCCCACTATGTACTTTCCAGTTTCTCATAACTGCTGGGGCCTCAACTAGCCACAGCCAGCAGGACTGCTCCAAGACACTTGTGATCTAGGCAGAGACTTCAGGCCACGGGGAAACACAAAACTTCAGTTACCTCAACAGAACAAACATTCCCTGAAACGCTGGGACCACGTGTGCACCTGCCCGGTGGAGCAGGCTGGTGTGAGGCAAAAAAAGCAAATCTTCCCACGAACCTCATCAGTTTTCTACATCTTCTCAAAGCGTTTCCATGTCATTGAAGTACCAATTTTGCTTACCCTCTTGACGCTTGGCAGAGCCCTGCAGAGACCACCAGCTTTCTCACTGCCGTGTTTTCTCTTCTAGGACATCAATGAGTGTATTCTTGAAAACTACCCCGAGTGTTCCAACCCCAGGTTATTTTACATCATTCCGTATTTCTGTGGACAGCACCCCAGATGCAGGTAAAGACCGAAACAGGCTCATGACATGCTTACGTGGACGACGATGGTAGGAATCCCACCAGCTGGCTCTCAGGCACCTTCTGTGACCGCAGTCTCCCTACCTTCTGGAATTCAGTTAATGTTTATTGCTAATCTCTCAAGATCACATTTGAGACTCTGAATGTCTTATAAATAAGGAAATTAACAAAGCAAGATCTAGAGGGGGCCTTGGGGACCACCCCTAAAGCTGTGTAACTGAAATGCCAATCAAACTCTTCTTCATTCTTAACATACACCTGCCACTACCCAGCTCATGAGATAGTAAAACCCAGGGGGGTGCACCCAGCCTGCTCCTCTGCAGTGACAGCTTCACTGATGGGTGTCCTTGCAGGTGTGGTGTGTCTAACTGGGTCAAAACAGGGATGCTCACTTGGAAAATTCAAGTGTCTCTCTCTTGAGACACTTAGAGAAGAGGAAAGTACTTTTAGTGATCACTCCTCAGCCTTATTTGGATGCCAGACCCTTCTCTATAAGGTGACTTATTCAGACACTTTATGTGGTCCACCCGCCTCCTCTGCATCCCTGGGGAACTTCTTAGGAATCCCCACCTAATCCCAGTCTCTGAGACGGGGTCCAGGCTGCTGTGACCCCCTCCCCAGGTAGTTCTGATCCAGCTACACTGGAAACTCACTGTACACTAGACGTGTGTGGCCTCCAGAAGAAATGGTGGTAATGATGAATATTATCTTTGCTTGGTGGAAAATAAACCCAGATGCCAGAAGTGACATTTCCCTCCAAAGGAGAGGTTGATTAGAAGGTCTAAAGAGACCGGGGGTTGGGAGCAGGGGACACACAGCTGTCTCAAGTTGCAGTTTATTTATTCATTGTACTTTTTGCTGACACTGTGGTTGCTGCTTAGTTATTACCGACGTTTTGCTGAATTTACCGCTTTGTTTATGGTCAGAATTCTGGGGCTAGACGTGTCGGCTTCATCATAAACTCCTGAGTTCAGGAGGCCTCCCTCAGCCACCCACCCCCTGTAATACATGCCTTCTGCTTCAGGGTCAGGGCTTCAGATCCTGGGAAGATCTGGGGCCCAATGTCTCCCTTTCTGACACAATGAACATATTTATTCCAAGAAACATGATTATAACTCCTTAAAGTACTTTCTAAATTGTATATTTCCCAGCCTTGGGGCAAGGACTTATGCTTTATCTTGGTCCATGCGTGATGATCGTCAGAACACTTTCAAAATGTCACCTTCTCCCACCTTGACAACGATTATTTGAGCTAAATAAGAATTGTTTAAAATTTTTCAAAAAATAATCCTGGCTTCCCAAATTCCCCCAGATGGTAAAAACCAGTCAGGCCTGGAGCCTAGTTCCTGAGATCTGCAGGCTGGACTCCTTACAGTGTTGTGGGCTCAGAGATCTGCCTTACGAATGCAAATTAGGCTGTTTCCCTTCTGTAATAATAATTTTAAAAGTTTGTCTTTAAATTTCTCAAAAGAATAAGATGATTAGCAGTCATGACCTGACACCTATTTTGATTTCTACAGAAATCAATATCAGTAAGTTTCCTATGTCTAAACTTCTCACTTTATGGATTCCGTTTGATCCTTCTATTAAAAAGTCATTCTAGGGACGCCCCCGGTGGTTCAGTGGTTAAGACTCTGTGCTTCCAGTGCAGGGGGCATGCATTCGATCCCTGGTGAGGGAACACATGCTGTGCAGTGTGGCCAATAAATAAATAAGCCATTCTAATCAGCATTTGTTGATATCTAGCTGCCTAGGCCCATGTAACAAACATTTATTTGGGGCTCACTAAGCTCAAGAGCCCCAGGCCTGGCACTATACAGGGGCGATGATGCTGGAGGAGAGATGGTGGGCAGAGGCCAGTTGGACCACGGCTGGAGATGCTGCATCTGGGCTGGTCCCGGAAGGAAGTGGGGTTTGGACTTTTGTGAATGGGGGCAGGTAGGAGAAAGGAGAAACTTCCAGCATGTTGTTGCTGCATTTGAAAACCAACCTTCGATTTAAAAATCATTTTTCTATCCATAAAGGGAGCCTGGTGAATGGGCCCTTGAAAGAGCAAAACTGAACGTGAATGAAAACTTCCTGCTTGTGGGGATTCTCGAAGAGTTGGAAGACGTGCTGCTTTTACTGGAAAGATTTTTACCTCATTACTTCAAGGGTGTGCTCAGTATCTACAAAGACCCAGGTAACTCCGTCTGTAAGCAGTTCTTCTCTGTTCTGAGGGTGACTCACTTTGAAAAGGAAACTCAGGAAATAAAGACATGGAATCACCTCCTCTGTTAGTGAAGGGAGGTTCCCCTGGCTTCAAAGCAAGGTTAGAACCATGAGATAACAGATCCCAAAGCCTTGAGCGTCGGGGCCAAACATAAACTCACAATGTTTTCAAGGCCTAATGCTTCCATTTCTCCCTCTGGAAAATGAAATTGGCAACATCCCCGTCAGCGTTGTCCTGAACATGTTGCTGGGGCTTCCGTGGATGGGAGGGTGGGAAAATGGGAGGGAGCCATCGTCTGATGTGCTATCTCTGGCTCTATGTCCATTTAACAAAAGTGAATCCTAGCACATAGAACAGATGAAGCGGCACACTGAGAATACAGTCATGATTTTCCTCTAACAAATGCAGTGGTTTCCAAATAGAAGCGAGAATGCAGCAGAGCGATTACAAGGGTTGCCCGTGGTGTCGCTGTAAATGTGATTACTTTGAGAAGCCCATCGTGTATTTCTATTATTATAATTTTATCTCAAGAAAATGACAAACAACATTGTTTCTGCCCTGTTCTTCTTAATCTACTGCTGCCACAACACTGCCTAATCACTAATGTATTTATTGTTTGGTTGTTCTGAATTGGGAGGTGTTATTCTGCCTTGTGGAAATAAAGCCCAGGGGAAGGGCTCCCCCAGTACAGCCTCTGCCCCACATGCCCGACAGCTAGGCAGAGACCACGCACTACATCATGAGCAGGTACTGATGCCCAGGTGAACTGGTCTTGTCTACAGGGTCCCTGACTTCTGTTTCATGGTTGGTAGGTGGTAGGCGGCCCTACCACCACCAGGGACTGGTTGGCGGAAGGTGACTGCCTTGGTCTCCCAACTGTCTTATTCAGAGAACAATTCCCACGTACTTACATCAAGGACCTCAAGGTGTGCTCTGCACGTGTGTCTCCGAAGCAGGAAGTACGGTTGGGAGAGCTAGAACTGTAACAAGCTCTGAATGGTCAGTTTTTTAAATAGGGCCCTCCTTTGCCCTTTCAACACTTCCCCTGGGTTTTGTGTTCTCCTTGGGCACCTTCTGTGAGGTTTATCTATGGTAACACTGAAGGCCCAGCAGCTCCACAGTTGCCATGCCCTGAAGAGTGGCCACCTCCCCAGAGGCAGGGGATGGAAAATGAGCGTCCACGCCCTCCAGCTTCTCGAGCATTTGAGCCTCTGCAAGGACAAGACCCCCGCATTGTCTTCTCACGGCCACAAACACGTGAGCTGGTGTCAGATAGGTTAACGGAGGCCACTTGATCATTCACACCAGAACCAGTTCCCCTGGGCCTTTTCAGTCTAAACTCACAGATTGCGGCACGCTAAAATAGCTGCTCTTGTACTTTATACAAGAATTTTATAACTGAGTAGACTAGGGGATAGAGAACAGAAACACCGAAGTCTGAGACTCTTTAAACTCTGTAGATTAAACTGACCGTGAAGTTGGATTAAAATGCAAACACTCCACTGGCCATTTTTCTTTGGTGCTTGTCTTATTTTATTTAAAAATTCAGGTCTGTATAGACTATTTGTAATCCCCTTCCAGCAAGATGAAGAGTATTTAGGCCAGTCTTGCTGCTGAAGTTACTGAAATAACAATAATTGAGGAGCTGGTAAAAATAACGTCTGCTAGTCAAATGGGCCATCACTTATTCTAGATCGGAAAGGTAGTCATTAATTCTTTCCAATCAGTACTAAGGGTTCCAATCACCCACCATTTAGAGAAGCTAAGAACTTCCCTAAATAATATCTCAACTGTTTGTGCACCCCACCCATTCATTTCCACTAAGAAGTTATGCTGATGAGTAAATTTGTTCCATACCAAAAATTTAGTCTTTGAGAAATTTAGTCTTCATAAAGTTTTAAAGAATATATTTGATATTAATGTTTGCATTCTGTGGAGACCCAATTAAGCATATCTCAGAAGAACTTGATGATAATAGGTACTCAAGATGGAATAAAAATGAAAGTTTTCTCCTGATGGGTAACCAAGAGTACATGCTCAAGTATTTCTCACCAGCCCAAGGGCATTTGTGAGGCGGAGGGAGTACCTTGGAGCAAGGACTCAGTAAACTCTGCCCAACCTGGATGTGAATTTGAATTGGGAGAACCGAAGCCAAAATAGAGTTACTGGGTAAGAGCAACTTCCTGTCATTAAATTATACAGTCTCATTTTTTATTGATCGATTTCAATTACATTTGCTCATTCCTTACCTTTCAAAACTGAGAGGCTTGGAGCCAGCTCAAAGAATTGAAGAGACTAAGATTCATGGTCATTCACCAAAATGTGAGCAGAAGGGCCACAGTTTACACTTCCTGAGCCACAAGGGTTAACTGGTCATGAATGCTTTTCCACCTTAGCTCTTAAAAACGGACATGCTGTGAGGTATCAATATTTTTCTTAGTCATAGTTCCTTTAGGAGGTAAAATCACAGTGGTGTTAAAGGCCAAAGTAAATAAGTAAAATAATTAAAGGCAGGAAATAAGTGAATATCTGTGATAAGAACAGTTCTTTTATTAGCATCCCTCATAGATGCCCTTGACCTAGTTAGTAACCCAGCTGTTGCACTTCAGTAGCCCGGTCTAGCATCCAGATGTGAAACTGTAGGACCTGACTTTAACTCACAACCTTCCTCCTCCCGGAGGACTTGAAAGCTCAGGTGTCCAATCCTTTTCTCTTGTATTTTAAATACTTTCCTTTACTGGCATTACATGAGTATTCATCTTCAATTTGCTTCCTTTACGAATGTAAACATTGGAGCCACAGTAGAGAAGTCCTAGATTTTTGTGGACTGTCCTTGTGAGTCTGGCCACCAACTACTATAAAGGAAAATATGTGTGATTCCAAACAAATGGCTTCCTTACTAACTTTGAGGGTTTAAGTTCATTCATAAATCAAGTGCTTTGTCATGTTTCTAAAAAAAAAAAACTGTTTACACTTGAATATTTTTATAAACGATGATGTGCTGTGCTAAGCCGCTTCAGTCATGTCCAACTGTTTGCGACCACGTGGACTGTAGCCCTCCAGGCTTCTCTGTCCTTGGGATTCTCCAGGCAAGAATACTGGAGTGGGTTGCTGTGCCCTCCTCCAGGGGATCTTCCCGACCCAGGAACTGAACCCACATCTCTATGTCTCCTGCATTGGCAGGTGGGTTCTTTCACCACTAGCACCACCTGGGAAGCCCAGTGATGATGATAAATAGAAGAAAATTTTGAATATTTTTTAACTAGGTATGAATGGTAGACTCCTATTAAGAGTATAGCAATGTAAGGTTGGAGTTTTATTGGCTTTGCAGCATTCAAATCTGAGGGTATTAACATACAAAATTAAAACTGGCTAGTTTTAAAAAACAGTTATTCTTTAAGGAAAGAACACTGAGTTGGGAGTTCTCTTTATGCAGTGGTTCTGCCTTTGCAATGGGCTTCCCTGGTGGCTCAGCTGGTAAAGAATCCACCTGCAATATGGGAGACCTGGGTTCGATCCCTGGGTTGGGAAGATCCCCTGGAGAAGGGAAAGGCTACCCACTCCAGTATTCTGGCCTGGAGAGTTCCATGGGCTGTATAGTCCCCGGGGTCACAAAGAGTCAGACATGACTGAGTGACTTTCACTTGACTTCTGCCCATAGGACCCAGAGCAAATGCAACTTTGGGTGGTTGATCGCTAGGATCTATTGGATCTATTATTATGATACTAAGGTATTACATGGGATGTTTTAAGGCACCTCTTTCTACCTTCTGTTGGTTAATACAATTATAGAGTGAAAGTGAAAGTCACAAGCTAAGTCACAAGCTAAGCCACAAGGGAAGTCCAAGAATACTGGAGTGGATAGCCTATCCCTTGTCCAGCGAATCTTCCTGACCCAGGAATCAACCGGGGTCTCCTGTATTGCAGGCGGATTCTTTACCAACTGAGCTATCAGGGAGTGCTTTTCCCCTGAAAAAAAACACCATCCTCCGCAGTCTCACTGCCTCCTCAATTCCCAGGTATAGTTATGGAGGCTGTCGCCACCTAGAGGACATGGCGAGCCCAGGCTTCAGTGTTGTTCATTCAGAATCTGTCCTTCCCTAAGACAGGGATCCCAATTCACTCTCCGGTCATGCTGTCCACCCCTCTCTCTCACACCATATGGATTTCTGTCAGGGAGACAGGCTACCACAATGATTAGACCACAGGCTCTAGAGAAGACAGCCTGGGTGTTAAAGTCCATCCTCCACCTAAGCAGACAACCAGAGGTAAGGTGTGACTCCTCTACCCCTCAGCTTCCCCATCTATTTAAGACACGTGAACAATACTGTCTGGGAAACCCTGGTGGCTCAGAGGTTAAAGCATCTGCCTGAAATGCGGGAGACCTGGGTTCGATCCCTAGGTTGGGAAGATCCCCTGGAAAAGGAAATGGCAACCCACTCCAGTATTCTTGCCTGGAGAATCCCATGGACAGGGGAGCCTGATGGGCTACAGTCCACAGGGTCGCAAAGAGTCAGACACGACTGAGCAACTTAACTAAACAATACTGTCTATGTCAGAAGGTTGTGGTGAGATGCACCTGATCAAATCCATGTAAAACCCTTAGCCCAGAGCTTAACGTATAATAGTGTCAGTCCTCAGCTGTGACCAACTCTTTGCGACCCCATGAACTGTAGCCCACCAGGTTCCTCTGTCCATGTAATTCTCCAGGCAAGAATACTGGAGTGGGTTGCCATTCCCTTCTCCAGGCGATCTTTCCAACCCAGGGGTCAAACCCAGGTCTCCTGCACTGCAAGCAGATTCTTTACCATCTGAACCACCAGGGAAACCCCAACAGATGATAAGTGTTCAAAACTTAACTCTTAGCCTGCCAAGCCTCTCCTTACAGGAGAGAGACAGGGCCTGTGTCTGGGAGGAACTAGGGCTTCCACTCTCTTTCTGTAACTTCAGTGTGAAAGAAAGAAATAGAAGAGAGAGAAGGAGGGAGAGGAACAATTATATTCTGGCCAATACCTTATTCTTAAATAATCATAGGGGAATAAGTTTAGTAGAAATATTACTACAGTGACATGCTCAGGGACTGAAAAACGTATACCATTCAAGTCACTGGGGATTTTTAAAAATAATCTATTTTTATGCCTGAACACTTATCAGGAATATCAGGACATTAAAATTTCAACTTTAAATGAAACCGACTGTTGAGATGTGACCAGAGCCAATTACCATTAACTTGAGCCGA
>NW_011495043.1:812621-829524 GCF_000754665.1 Bison bison bison | reverse complement strand
TGAATCTTTCAGACTGTTCTGTATCATGTTATTTAGTAGATATAATATAGGTGTTCAATGATTTAATTGTGAATGACGTTTTCATTTTAACTAGGACCCTAAGATTCAGGTCTTGAAAAACCTTTATTTTCCATATGCAGAATTACATAATCAGAACGCTATGACAAACTTTGTCCAGCAGATGGCAGGCTCTCTCCATTTTTTTCAAGGAAATGCCTGCGGCTTTCTAAGAGTTTCCATCTGCAGAGAGGCCTTTACAGAATGCTTGGAGGCAGATGTACAATTACGCCCAATTTGGGGCCTAAAAATGGGATCATACCAAAAGCATTCCAAGTACAATTGATTGCAGTAGTCCAAAGTGCATTGTATGACAGCTGATGGGCTCAGGAAGTGGGAGGTGGTTTACAGTCAAATAAGTTTGTGTGGGTTAAAAACATTTATTGTTTGTTGTTCATCTCAAAGTCCTGTCTGATTCTTTGTGATCCCATGGACTGCAGCACACCAGGCTTCCGTGGCCTTCACTATCTCTTGGAGTTTACTCAGATTCATGCCATTCGGTTGGTGATGCTATCTGACCATCTCATCCTCGGCCACCCTCTTCTCCTTTTGCCTTCAGTCTTTCCCAGCAACAGGGTCTTTTCCATGAGTCAGCTCTTCACATCAGGTGGCCAAAGTTTTGGAACTTCAGCTTCAGCATCAATTCTTCCAGGGTTGATTTCCTTGGTTTTATAAAAGTCATCCATCATTCTGTAATAATTGGATTAAACATGCTGTTTTTCATCTTTTATTTCCTACTTCTTATTTCTTTTGTTGTTGTTGTTGCTCAGTTGCTCAGTCGTTTCTGACTCTTTTGCAGCCCCATGGACTGTAGCCGGTCAGGCTCCTCTATCCATGGGATTTCCCAGGAAAGAATACTGGAGTGGGTTGCCATTTCCTTTCCTGGGGGGATCCTCTCAACCCAGCAGGCGAACCTGAATTTCCTGCACTACTGGTAGACTTTCTACCGCTGAACCATATTCCATTTACTCTATGACAAAACCCCCAAACATTCTGGAACCTCACAGAATGGTTGAGAGAAATTCCAACCATCTACAGGCACCACTGAAGTTGTTTTAAAAACTCAATTATTGTTCATAAAAATAGGACCCTACTCTGTTATTGGTTCATCTACCATCAGTGTTCTCCATAAAGATCTGGTTTTCACCAGTCATGTTCTAATCGTGTTGGTACCACATTGTCTGTGTGTGTGTGTACATCAATTCATGTTCAAACTGCTAAATCACTTGGTAAGCAGCAGTGGTATTTCAGTGACTAATCTTGCGTCAGAACATCAGCAACAGTTCCTAAACAATAGCAATTTGCATATCAATTTGCCATTTATAAAGTACTTCCATATAGATGATCTCGCTCGATTCTTACACGAATCCTCTGAAGTTGAGAAAGACAGTTAGTCTTTGTCTCATTTTCTAAACAAGGAAGCTGACAGTAGAGGAGTGGAATAGCTTGCCCACAGTTATCAAGTCCCAAGTGACCAAAGACATTCAAGCTTCTGTCCCCAGAAGCACCACTAACTCCGTGAACCTATGACCCTCCAAAGATGCTTCATATTCAATCACTAATGCAGAGCATTAAGCACCATTATGTCATAAGCATAATACAGGGTATTAAGCACCGTTATCCTGAAGGAGGGCCTGGAATCCCACTCCAGTATTCTTGTCTGGAGAATCCCATGGACAGAGGACCCTGACAGGCTGCAGTCCATGGGGTTGCACAGAGTTGGACACGACTAAAGCAACTTAGCGTGCACGCATGCAAGCACCCTTATGTATTGCACTTAAAGGTAAAAGCTTGATAATAAAATCTATAGATTATCTCTATTCAACATATGGTCTGATTTTGCAGTAATTTAACTTTCCCCCAATAGTCCTCTTCTGTGAAGGATAATATTTAAATATCAGATATAATCTGAAAATACTAGAAAAATTCAACAAACACTGTGAGCAAATGTTTAAGTGTCTGTAATGCACTCCAGTCCTGGGGAACAGCTGTGTAAAGATAAAGAAAACCACATCTGGACTGAGCATCATCACAAACAGGGCTGGAGGGACACCTCCTGTTGAAGATACTTGTGCCCGGCCTTGAAGGGTGCATAGCTGTTCACCTGGCGGACGTGGAAGTAGGCAGGTTACGAAGAAAAAATATGAGTGCAGAAAAAATGTGAGTGCGGGTGTGAAGGCATAGGAGTCCCAAGTGCGGGAGCACGAGGGGCATCCCAGCCCACCTCGGCCCTTGCCTACTGACCTTACCTCTTGGATCTGAGTCCTCCATTCTTCACAGCTCAGTCACCCTGCTGCTAAGTCAGTCCTGCCCAAGGCAGGAAAAATGCCGGCGGCCTTAGACCTCTATGCAGTACAACCTGGAGCTGAGTCACTCACACCAATCCCAGAACCAGTGGCCAAGCCACAGTTGCCAGAGGGCCATGCGTCACCCCCACCCCCAGCCCCCCAGGTTCCATGCCCTCTGCCACGTCTGACCACCTCCCAAGGATCCCTCACTTTCTAAAAGGATACTGCCAGGTTCCTGAGTCCCGAGGGCTGGGTTATTCCTCTTGGCTTCATTTCTGGTTTCCCACCCAAGATCTAGCCACTGTCTAGGCCTAGGGTATCCATTGGCTTCAGTCAGCCCTGCACTGTTCCCATGGTGTGGCGGGGGTGGGGGGGGGTCACACAAACTCTCCAGATACAACCTACTTTCCTCTCTGATCCCTAAGTTCCCCTCTCTGCCCACCAGCATGGACTCCCCTCCTGTTGGCAGCCAGTCTCTGACTCAAGGGTGAGCTGGCTGTGTCCCCTGACGATACCTCTGGCCTTCCTCACTGGGAGCTCTTGGGATCATCCCTTCAGAATTTTCCCCTAGTCCCCACCTCCCACCCCATGTACCCTGGGAAATTGATCCCTTCTAGGTCCCAACCTCATCCTCTGGAGAACCCTGGATGCCTCCCACAGTGTGGCCAGGCATGGGGTGTGCAATTTGTGCAGTGTTCTCTCTTATGATTTATTTCCCCGGACAAAAAGCTGGCTAATAATATCTGAGTGTGTGGTGGAGGTACCAGCATTCTTCTGCGTTTAGAGGTGAATTTCTTCTTCTTGCGAATTTAATCATTTCTACTTTGAGCAGTTTTGAGTTGAACTTGACAGTAATATGCTTTGCATTGAGTAAGAATGCTACTGAGGGTGGAATTAGTCACCACAAATTTCAACTTTTGGACTTTCCTGGTAACTCAGCAAAGCTGAGATCCTCCTAGAGCCTGGGCCAAGAAGATTAGAGACCTGACCCCAGAGGGTGAAAGTTGATCTTTTTATAAAAGACCCTGTGAATTTCCTGTGCTTTTGTGCCCAAACTTCCAAGACCCATACCTGCCCTGGTGCCTAACGTGGTGATGTGGAAAGAGCCTTAGACAGAGACTTCCAGAACTGTCTTTGTGTCCCTGAGTCATGATCTTGCCTCGCTGACAGTCTTTGCTTATAATATGTACCCCCCACACTGAGAGAAGTTCAATCCTTACCCATTTAGCATGACTCAACACTTTACAATGGCAACTTCTATTTTTGTTCAGCTAATCTTGTTCAAATAAAAATATCATTTCCTGATCTGTATTTTTTTTTACTATCTCAGACATTTTTATCAACATATAATATCCTAAATTCTCACATGTTGTAAATGGTGTTGGACTTTGAAAAGAACACAGTGAAAAACTGCAAGTGTACCTGTGTTCAAACCCTGCAGTTTTTAGTGGTTCCTTGTGAGCTGTATTAAGCACATTCATTTCACTGTCCACAAGCCCACAGAGAAATCTAGTCTAATTTCCCCCTAATGAGAGTAGGGACATTTTGCTTGCTGCGTGGGAGCTTCAGATGCTCTGAAGCATCGCCTCTCCTGTTTTTACAATATGCTTCTAAGTACTTCTCTTGGCTTGTCATAGCCAGACACTACTGGAGCTACTTTTCAAAACACGTTTTCCTAGAATTTTACCTCCCTGTTTTTTAACTATACTTGATATATTACAGCAGTGTGTGCACACTCAGCTGCTTCAGTCACGTCCGACTCTTTGCAACCCCATGGACTGTCGCCTCCCAGGCTCCTGTGTCCATGGGGTTCTCCAGGCGAGAATACTGGAGTGGGTTGCCATTTCCTCCTTCAGGGCATCTTCCCAATCCAGGGATCAAACCCATGTCTCTTATGTCTCCTGCACTGGCAGGCAGAGTCTTTACCCACTGAGCCACCTGGGAAGCCCCATATTAAAGTAGTACATGCATAGCGTTAAAAATCCAATAGTATTCAAGGATATATAATGAAAAGCGATTGTTTCCTATTTCAGCCCTTTCCACTGCAAAGTCTGGTTTTGAAGAAGTAAACACGTTCAGCACAAGTAGCTGCTTTTTCTGACAACCGCCACACTAATTATAACTAGTATGCACAGGCTTGTTTTGTTTTTGCTGTGTTATTGTCTTGATTTATTTATTTGCAACATTATTTAGTTCTCTTATTCCAGCACACTTACCTCTACTTCCTTCCCCCACTATGTACATAATATGGCTATATCCACATTTCCCATACATATTCCTTATTTACATTACTATGACTAAATATATTTGTTGGACATTGATCCAAGTAGTACACAATCATCTCAATTCATTTCTTGCATGACTTATTATTTTCCTTACAAGTGATTATTGCCTTGGATTTTTTTATTTGCCTAGGTTTATTTATACCTGTCAAAGTTTTCATGGGTGCCATTAGATCTGTTGTATCAATATTACTTTTGATTTTTTTCAATATTACTTCAAATAAGTACATCCATTCTATTCCTGCTCGCGCATCCCAGGACCACTCCCCTCTTTCCCACCCAGAGGTCTGACTTCGCTTTGATCTGGGCTGATTACTCAGAAGCTTCCTACACAGCTGCAACTTCCCTTTACCATTTTACAGAATGTATTGCATCCCTGGTCTCCCGACTCCCTCAAATTCTATTTCTTGACTTAATAATTCCATTTAATCCAAGATGTTCCCAAGTTGGTTCCTGATAAAAGAGGCATGGGAAGTGGTAAATTCTTTGAGTCGTTGCATATCTGAAAAGCTCAGTGTTTTAGTATCTCGTTTGATTGCCAGTTTGGTTTGTCATGCATTCCCTCACATATACATTCCATTTCCCACATCTGTTTCTCACTTTCTCATTCTCTCTGTCTCTCTGGAGTGTTATTTTTATTCCTTTCATGAAAATTGACAACAGTGTGCCTCAGTGTGCTGAGTAGTCAACAGATACATTTAAGCTTAAAACACATGTTTTTTTCATTTCTGGGAAATTTTCTTGTTTTACTTCTGCATTATTTACTGCATGATTTTATCAGTACTATTTCCTGTATTTCAGCTTTGGAATGCTGTTGGTCAGATATTGGATCTTCTAGGTGCAGCCTCTCTATGTGCTTTATTATTTTTTCCTCTTTTAATTTCCATCTCATCAACTTTTTCTCTCTGGATGAGTTCCTCAATTTGTATTCCAGTCATTCTGTTAAATTTTCTCTTTTTCAAGAACTCTTTGTTAATCTTTTTTTCTTCTTTTTGCATACTATCTTGTTCTTGTTTACCGAATACAATCCACCTTAAATCTCTGAAAATTACAGAAATTTTTAAAAAGTGTTTTCATCACTTTCTTACGTTATCGCTATTTGCTCCATACTCCTTTACTGTTTTGGTTGATTGCATGCTTGCTCAGTTGCTTCACTCATGTCTGACTTTTTTTACCCTACAGACTGTAGCAGAGAAGGAAATGGCAACCCACTCCAGTATTCTTGCCTGGAGAATTCCATGGACAAAGGAGCCTGGTGGGCTACAGTCCATAGGGTTGCAAAGAGTCAGAGATGACTGAGCAACTCACACACACACGCACAGACTGTAGCCCATCAGGCTCCTCTATCCATGAGATTCTCCAGGCGAGAATACTGGAGTGGGTTGCCATTTCCTTCTCCAGGGGATCTTCCCGGGGATCTTCCCAGGGATTGAACCCACGTGTCTCTTATATCTCCTGCATTGGTAGGTGGATTCTTTACCAATAGTGCCACCTTGGAAGCCCTTGGTTGGTTTGGGCATCTCTTTTTCAGTCCAAAGTCTTTCCCCTGGTGGTCTTTTCCAAAATTCAGATTTGAGGGTGAGACACAAGAGCTCACTGAAAGTGAGCTGCGCAATAGGGCAGACTTATCAACTAATGGACCCACTGGGGATGATCAAGCAGCCATCAGGTTTTTCTGGGAAACATTTGTTAGTGATTTTAGGGTTTTTTTTATTTGGAGTTTATTCAGTTTCCCTACTGCAGCATTCCCCAAACATCCACCTGGGGGATGGGAGGTGAGGTGGGATTAGGAGGCTAGGACGTATGTCTGGTTGCTGGTGTGGGAACAGGGGCTGAAGGTCCATGTTCAGGCACCGTTCGCTTCACTGTGCTCAGTTTAGTCCATGCTCTCCTCTCTCCCCTCTGGGGTAGCAAACCAGTCTGGAGCCTCTCCCCAAATTCTTTGGTGACTAATCCTAAGACTGCCTGTCCACAGGCCATGGAGAATGGGGGAAGACCCACGATGAGATACCTGACTGCATGAAGGTGTGGAGGGAATTTAGGGCCCAGCTCCTCCATAGGCAGGGTACCTGTCTCATCCTCAGTTTTTCCATCTAGGCTGCCTGGTGCTACCTCTCTGTCTCTCTGGGGTTGTGCAGGGTGAGTTGACCCTCTTGATGTATGTCCCTCCTCCCCCACTGCCAACACTCCAGTGCATTTACTCTGCTCTGCTACATCCAATGCATTCCTCCAACCACTGTCCATCTTCCAGAAGTTGGTTAAGGGCTGTCTTCCATTGAAACCCTTCTCCAGTTCTTTGTCCTTGTGATCCAGCAATCTTTTTCTAAAATTATTATCCTTTACTGTCACTTGGGTGAAGATTTTCAGAGGAGAGGCATTGAAGGCCTGTGGTCAGCCTACTGCATTTAGCTGGGCATGTGCTAATTTCCTGAACTTTAAGATTCTAATACCAGTTTTGTGTTTAGAGCGCGTAGCTAGATCTATTATACCTGTTTCTTTCATGTGACATCTGCATAGCTGTGATGTGACTCAGGCTTCTGTAGCACTGCCTTCATCATCGGTACCCTGGGATTATAGTCCTGGTGAAATTCCAAAAACAAAACAAACAAACAAAAACAAGATCCCTTAATGGTAGATTACTAGTTCAGTTCAGTTCAGTCGCTCAGTCGTGTCCTACTCTTTGTGACCCCATGAATCACAGCACGCCAGGCCTCCCTGTCCATCACCAACTCCCGGAGTTCACTCAGACTCACGTCCATCGAGTCAGTGATGCCATCCAGCCATCTCATCCTCTGTCGTCCCCTTCTCCTCCTGCCCCCAATCCCTCCCAGCATCAGAGTCTTTTCCAATGAGTCAACTCTTCGCATGAGGTGGCCAAAGTACTGGATTACTAGTTAAACCCCTCTTATTTTTTTTTAACTGAATGATATTTGCTATGATGAAGCTCCAAACTACTATATATTTTTTTTAAAAATCATCTGGAAGACAGATCAGAGCCATCCATATTGGAGATTTATTTAATGGGAGAGAATGTAAATTATGAGTTGATAAAAAAAAGATGCTCTCCTGATCAGAGGCAGGACTCAACCATCCAAAGACACCAGTCCTATGTAACTTGACAGAAACACACGCCACCGTTTCAAGTGCTGTCACGTGTCATTCCCCTAACCTAACGCAGGGATCACGGCAAAGGTATCGCAAGCCTGGGAAGTCCGGGGCCCTGGTCCGTGAACGCTGACAGTCGGCCCATGTCCGGGAGAAAAAGCAGCCATTGAGAGGGTTTCTCGGCAGCAGCTGCTTTAGTAGCAGTAGCAGCAGCTCATATAACAAATGTTTCATGACGAATGCAAACAAAAGCCAGCTCTGAAATTCCAGCCACGCCATGTCCAAGCCAGTTCAACGTCGTATAACCACTCCGTTCGAGTTTTTTCCCTTCTCTAAATGCATTCCATATGAGCCGTGGTGTGGGGACTGCTGGGATCTCCTGCATTCACTCAGAAGGCTGTTTTTAAAGCCCAGACTGAAAGGAAAGTAAGTCAGTGGGAAAACAAACTCAAAGAAAACACTGAGACTCAGGTGTGGGGGGTGTGTTTGTTCTCCCCAGCCAGTCATGACCCCCGGAATGGGGCTGGAGGCTAGGAATCCTTTAGCCCACCCCGCCTCCCCACTCCTTGGAGGCCTGGGAGAAGGACTTTGCTGCAGTGAGGCCCCCAAGTCTTCCCTGGCCCTGGATAAGCACTGCTTCTCAAAATGCGGTCCAAGGAGCCATGCCAGCTCATAAGCTGCTTGCTACTAGTCCATGAGGAGATAAGGCAGAAACTGAGAGTAAGACTTTAGAAACTTAGATGGTAATTTCGCATGGCTCTGATTATTTAGTTAATTTATTTATTTGATTTTGGGCTGTGCTGGGTCTTCGTTGTTGTGTGTGGTCTTTCTCTAGCTGCAATGAGGGGGACTGCTCTGTAGTTTTGGGGCACAGGCTTCTCACTGCAGTGGCTTCTCTTGTTGCAGACCACAAGCTCTAGGATACGTGGGCTCAGTAGCTGTGGCACACAGGCTTAGTTGTGGGATCTTCCCAGACCAGGGATGGAATCCTTCTCCACTGCATTGGCAGGTGGATTCTTTACCGCTGAACCACCCGGGAGGTCCCTGGTTATTTTTTAAACAACTCATTTTTGTTATGGTTGACAAAAGCATCAATCTGAGATAGACAACAGTGGGAAGAATTCAGAGAGCTTTTGAGAAGCAAGGTTGTGGATTCTCCCACCAGCTTGGACTGCCCAGGTTAGCCAGCTGAAAGGTCGTCCAATTGACAAGCCCAGTCTTAAGGCATTTGGGGCTTATGAGGCCCCATGATTTTTGCATGTGATTTTGCCTTCTTGGCTTCAAAGCTCAAACTGGTGTTCCACAGCAACGACCAAACACCCAAACTCAAGGAAGTGTGATGCGTGGAGACTCTGCTCTCCTAGACTGGTGCCTTGACCAAAACCTTAAAAAAAAAGTCATGATTCACACCACATGCATGCTCAGTCATGTCTGACTCTTTGCCACCCCACAGACTAGCCCGCCAAGGCTCCTCTGTCTGTGGGATTCTCCAGACAAGAATACTGGAGTGGGTTGCGATTTCCTCCTCCAGGGGACCCTCCTGACCCAGGCATCCAACCTGCCTCTCCTGTGTCTCCTGCTTTACAGGCAGATTCTTTACCACTGAGCCACCGGGAGATCCACAGAAGGATAGCACTTTTCCAGCAAGCAGAATACTTAGACTTATGTTGACTCGCTTATTCCTCATCACCTGGTTAGGCAGAGTGGTAGGTTAAATTGTGTCCCCTGAAAATACGTTAGGTCCTAAACCCGTGTGTCTGAACGTGACCTCATTTGGGAAATAGGGTCTTTGCAGATATAATCACATTAAGACGAGGTCATATTGGACTAGGATGCACCCTCAATCCATTGGCTGGTTTCGTTATAAGGAGAGAAAGATTCAGAGACACAGGGAAGAAGGCCATTTGAAGACAGAGGCAGAGAGTGGAATTATGTTGGCGCAAGTCATAGAATGCCAAAGATTGTCAGCAGGGATAGTCAGAAATTAGAAGGAGGGAAACATCTTCCTTCGAATTGTCTGAGGATTAGCAGTTTATGGTAACTTTATGACAGTCCTAGGAAACTAATACAAATAGAAATCTCCATCCCATTTCCAGATGAAGACCTGGAGACTCATTGGTAATAAGATCTGTCCATGTTCAAAGCAACCAGCAAGTAGCAAGATCTGGGTTTGAACAAAGACGAGCCACCCACTGGGCTTCCCAGGTGGCACTAGCGGTAGAGAGCCTGCCTACCAACGCAGGAGACATAGAGATGCGAGTTCAATCTCTGGCTTGAAAAAATCCCCTAAAGGAGGAAATAGCAACCCACTCCATTATTCTTGCCTGGAGAATCCCATGGACAGAGGACCCTGGAGGGCTAGAGTCCATGGGGTCGCAAAGTCAAACACAGTGGAAATGACTTAACACACACAGGCACACATCCAATACACCAGATTGTTTTTCTTGGTTGGGTGAAGGAATTGGGAGGAAAAGAATTATCTAACATTTGGAGAAAGTTAAATAAGTGACTTTACAATAATGCAATGACATATGATGAGGCTATTGGAATTTTATTTTGAGTATTCATTCTGAACAATGAGTGAAAAATCAGATGCACTATTGTATTTATATTGTACAATATGTGTCTTTAGTACACATGCAACATGCTTAGAAGAACAAACTAGAAAGAAAACAAAACCAACAAATAGCCATTTAACTGTGTTTGTGTGGTTTTGGTAGTTTTCATTTGTTCCTCTCGACTTTCCTGTCTTGTCTCACTTTGCCGTAACACACATGTGTCACAGATGCCGCCGAGTAGCACGTCCCAACACTGCTCTGTGCTTTCCATGTATCTTCCTAATCATCACAGAAGGGCAGCAAATTAGATACTATTATCCAAATCCCCAGAGGAGAAAACGCACCCAGATGCCTAAGGACTGGATCTGAGGTCTCACAGCTGGGGAGAGGCAGAGCTCGTCGGACTCCAAGCCTTGTGTTCTTCCGCCAGCTTTGTGGCCGCTTCCACTTTCATGATCAGAAAAAAAGAGGACTGTGGGAAGGGGGATAATGAGCAGAGGTGAAACAAGGAGAAACTGTCCACAGGGGAGAGGATATATTCATAGGTGTGGCTGATTCGTTCTGCCGTATAGTAGAAAGTAACTCAACACTGTAAAGCAACTAAATTCCAATACAAATTAGTACAAAATGTTTTTAAAAGAAGCAAGTGTCACCATGGCCCCTTCAGGCAGGGCTTGCTCCTCCTAGGTCATTTGCATTGTATTGCATTGTATGAAGTAGAGGCATTATCCTTTGGGCATTAACTCTGCAGAGGCTTCTTGAAGACTGGCGCATGGCTGCTACCTTTCTGAACCCCCACAGCACTGGCTGTAGAATGCTATCATAGGGGATGCCTGGCTCTCCTCCCACCCTTCCCTCCTTTCTGAAGGCCGCCCCCACCCCGTCCCTCCTCCCCCGCAGTTTTGGGAACACCAGATAAAGCAGTTACTGAGTGTTTCTGGGACAGATACCAGGAGTGCCTAGGCTTGGTGGCCAGATGTTACATTTCTTCAATCCCCAACCCTGAAGGCTAGATGGAGCAAGAGCAAAATTTTGCCACTGTTCTCTTTTTCATGTAGCCCTGAACCTTTGCAATTTGAGTAATTCAAACATTAGCTATATAAAAAAACTTAAGTTGCTTTAAAATTTTTTATGTTTTTATTTCTGACTGTACTGGGTCTTCATTGCTGTGCAGGCTTTTCTCTAACTGCAGCAAGCAGGGGCTACTCCCTAATGCAGTGCTTGGGCTTCTCACTGAGACGGCTTCTCTTGTGAGTATGGGCTCTAGGGCATGCAGACTTCAGTAGTTGTGGCTTCCAGGCTCTAGAGCACAGGCTCAATAGTTGTGGCAGACGGGCTTAATTACTCTGAGGCATGTGGGATCTTCCTAGACCAGTGACTGAACCCATGCATTGGCAGGCAGGTTCTGTACCACTGAGCCACCAGCGAAGCTCTTAAGGTTTTCACACACCACGGTCGGGATGCCTCGTCAGTATCATTCTCTCACATAACCAGAGGCCATGTTCCTCTCTCACTCATGCTTCCCTGCAAGAGGACTGGACCCTCCTCATTGTGAGCAAAGGACGTTGGTCGCGCAGTTCTCTAGACAGATTCTCCTGTTCTCTGCCTGCCTGCAGCCCTCCCCGTATACCGTCGCTGTACCCTAACGCCCTCTCCATGCTAATAGCCCTTGGCACCTGAGCCACACTTTCTTAAAATTTAGCTGTCTTGTGGCCCACTCCCTCAGAGCCCTGATAAATAATTCTAGAAATATGAAGGAATTAACAGCTGACAGTAACAATTTATGCTGCCCAGGGGAATTTCTAACAATAATGATAATAATGATAACCCCTAGAATGCTTTGCACATTGTGGATAATCAACAAAAAGTTATTGAACTAATATTCAATTAGTGAACTGAATTTTATGTGGAATTTCTAATTTAATCCTCAGAACAATCCAATGACATAGGTACTTTCATTATTCCCATTTTACAGATGAGTAAGCTGAAGTTTAAAGAGATATAGGTGACATCACTGTTTTATTAGGAGATTCCTTAGGGGGAAAAATCATTTTAAAAAGATTTTGTTTTAGGGGAAAAAATCATTTTAAAAAGATTTTGTTTTATATTGGAGTATAGTTGATGAACAATGCTGTGTTAGTTTCAGATATAAAGCAAAGGGATTGAGTTATATATAGACATGTTTCTATTCTCTCTCAAATGAAGAAGAATCATTTTAGACACATTTTATTTTTAAAATATTTATTTATTTATTTGGCTGTGATGGGTCTTAGCTTCAGCAGGCAGGATCTATTTCCCTGACCAGGGATGGAACCTGGGCTCCTTGCATTGGGAACGTGGAGTCTTAGCCTGTGGACAACAAGGGAAGTTCCATAGATACATTTTATTATATATGAACTAGGTATGACTTTCAGGAGTTCTTTAAGAGGAAAAATGTTGCTTTATTCATCTAAATCTAGTGCACTAGAAATATAGGGAGGGGATGTGAACTTCAGTTGGCCATTAGGCCAATTCGTTATTTTCTGTCTTTGGTGCTTCCTTCCACTTACCGCACCATCATCTAGAACAGAGGGTGGACTTGGTCGCCCTGGGGTATGGTGACATACTCTTCATCCCAACAGGTCATCCTAGGCCCCATAGCCCAGGATTTGGACGTAGCCACCGCACATCCAGCCTCCTGTGGTTTAAGATACTCTTCCTGAGGTTGCCTGTCTCCTTCAAGGGGAGAAATCATTGGTGGTAGAAATACAGGCTTGCGCCTTGCTACTAAGAACAAGAGTTTTCTGTAGAAGCATGGACTTTCATTAGCACCAGGAAACCATACCATTTATAGGACAATCTGCTCTGCCTGCAGCAACTGTTCTCAGCCTGAAGCTCCCCCGCATGGTGTTCAGGGAATGCTTACATCGCCTCACCCCATCCATTTCATATGAACATACTCTGAGTGCCTGCTTTTTGGGGGAAGCAAAGCATTTTCAGACTGGCAACAGACGTTCCCAACCCCCGCAACAGTAAGAATCACAGTCTGTATGTAAGGCCAGCCCTGCAGGCCTCTCACACTCTCTGTTTCACACCCTCCCTTTCCAATGGCTGGTCTCTGGGAAGCCCTGCCCGCTTGACAACATGCCCATCCAGCTGGACCAGCAGCCCTACCGCAAAAGAGGGTGCCCCATGGCTGTGAGCTTTGACACAGACAGGCCGGATTAATGGAGGACTATTGAACTGGCCTGATGGACTGATGTGGGCCATCTTTTTTGGAGCCAGAATATCAAACTGACACTCCAAATGGTGGAGCCTTGTGTTTGTTCAGGGTGGATTTTTGGCTTGGCCACCCTTGCAGACTTTCATGTTACAGCACAGGGTATTGTTTGCCTAAGCAAAATAGGGTATGTGAGTTGGTTCCTGGCATCGACCATGGAAGATTAGCTTGCTTTCACCAACCCAGAGTCAGTCCCCATGGCTATCGAGAAAGACCACACAACTCCCAGAGTGTCTATAAGTAGATACCAAACCGCATGTGTTATTATTCTTGATCTTAGACCATATTATTATTAACTTTGCTTTGGTTGAAAGTGGCCCCATCAAATAGTTAAAAGAGAGTTTCACAGCCTTTAAGTGACTAGGGTACGTCACTTTGAAAGATGTTTTTCCAGAAGAAAATGTTAAATCCCAAATACATTTTTGGCTGAGTAGTTTGTTTTAATGGTCCAGAGTCAAAAACTGTAACTTAATTCCTTGTAAAACTTAAATCAATTTCTTGAGGGTTCCGCTACACAGTTCCCTCTGTTAAGCCTGAGATTTCTGCTAGTCCCTAACTCTTAGTGTTAGCATATTCCTTTAGAATGCCAGTGTTTTTTCCATTTTAAAACGTTCTGCTGTCGGTGTCTGATTTCTATGGACATACAGAAGCTTACTTATGGCCTCAGTGGTGGTACTGTGGTTACAGTTTACCCTTTTCTCTCACTCCCTTTTTCTTGAGTATCTTGAGGAAACACGTGGCCAAATATGATCTCCATCTAGTTTTCTACATCTCTGCGTTTTGCTTTCTGAAGGCGATGAGGGTGGATGGGACTGTTATTCAGAATTCTGCATCTATAGATCAAACTTCCTATTAAGTATGACTGGTACCTTCCATGTCTCATTCAGCCATGGGGTTCAGTGGTAACCTGGCATCTGCACCATGCCTGCAGCTCCAGCTTCATACCACCAGAGGCAAGAACACCGGGCCCTGCTCGAAGGCGGTAACGCAGCTGGAGAGATCCTCTGAAAGATCCAAGTGGTTTTCAAGTTTGCCTCATAACGTGCTCGGTAGTCTCATGTTTTGAACACAAATAGCCGAAACTTCTTCCAGTAACACGTGCTTTGGATATCAGATTAATATGGAGCAGGAAACACTTGCAAAAAAGAATCCACCCAAAAGAAAAGGCCAATATGCCAGCATCAAAGGCTTAGAGTTTTGTATTACAAAATGGAAAAGAACATTACCCCATACTGAGCACACATTGCTGAAATAATCAATGGCCAATCAATGATGTGCCCAATTCTGTCAGTTGCTATCATTCTTTATGAGGGGGTAAACTAATCTGGGACTGTTTTCAGATTCACAGAGATTTAGGAGTTCTGAGGCTGAGTCCCAGGACAAAGTCTTCATCTAAAGTGTTGGTGTGTGGACGAGCTTTTCTGCTTCTTAAAGGCTATCATTATTTATTTAGGGCTCAGAAACCTTTGTATTTGAAGTTCATCTCTTTTTTATGAAGCTGGTCTCTCTTGTGGGATGCTTTTATGTCACTTATTTTCCCATAGGTTTCTCTTCATTTTTTTTCAGTAAATTTCTTTCTTTTCCTTTTTTTAATAAAGTGCAGTGCTATAGAAAGATAAGTAAAAAGGATTTATTTGGCCCACAAATGCAATTCAGTGTCACAAGCCATGTTTTTGAACATCTTTCACATGCCTGAACTTTCTGGTCTCAGGAAGAACTCTTAGGAAATGACTTCTTGGTGGGATAAGGGTGCCCAAAGGACTCCTCCCCGTGATGGCCATGCTGACTCTCTTGTCCACCCAGGAACAAGGTGCCAGGAGGTACCAGCCTGGGAAGTCCCCAGTGATCCCAGTGCAGTGTAGCCACCTCACACTCTGGGCAGCTCTCTCCTGGAACTGAACTTGAAGTCAACCAGACTCTCTGAGAGAATGCAATAGTGTCTTCAGGAGCAGGGCAACCCTTTCTATTTCATGTTTTATTTATTTAAAGGAAGACAGATTATCCTACAGCATCACCATTTTGCCACCCAAGGCCTTGAAGGTCTCCTTTGGGGCTCCCCAGGTGGTTCTATTGGTAAAGAACCTGCCTGCCAATGCAGGAGACATAAGAGACACAGATTCAATCCCTGGATTGGGAAGATCCCCTAGAAGAGGACATGGCGACCCACTCCACGATTCTTGCCTGAAGAATCCCATGGTTAGAGGAGCCTGGTGGGCTGCAGCCAATAGGGTCACAAAGAATCGAACACAACTAAGTGACTAAGCACACACACAAGTTTGGAAGTTTAAAGTCATTTCAATTATAACTAAAGAGAACCATGCCCCAGAAAATCTGCTTGGGAGCATTATGGAAATTTTCCCAGCTCACCATGGAGAGCACTTATGCCAGATTGCTGGGCGCCAGACATATGTCTCTCAATTGCTATTGTTTCCTGCAGACGACAGTCAAGAAATATTCAATAGAGAATTGGAAGGAGATTTTCCTCTTAAATCCACATAGAGCTTTAACACACTTAGGATACGCCTGTGCTTGGATTCATCATTGCAACCCTAGCTATGGAGTCTGGAATTTAGCTTGATGGATGGCATCTACCAGTGGGCAGCAGTGGCTTCAGTCCTACTCTGCAAACTGAACAGAAGGCTCAGAGGCTTTTGGTTGGGTTGTGCAGGCCACTCACAGTGAGTGTTACAGGTTGAACCCTCAGCCAGTTTACTTACCGGGACTGAGGCCTCCACTGCCCCATAGCAGGCTGAGGGCTTAGCTGAGCCTCTGAGAGCCTGGTTCACTTCATCTTGTCCTCTACAGTCTGTTAGGAAGCTAACAATTGCTCTTCACAGAAGGCGTCTTTTATGAATATATATACATAAAACTGAACGTGAAAGTGTTGGGCACTCAGTGTGAAAGTGGAAGTGTTAGGTGCTCAGTAGTGTCCAACTCTTTGTGACCCCATGGGCTGTAGCCCACCAGGCTCCTCTATCCATGGGATTCTCCGGGAAAGAATCTGGACTGGGTCGCCATGCCCTCTTCCAGGGGATCTTTCCAACCCAGGGATTGAATGCAGGTGTCTTATGTCTCCTGCATTGGCAGGTGGGTTCTTTACCACTAGCACCAATTGGAAAGTCCATATACATATATTTGTTTATATAGGCCATGCCACGCAGCTTATGGGATCTTTGTCCCCTGGCTAGAGATTGAATCCAGGCCCTTGGCAGTGAAAACACCGAGTCCTAACCACTGGACCACTAGAGAACTCCCAAGGCTTCTTCTGTTAGCAAGGTTTTCTTCTCCTTTCCTGAGATGAGAAAGAAGTGTAGACACAGGTCACAGTCATCGGCTTTGAGCCAATAGACTTGG
>NW_011495043.1:788359-812521 GCF_000754665.1 Bison bison bison | reverse complement strand
AGACTTGGGCTTGAAATCAGCTCTGCTTCATAGCAGCTGTTTAACCCCAGACAAGTCTCTTAACCTCTCTGAGCTTCAGTTTCTTCATCTGAAAGGAGAGGATGGTACCCTCACCAAGCTATTTGGAAGATTAACGGAGACAATATACTCCTGCACAAA
This sequence comes from Bison bison bison, assembly GCF_000754665.1. NCBI lineage: Eukaryota > Metazoa > Chordata > Mammalia > Artiodactyla > Bovidae > Bison > Bison bison. Next base: position 812,362 of record NW_011495043.1, on the reverse strand, counting down.
CGTAGCTTCCAGGGCACTTTTCAAACCATCTTATCCGATTCCTCACTTTCAGTCTCTCATAGGGCAAGGTTTTCAACAAGTGCTCACGCTAGCCTAGTCTTTGATTTTCAAAGGCAAGACCAGCACAGTGGTTCCAGAGTCTATTTGTCATAGTCTTGAGTTCCGGTATTCGCTGGCATTCTCCATGGTGGTGTGTGGCCTGAGTCCTCTGTGGGATTCAGCTTTTCCTGTCGTAGTAGAACTGCCCATTTAGTGCCTACTGCTCTGAGCGGCTTGATTTTAAGGCAGTGTCTCTTGTCAGGAATTAAGGAGGAATTGTTTTCCTTCTGCACGATTTTGAGAATCACCTTTGAAATCAATAGAGTTGTTTTCTTATGCAGCTGTTGAGGGCACATGAAGTCGACCGACCACATCCTGCAGCACATTCCCACTTGTTCTTCTCATTTATTTGTAATATAAACCAAGAGAAAGTACAAACACACCCCATCTCAGATGCAAATTGAAGCCAGGCTGTATTTCCACATATAAAATGGAGTAAGTAACCTAGCGGAAAAAAGAATGGTGCTAATACTGAGGCACATTTTATTAGTAGTTGCTAATGCCAAATTAACAGCTTTTAAGAAGAGTTAGGGAATTGTTACAGAAGAGTACTTTGATTAGAGCCCTTATTTTTTCAGTGTGCTAGAATTAGGATTTTATATATACCAGGCTTCACTAGTCAGAGTCAGGGAAACGTGTGTGTGTGTGTGTGTGTGTGTGTGTGTATTAGTCACTCAGTCGTGTTCAACTCTTTGCAACCCCGTGGACTGTAGCCCACCAGGCTCCTCTGTCCATGGAATTCTCCAGGCAAGAATACTTGAGTGGGTTGCCATTCCCCTCTCCAGAGGATCTTACCAATCCAGGGATCGACCCCAGGTCTTCCTCATTGCAGGCGGATTCTTTATTGTCTGAGCCACCAGGGAAGTCCAGAGAAACAGAATTCCATAAATTTGTGGAGCGTTTAAAAACATGAAAATCCTCTTGGCGTGGTGAAAGTTAATCTTGTGCTTCTCCCACCCCTTGCCATTTATGTGTAGTGTGCTTTACATAAGCTCAGAATCTTTCCTCAATAGTTCTAGCCCTCCAGAGACCCCAGAATTTCTACTTGAAATGTGAGCAACAAACTTTACTTAGGGAACAACCACCACCACAGAAATGTACAACAGGAAGATAAATCCATATTCATGCCTGAAGGTGTAGAATATTGTAAATATGTCATTTTTCTCAAATTAGCATATAATTTCTATTTTTTCTTTTCCTGTGGGGAGGTGGGGCTTCTGGGATCTTAGTTCCCCAACCAGGGATGGAACCCATGCCCCCTGCATTGGCAGCGAGGAATCTTAATCCCTGGACTGCCAGGGAACCCCCTTAGCACATAATTGAAAGAAAAAAATTTAAACTTAAAGTGATTCTCAAGCTTATCTAGAAAAATAAACATGTGAGTTAGTGATTTTTTTAAAAAAGAAATGAGAGGAAATTTGCCCTACAAGATTCTGAAATGTTAGAAAGCTGCTGGGTTTAGTGTGATGATGCAAAGGCACAAGGTCAGACGGACAAGTCAATGGAACAGAAACAGATGCTGGTGTAAAAAGTGCTGTGGTGTAATTTAGAGACCATTACAAAGAAAGAGTAAATAAAGGTGTCATATAGTTGGCTAAATTTTCAGAGAAAAAAATGGAATCTCATGTTATATTATAGGGCTTAATAAATTCCAGATGGTTCTAAAGAGTAGGTTTTTTTTTTTTTTTTAATGGAAACAATAGAAATAGAAGAAAACAAGGTGGCTATTTTTGTGTTGATGGAGTATTGTGATGGATTTACTAAGTATAAAAGCAACAAAACACATACATACATACAAAGAGAATAAGAATATATACATTTAATTGAAAGTTTAAAGTGAATATGTCTAACACACTTAGCAAAATTATTTTTTGCAGCAATGATAAGATTTCATATTGTTAACATCTTATCATTAATATTAATAAAGAATTTTTATAAATCCATAAGCAAAACATCAATAGAAAAAAATGGAAAAATACAAGTAGCCAATAATTATTTTAAGAAATAAGCCCACCCTTACTAATAAGCTAGGAAATGCACATTAAAAAGGACACCTTGTTTTCTTTTTTTTATGTTAACTAATTGTTTATTTTATTTTATTTATTTATTTATTTTAATTGGAGGCTAATTACTTTACAATATTGTATTGGTTTTGCCATACATCAACATGAATCCGCCACGGGTGTACACGTGTTCCCCATCCTGAACCCCCCTCCCACTTTCCTTCCCATACCATCCCTCTGGGTCATCCCAGTGCACCTTGTCTTCTATTAAAACATCTGTTACAGGGACAAACACTGGCAGAATGAGAGAGTCTCTAATAATGAGGATTTTGCAGAGAAATAGCATTTTAGGAGACTGCTAGAGGTTAGGACAAATTACTACAAGCTGGGGTAAAAATAATTTAATAATAAATATTCAGAGTAATTTGAATTTACATATTAAAAATCTTCAGAATGTCATAGCTGGAAGAATGATCGAAATGTCCTGTATCTTGATTGTAGCAGTGGTTTCACATGTATCTATAGCTATCAAAACTCATAGAATTGAGTACTTTAAGTGTGTGAGTATGTTAGTCGCTCAGTCATGTCTGACTCTGCAACCCCATGGACTATAGCCTGCCAGGTTCCTCTGTTCATGGGGATTCTCCAGGCAAGAATACTGGAGTGGGTAGCCATTCTTTTCTCCAGGGGATCTTTCTGGCCCAGGGATTGAGCCTGGATCTCCTGCATTGCTGGTAGATTCTTTACTGTCTGAGTCAACATGCTCTCAAATACATTTAATGTATTTGATTTCTACAAATCAATGATTTCTCCATTTAATGTAGGTGATTTCTCCAAATGTGATAGGACATGAAGTTCAAGAGAAAAAGATACCAACAGTGCTTAAAATATGGCACCAACTTTATTCAAAAAACTATATAGACTCAGGATTACAATTAAATTGGAATATCTCAAAGATTTCAAGGTCGTTATTCTATCTCTGGGTGATAGGAATCTTAGTGACTTTTTCCTTTATTTCCCAACTAAAACGTAGTGAGCATGTAAGTAGAATTTTAATTTTTGGAAAAGGATTATTAATTTTAGGAAAATAATTGAATGGTCACATGCAATTTATATGTGAAAGAGGGAAGTAGAAACAACGCCCACCAGATCTCTATGGCATTGCTAGTATTGAACAGACCTTTCATCCCTTCTCTCTTCCATATTCTTTTCTGCACATGCAGCCACATGGAGCATGAAGGGACAAATAAGAAACATCATTTCCTGGGGGGCAGCCCAGTTACCTGCAGATGGAATCCAAGGCCCAACTTTTTGTCACTTCACCAGCCCCACTCCTAAACATGTCCAATCTACCATCAGCAACTCTCCCTTGGAATTCTTTGAATTGCCAACCAAATTCTAGCCAATGAACCCAATTTTGGATACACACACACTCACACACACAGCTCTTTCTGAATATTGGAGTTCTGAAACGGTGTAAGTGTTTCTAACCCTGAAATAGTAAAATTCTATAACTCTGTAGTTGTCAAATAGCCTCAAGATTTTTATCTTGATGTATGAACTACAGTTTAAACACCAAAAGGGCAGGAAGTAGCTTCCTAGGGCTGAATCCTTGACCTTTTGGGGCAGTCATATAGATATTAAGATCATTTAATTACAGGAGGTTAGCTCATAGATCTTTTCTATTGCAGCATGACCATCCTTAGTCTGAAAACAAATTGACTTTACTCTGCAGTAGCTGACTCACTTTCTGCCCCACAAGTCATCATTGTATGAAGATTAAAAGTCAGTATCAGGGTTAGCCAAACCAGATGTGAAATGTGCAATTATTTTCGTGTCAGAGAGTGAAGTTTAAATATGCATCCTTCATTTGTTTTTAATTGAGTGATTACAGATGGCACCTAATAAAGTCTTCATGCTATGATATCTTGAGGTCATTGATTTATGAGTTTTGCTAGGTGTAGACACTCCAAATTCTGGTCAACCCCCCTGGCATTCCATAGCATGATTCTAAAGGAATGTTTAAATGACATTTGCCTGTTTACTTTTTCTCTTGACTGATGAGGATCCTTTCTGAGAGGTAAACACTAGTGCTATTCAGGAGTGAAGTTTAGGCTTTGTTGATACTTTTCAATCAAGTAGATTTTCAAAACTGCTTCAAAATGAAGAAGCAGAAATTAAAAGCCATGGACTTTTCCTTGGATGAATATTAGCCATAATCATCATATAAATTGATCCTGAGTTTTTATAAAAGTAATGATCAATTGCACACACACACACACACACAAAACAAGAAACTTGAGGGACTTCCCTGGTGGTCCAGTGGTTAAGACTTTGCACTTTCACAGCAGGGGGTGAGGGTTCAATTCCTGATTGGGGAACTAAGATCCTGCATACCTCACGGTGTGGCCAAAATAAAATAAACCATAATCCCACCATTTAAAAAAATAAATGTCAAGAGTCAGGGGATGCAGGGAAATGGAATGTGAAGGTGAACTGCTATGCCTCCTCCCATTTGACTTGGACTCCTGTGTCATCATTTGACTGTCTCTAGTTCTTTTTCACTTTGTTTAGAGTGTTTGTAAAGGCCCTTAGATCAAGGCACCAGAGTCAGGGCAACACCCGGGCAGGTGGTTCAGCCAAGCTAGGATGGTGGCTGGGACAGAAGGCACAAGCAACTCAAACACTGGACACATTGGGTGGCTGCAATCTGGAGACAGATCAGAAAGGCAGCCCAAGGAAAGATGACGACAGTGTTGGGGCTGGGTGGTAAAAGTGAAGGCCACAGCCCAACGAAGGCTCAGGGTGGAGTATGGATGCCATAAGCTGAGAATGAGCCTCCAGAAAACTTGTTTAATCATCAGTGAAATCTCAGTTTCACATGGAGCTATAGGTTTTACACAGCCATGTTCACGGGGAAACACCTATGTTCAAAAGTAGAGAATCCAAAGCTTCCCTCGGCAGTCCTTGGTCAGCCCTGTGAAATAGAGCTGGCCGGAAAAGACCTAGGGAGTAAGGCAGCCCATTTGTCCTTCTTGGGGGCCTCCACCAGATAGTGGTTATTATTTTCTGGGGGAAAAAAACTGGAGGGACTTCCCTTGGTGTTCCAGTGGTTAAGACGCTGTTCCTTCACTGCAAGGGTTGCAGGTCTGAACCCTGGTTGAAGAACTAAGGTCCCACATGCCACGTGGTGAGTGTGGTCCACAAAACGGGAAAGCCAGCACAGAAAAGGAAAAGCCTTGGGACTAGATCCGATTTTCCTAACACTAATTCATGGATATTATTGGGTCTTTGGGGGGCTTCCTTCATGGCTCAGACAGTAAAGAACCTGCCTGCAATGTGGGAGACCCAGGTTCAATCCCTTGGTTGGGGAAATAACCTGGAAAAGGAAATGGCTACCCCCTGTAAAATTCTTGTCTGGGAAATCCTATGGACAGAAGAGCCTGGTGGCTATAGTCCATGGGGTTTCAAAAAGCTGGACACGACTGAGTGACTAACACTATGGGTCTTTTGACCAAACATCTCAAATTGATTCTCTTTGTGTTTTATTATTTAGCTAAATAGCATGTTATGCTATAAGAAAGCAAGTCTGAATTGGTTTTGATCCAATTACATAGCCCAGGGACTAGGCAGAAGGTTGAATGCACAGCTCCAAATCTCAGCAGGGCCATGTTCTGTCCATTCTAACTTGAGCATTTTATTGTATTTCCCTAAACTGCCCACTAGTGTAATAATGGGTTGTGGAGAGTTTCTTACAGAATATTCTGTTTATTTCTTCTCTGAAAGCATTTCAGATGCTGTAGTCTTAAATTTTTTTTTTTTTAAGTTTGTTATTTGTCTAGCCCAGGCAAAATGTAGCAGAAGAGAAAATGGATAGGAAATAGATAGTCCTACCCAAATGGAACTCTGGAGAGAGAGAAAGACATGAAACGTCCAAAATACATTTTTGACATTTGAAGCATTATGTAATCAATTCTAGATTGTGTGACATTAGTTAAGCAAAAGGAATAGAAAAATTTATAAAGCTAGTTAATATGTAGGCAAGAAAAATCTATCTATAACTGTACATGAATACTCTATGGCAGGGGTCCTCAGTCCCTGGTATCCAATGCTTGATAATCTGTGGTAGAGCTGATGTAATAATAATAGAAATATAAAGTGCACGATAAATGTAATGCAGTTGAATCCCCAGAACCATCCCTCCCCTCAACTCCCAGTCAGTGAAAAAATTGTCTTCCACAAAACTGGTCCTTGGTACAAAAAAGCCTGCTCTATGAGATACAAATCTTTACTTTCACTGAACCACCAGTTCTTAAAATTTTGAAGGAGCAGGGCTTCTTAAAGTCTTGATGTCCCTAATTGCAGGAAGTGTAATTTATCCACTAAGTTTCAATTAAATTTAAACTTAAATTATTTTGTTTCAGTTGGGAAGATAAGTATTTTTTTGTTTTAGTAGCAGAATACTGCTCCTCCAAGAGAATAAATTTTGAGAAAGATGATAACAATAATACTGAATATCAATAATTGCTGTTGTTACAGTTAACACCTATTTGGAAACTTATTGTGTCCTACGCACATTTTTTAAGCCCTTTCGATATATCATTTCATTTAATCCTAATAACATCCCTATGAGATAGATACTGTTATTCTCTGCATTTTACAGGTCAGTGAGCCAGTCATCAGCAGAGCCAGTTTTCAGATTCAGGCCTGGGTTTTCAATACCCTCTGCTCTTGGCCATTCTACTGCCTTTCCACGTAAAGAGCAAAACTGAAAACGTGAAGCTCTGACGGAGATAGGTTAGTTAATAAAAGTTATGATTCTGGGGAATCTTTTTTTTTCTGTTAAGTTCTTAGAATCCAGGGTTTCTGGAAAGCTTGGAAATTCTGTTGAGATGATGTTCATTTATATGCTAGATATGCTGCTTTGTTCTGTTGTTTTTTGTTTTTTTCCGGGAGAAATACATTATTAGTTGAAATAAGCTGACTGCTTTAATAAAGTGCTTGCAAAGCCTCAGTCTGGTGAACAGTAAAGTCATTTGTATCAGTCATGCAGCAATTTTGCTTTTGAGAAGGATTTTAATGAATCGGGGAATGGAATTTAAGAAAGCAAACAATCCAAGGAAAATCGCTTATTTTTCTAAAATAGCAAAGCAAAAATTGGAATCGTTTCCAGTCTAGTTGCTGCAAATGTCTGCTGGAGTCTTAAAAATTCTTAGAGTATATGATTTATCATATAGAACAGAAAGGTGATTAATGAGCACTTCTTTAAGATCTTTTTTATGATCCTATCATCATTATTCTAGTTGTTTAGATAGGCAAATATTCCATGATGTATTCACTGTTAAAATTATAGCAAGTTGACCTTCAGTAACATTTATTTTTAAAGGTATTTATCAAAATATACAATCTACAGAAATAAATATGATTACTAAATAGTGAAATCAAGTTTTTTAAAGTATAGTTGGTTTACAGTGTTGTGTTAGTTTCTGGTATACAGCAAAGTGATTTAGTTATATATGTTTATATTTATTATATATATCTTTTTCAGACTCTTATACAGTAGAACCTTGTTGTTTTATTTTATATATAATAGTTTGTATCTACTAAATCTCAAACTCCTGATTTATCTTCCCCCTCCCCTTTCCTCTTTGGTAACCATAAGTTTGTTTTGTTTCTGTTTTGTGAGTGAGTTCATTTGTATCATATTTTAGATTCCACATAAAAGTGGTAACGTATGATACTTGTCTTTTTCTTTCTGACTTACTCCCCTTAGATAGATAATCTCTAGGTCCATCCACACTAAATAGCATTATTTCATTCTTCTTATGACTGAGTAGTATTCTGTTGTATATATTCACCAGGTTTTCTTTATCCACTCATCTGTCATACGTCAATGGAAATTTAGGTTGCTTGCATGTCATGGCTATTATAAATGGTGCTGCTATGAACACTGGGGTGCATGTATCTTTTCTAATTAGATTTTTCTCTGGATATATGTCCAGGAGTGGGATTGTTGGATCATATGGTAACTTTGGTTTTTTAAGGAACCTCTGTCCTGTTTTCCAGTGGCTGTACCAATCTACGTTCCCAACAACAGTGTACGAGTGTTCCCTTTTCTCCACACCCTCTCCAGCATTTATTGCTTATGGACTTTTTTTTTCTTTTTTGCTTATGGACTTTTTAATGATGGCCATTCTGACCAGTGTGAGGTGGTGATACCTCATTGTGGTTTTGAGTTGCATTTCTCTAATAACTAACAACGTTAATATTTCTTCATGTGCCTATTGGCCATCTGTCTTCTTTGGAAAAATGTCTATTTCAGTCTTCTGCCCATTTTTTGATTGGGTTATTGATTTTCTTAATATTGAGCTGTTTGCATATTTTTTTTTAAATTAAGCCCTTGTCTGTTGCATCATTTGCAAATATTTTCTCGTAGTCCATAAGTTGTCTTTTCATTTTGTTTATGGTTTCCTTTGCTGTGCAAAAGTTTATAAGTTTGATTGGGTCCTATTTGTTTATTTCTGCTTCTATTTCTTTTGCCTTGGGATACTAACCTAAGAGAACATTGCTATGATTTATGTCAGAGAATGTTTTGCCTATGTTCTCTTCTAGGAGTTTTATGGTGTTCTGTCTTATGTTTAAGTCTTTGAGCCATTTAGGATTTATTTTTGTGTATAGTGAGAGGTTGTGTTCTAACTTCACTGATTTACATGCAGCTCTCCAGCTTTCCCAACACTACTTGCTGAAGAGACTGCCTTTTCTCCATTGTATAGTCTCGCCTACTTTGTTGAAGGTTGCTTGACCATTAGTGTGTAGGTTCATTTCTGGGCTCAATATTCTGTTCTGTTGATCCATATGTCTGTTTCTGTGCCAATACCATGCTGTTTTGAAGACTGGGAGGGTTATGCCTTCAGCTTTGTTCTTTTTCCTAAGTCAATTTAATAATATTAATTTGACTTTGTTAGCCTGTTAAAAAATTATTGGCTGTCAAATATTTTTATAAAGCCCTTTGTTACTTAGGAAGATCACTGGCATGCTATGATTAAAGGCTGTGGATATCAATAAGCTTAAAAACACTCCATGCTAATGTTCAGGGTCATATTTCATTCATTTAAAATTGTGGCATTTTTTACTATTTGCTGTGTTCATTTTTATGTCTAAAGACCTATCCTGTATGTGGAGTAGAGATTTCCATGACAGTTATGAAAATGACCTTATTCACCACCTGCTGCCATAAGGCACAAGCTTGAGTGTCAACTGTTTTCAACTATTTGACAGCGTATGTTGTATTTATCATACATTAGGAAAAATTAGTCATTCATATATCTATCTAACCAGGGGATGAGCTAACGGTGTCATTATTGTTCAGTCGCTCAGTCGTGCTAGACTCTTTGCAACCCCACTAGACTGTCTTACACCAGGCTTCCCTGTCCTTCACTATCTCCCAGAGTTTGCTCAAACTCATGTCCATTGAGTCAGTGATGCCATCAATGGTGTTATATAGAACTAGAAACTGATTCCCTCATAAACATTCTAAGTAGATATAAAGAATTATGTGCTCAGTTGCAATCATTAACTTCTCAAAGAGTCAGATCTGAATACCTCAGGGAATGCACAGAGGTCACGAGGGCCTAAAAGCCTTCAGTGATCCTCAGGGTACTGTCCTTTCAGCCCAAAATTGCTAGAATTGGAGCTTATGTCTAGTGCCGGTTTTGGAGCGTCAGGCATGGCGACCAGAAACACAGGTATGAGATCTTTGGGCTGAGCCTAGCCATGATCACTGCTGGGGACTTGAGAGAGAGAATGGTGGATCGTATGCCACTACCTATCACTCCTGCCAGAGCACCAGCAACACTTGGGGGCAGGAGTGACTCCCTGTGCAAATACCACCCCATTCCATCATGCCCAGTGGCTCTCCACCCCCTGCTGCTTTGGACTTGGTGGGATAAAAAAAAAGGGGGAGAAACAGAAGTTCTTATGGTCCAGAGGGTTCTGCAACACTCAGAAAAGAAGAGTGAGATTAAGTCTAACTGAAGAAGAACCAAAGCTCTTTCCCTCAACTTCATTTCCAGCAAACCAAGCCTTCATTTCTTCAGTTCAGTTTAGTTCAGTCACTCAGTGGTGTCCAACTCTTTGTGACTCCATGGACTGCAGCACGCCAGGCTTCCCTGTCCATCACCAACATGCAGAACTTGCCCAAATTCATGTCCACCGAGTCAGTGATACCATCCAACCATCTCATCCTCTGTTGTCCCCTTCTCCTCCTGCCTTCAATCTTTCCCAGCATCAGGGTTTTTTCCAAGGAGTCAGTTCTTCGCATCAGATGGCCAAAGTATTGGAGTTTCAGCTTCAGCATCAGTCCTTCCAATGAATATTCAGGACTGATTTCCTTTAAGATGGACTGGTTGGCTCTCCTTGCAGTCCAAGGGACTCTCAAGAGTTTCCTCCAACACCACAGTTCAAAAGCATCAGTTCTTCAGCTTTTCTTCTTCATTTCTTATCTCAAGTAAAACCCAAAAACTGATGATTGAGTTAAGTAGTATTATTAAATTAGAATCCTTTTTTTGGTAGAAATGGTACAGTTTTCATGGAGTAACATGCTAACTTTACGACTTTGATCTTCAACCCCATCATCTCTGTGATCTTCAACCCCATCATCTCCGTGAGCTCATAGCTAAAGGAGGTTATAAGCATACTAGCACTATCTTTATAGTCTCTTGCAATTCCAGATGCTACTGGGGCCAAAAGTGACCCCAAAGCTTAATGGAAAAGCTAATGAATCCATACAGGTTTGATTTTTAAAACCTGCTATTTTAGGTGAATTTCAGTAGATTTATCTAGTAATGGAAAAGGGAGTAAGGCAGTAAAGACAAGAGAAATGTGAATCAGAACCATGGAACTTGCAAAGACTTGAAATGCTCAGCCTTTTGCAAAGGTACAGAAACTTTGCTACTTTATAACATTTGATGGGTCAGAAAGGGTCAGTGATTTTCCTCTCTTCTCCAAAGAGAAAGGTGAGGGAAAGCAGGACATTTTAAAACTGAACCGGGGACTCCTAGTTTCTCTTCATGAGAACCCTCAGCCTCCACAGAAACTCACAAGACATCTTAATGAAGAAACTCGGGACCTTGGACTCTGAGCTGTGAGGGCTGCGAGCAGTGCAGCCAGGAGGTTACCTCAGCTCGGACCAAGTAAATAAATCATTTGGTAAAAGCCATTAAAGGGAAAGGTTACTGGAAAGTCATAAATGAACCAGCCTGTCTATGGCTGGTTTTGCTAGAAACCATTTGAAATTTTTAAAATGTTTCTCTGGGTATGATTTAAGAAGAGGACCATGACATAACTAACCAGTTTCTATTATTATATCAAAATGAGGTAAAAAATAAATACGGTATGGATTCAATTCATTTATTCAATTTTATGCCGTTAGGTTGTTGTTTTTAGAACATCATGAAACTTCATCTCATGCCCCAAGAAAACTAAAATGTAATGGGTTACAGCTTTTCCGTTTGTTGATTTTTCTCCTTCAAACATCTTTGATTTTCCATCCTTTGAATAGATATTTTTCCATGTCTTACATGTCATTCAAATTATTCTTTTTTCCTGTCTCCCACTTCACCTGTCTCTAAGACAGTTTCTAAAGTGAACCAGGACTGACAGAACTTAATGATACCTATGAACACTTTCTGGAAACATTAGCATCCCTTTCTTGGCTGCTTCTAATGCACCAGCATGGTCTCTCCAGCATCGTGTGCACGTCTGCTCTATCGTGTCCTGCTCTTTGCAACCCCATGGACTGTAGCCCGCTAGGTTCCTCTGCCCATGGAATTTTCCAGGCAAGAATACTGGAGTGGGTTGTCATTTCCTCCTCCAGGGGATCTTCCCAACCCAGGGATCGAACCTGCGTCTCTTACATCTCCTGCATTGGCAGGCGGGTTCTTTACCAGCTGAGTTACTGGGGTTCTTTTTAGTTCTCCCCTTGCCTCCCGTCTTACCAAAGAGGAAATCTGGAGCTCAACAACACAATTTCAGGCTCGTGTCACGTCCAAACCGGCAGCTTGTCCTCTGTCTCCCTTCCGCTGAACATCACAGGTTTCTGCAGCTTCTCACAGCCATTAGCCAGGGAAGTTTGTGTCCCCACTGACCATCTTTGTTTATAAGCCACTAACTGTCAACACCTGTTATTGTTCCTCTTCTCCTCTTTATGTGTCAGAAGAATGAAAGAACTTAATTTTTCTCATCAGAAGACGTTTACATTTCTATTCTACCTCAATAGATATACTTCTCCCCCACTATCTGTTTCGAATAGCAGCTTCTGCCCAAAAGCAATTAATCATTTAAATATCTTCTCTTGGAAACTTGCAGCGAATGTAGCCCACCATCTTTCAAATCGACTCATTGGAAAAGAGCCTGATGCTGGGAAAGATTGAAGGCAAAAGGAGAAGCGGGTGGCAGGGGATGAGATGGTTAGACAGCATCACCAACGCAATGGGCATAAATTTGAGCAAACTCTAGGAGATGGTGGAGGACAGAGGAGTCTGGCATGCTGCAGCCCATGAGGTCACAAAGAGTTAGACACGACTTAGCGACTGAGAAACAACAATCATCGTTCATAGGCAAGTTCTAGTTACAAAGACAAGTTTCTATCACAATCAAACCTTTCAAAAAGATACTGTGAGAAATGTATTGTTTTATTCTCAGATTACATTTGTAGATTTTAACCTCTTTAACATTCTTACAGTATTTAAATGTTCACAGCAAATATTTACCACTGTTCTTCAAAGTAATAGCCATGATACCCAGGCATTTTCCCGAAGGTGGTCTTGTACCTTCTGGTATTAGCTTATCAATTTCAGACCTTCCTTAAGTAAACAAATGGATCTCCTCCATACAAATGGACAGTGGCAATTTCATCTGCAAAGCAATTTGGGCCTTTTAGATATTCATACTGTCTTACAGAGCATGCAGTCGAAAATCTGATCTAAGAGGAAGAGACAAAGCTGTTAATTCACATCCTCCTAAGACCTGGTACTACCAATGTGCTATCAGTTACCCAGATAAACTAATTTTAAAGTGACATTGTAAATTCTCTCAGTGGAATTAATGGCATCCTTGGAACTTCACTTCAGGCTTTCCTGACTTGGATATGGTTATTTTGAGTAGCACCTTTTATTAACCTAACTTTTTAGTGCCTGAGCAAGAGGTTAAATTTCTCACTTATCGACGTGCTTGTCTTCCATGTAACAGCTACTTCATTGAAAGCCCTTCAAGGGTTTATCAAAATCTCACCATGTTTAACATTACAGAGAAAACATCCAAGTTTTGGGACTCACCTTAAGTTCACTCATCAAGACTGATCACTGTGATAAATATAACACTAAAACAACAACAATGAGAATGAATTAGACCATATTGTGCTGAGAAAATTTATCTAGAATTAATGATAAAGCAAAAGCTACATTCTGAATATGTAGTTTATAGATTCCAAGAATGAGGAACTACTCATCATATGGTAAAATTTACTAAGAATTTTTGTGCACTAACCCATAGCACTCCCATATAAACGCTATGCTTAAGGACTTTCTATTGTCACAGATGCTAGGTACAAGATCTTCAAAAAGTCCTATGCGTTTTAGGTCTTTAGTTAAGTTATAGTTGGGTTGACACTGTGTAAAGTTAAAGAAAATGTCTTAAAATTTAGGAAAACTACATTACACAAATTTCAGGGTCTTTGACAAAAGAGCTGTCAGAATTGAAGACCTTATCAGCTATCAGAAGAAGATTCACTATTCAATATCTAAAGCTACCATTTGTTTTAGGGAGACATGCAGAAAGGCACATGATCACTTATGAACATGGATGTTTATGTCATATTGTTCAGTCGCAGAAACTGTAAAACAACTCAGCTATGTAACGATAGCAAACTAGCACGTGACCTATACGGCATCCATAAAATGGAGCACACAAAAATACATTGCAGGGAATTCCCTGGATGTCAGTAGTTAGGACTCAGCACTTTCACTGCTGAAAGCTCAAGTTCAATCCCTGGTCGGGAAACTAAGATCCTTCAAAGCCATGCAGTGCAACCAAAATATATACATATATATATATTGCAAAATATGACTTGGAATAATTAATACTGTAGGTGAATCCTTGTCATCAGTTAAGTTTTAAAAGACGGTAAAACTAAATAAACAGTGTAGCAGAGATCTATTTGACAACTCATATACATAAATAAGAAAAAGACTAGAAGGATATATATTACTACAATAAATGTGAGGATATAAAATCACTTCATCTACTTACTCTTTTTCCAAAATCTGTATATTTGCATATGTGTGTATGTATATATATGTTAGTATGTATACATATGGTCTGTATATACTATGTACATCATAACTAGAAAAATGAATTTTTAAGCTGTAAAAGACTTTTCCAGAAATTGATATTTAAAGCTAAAGGCTTATAAACTGCACAAGGACTTTATTTTGATCCTATACATAAGCAGATAGGTAGCTTGATCTATATGAAACCCTAAAGAAGAAAATAACAGAGAAATAGAAAAATGACACAAAGAAGTATCCTATGGCTGTGTCACGATCTGTAGTGTAGCAGAGTGACCGTGTGTGTCAGCAGTTGCCTTTAACGCCATCAGAGCTAGACTTAGATGAAGCAGTGTGTTTGCAGGGGAGGACCTCTTCCCTGGCAAACGAGAGGACCGTGTGTGTGTGAGTGTGTTTGTGTGTAGAAGACAAGTAGCCCAAGCCTGCCAACAATATACAGACTGCGAGGAAGACAGAGAAGAAGAAACTTGCATATAAAGTAAAAGCAGAATTTATGAGATTGTCAGATGTCAAGACATTCGGACAGAACTACTGGGTCAGTGTTTCTCTTCATCCATTTTGTTCAGATAAATCCATTTGATTAAGCTGCCCTCATCAGTCATTGACAAGGGCTTCCACAATATTGATCCAGATAAAGTAGAAAAGGTAACAAAAATGCATTTCTTAATAAAGGTTTTGAACAGAAAGTCTATTTCTAACATTTTCTTACTATTGCCACAGTAAGTCTTCCAATAATTTTTTTTCAGGAATGTATTTTCAAACAGAAATGTTCAGTTTAATTGTTGCAGTGAAAATAAATCCCTCTGTTGTTGCCATTCTCAAGCTCAAGCCAGTATTTTAATGGCAAAATGCTGTGTTGGGGAAAGCATGCGTGTCTAATTGGGTGGGATATCCTTTCAAAGAAATATAGCAGCTTTTTTATGATCTGGGTCATGAGGCCAAAGTTGGGGAGAAAAGAAACAGGAACAAATGCCCTCCACCCAGTGAACAAGGGCAGCAGGAGAGACTGGGGAACTGGGCCAGCTGACCCGGTGGGCACCGGGGAGCCCCTCACCCCCATTACTCGGAGCTCATGAGTGTGTGAACAGGAGAGCAGGGATGTCTCTTCCAGCCCTGACACATTTCATTCTAAGCTTTGGGATCCGAGTGGGGTTTGACACCATCAGAATTGGCTGGGGTGCTAATTGGAAATAATTGCATTGTGCAGCCAGGTGTTCACTTGGTCGCACAGAAGGACTCAAAGGCAGCACTCAGCGCCCACCCCTCAGTGGTGCCCCCACGTCTCATCTCTCTGATGCTCCCCTCTGACGGAGCCCTTCGGGGCCTGCAGTAAAGCGAGGATTCTCAGATCTCTTGGGAAGTGGTTGGGTGAATTATATACTCGTTTCTCTCTTTATTGTTTACTTTTCCTCCTCTAGCTGAGAGCCTGTGGTTTCAGCTTTTAGCGGTTCTTATTTTCTGGACTCATTTTTTGTGCTTCAGTTCAGTCACTCAGTTATGTCTGACTCTTTGCGACCCCATGAATTGCAGCACGCCAGGCCTCCCTGTCCATCACCAACTCCCGGAGTTCACCCAAACTCATGTCCATCGAGTTGGTGATGCCATCCAGCCATCTCATCCTCTGTCGTCCCCTTCTCCTGCCCCCAATCCTTTGCTTAGTAGATACTTAATGCAGAGGCGATGAATGAGCAGAGGCCAGGCAAGAAAATCCTCCACCACCCACCCCCAGCAACTGAGGGTAAGCGTTGTCGAATTGGCTTCCCCAGACCAAGAACCTGGGAACCCCTCCAGTGGGCAGCCCTCATCTCAAGAGTCCATGGGGTTAGGACACTGCCTGAACAATGTCTCTGGAAACGCATGCTTCCTTGCAGGGCTGCCTGCCTGCTGTCCTCTCAATGGGCCCTCGTGACTCACAAGCCAATTGCTTTTGCTTCCAAAATTCAAAGCAAATCGGAGATATTATAACAAGTCTTGGGACTTCCATGGTGGTCCAGTGGTTAAGGCTCCAAGCTCCCAATGCAGGGGGCTTGGGTTCCATCCCTAGCTGGGGAACTAAGATCCCACATGCTGCAAGCTGTGACCAGAAAAAAAAAAAAAGAATCTTTTTTCTCATCCATCAAGGGAGCCCAGAACTTTCAGCCATTAAAAAGAAAAAGAAGTAAATCGTGTAACTTTCACTTGGCTACATAGAATCAAGGTGTTCTTGAAATTCAAAGTGAGCTCAATTTATTTTTTATTTATTGGTATTTCCAGATCTGGAAAGAAGATTGCAAAAAAAAAAAAAACCCTCTGTTGATTTTACCAACCCCAGGCTCCTAGTCAGCCATGAAGTGCTTTTTGTTCTTTTCTCCCCTAATTGCCTTACCTCCGAGAAGTTGGTCTTAACATGCCATCCATCATCCCAGTGGCAAATCAGACGTGGCCGTTTCAGCCAACACACTGCTGCGAGCCACAGTGACACACATTCATTTCCGGTGCAGGCAGCTGCAGTGGAGCCGCCTGTGTTTGAACTGTGTGGCCTCCCTGTGTAATTCAGGAAATGAGTTTACTCTATCTGTGGCGAGCATCATGTTCACCGGTTTTGGGAGCAGCCGGCAGGGCATGGGGCTTGGCAGCACCCCCTCATGCTGGTTAATGCCCCAGCCCCACTCCACCTGACCTTGACTTTCATCACACCTGCCACCCAGAAAAGTATACCTCTTCCCTTGGGTGCTGGGAATGTCTGGATGTTCTCTAACCTGAGATGTGTAAACCCCAGTTCACTTTTTAAAAGAGCAGGGCTTCTTGGTGGATCACCTCTCAGCTCCCCTGAGGCTGAAGAACTGATGCCTGTCTTTCAATAATGCTTTTTCCTCGCCAGTGGTAAAATGTGGCCCCCCATCTGGTTGTTATTCAATTTGTATTCATTGCTTTTGCCCATCATCTCTGCTGGACTTGGTTCAGACAAACTCAGATTGTTGGGGCGAGGGGGCTTTGGTAGGTGTGTATTTACTTCAGTCAAGGGAGGGGATGCCAGAACCAGCCCAGGATCAGAAAAGATGGCAAATCTGCGGTGAGGTTTTGTTATTTTGCATATGGTGAACCATCTTGGAGGTCATAAAGCAAGGCCTCTGTCCTCTGGTGCAGCAGCTGGGTTTACACAGTATTTCCAGATTGTTTATTTTGGCCCAGAGCCAGGGCGACATCGTTTTTCCATTATGCTCGTTTGACAGATGAAGAGGGGTGGGGAGGGAGACTTCACGGGGCAGGTCTGTGATTTCCTTGTTATTTACATTAGAGGGACTTTTAAGAGTTCTGAAGATTATGAACCAGTCCAAATATAATGTCAGTATGGCAAAGCTAGAAAGAGCCACTGCTTTTGCAAAAATCTACATCATGGGCAGTAAAGTAATATCCATGGATGACCTCAGCTTGTGGCCCTGTTGGGTGCATAGTTAGTCACTGTTCAATCTTACATACAGACAGGTTGCTGGTAAATGATATTTAGCATTACATTTAAAAAAGTTAAGGGCTTTCCTAGTGGCTCATATGCTAAAGAATCCACCTGCCAATGCAGAAGACCTGGGTTCTACCTCTGTGTTGGGAAGAGTCCCTGGAGAAGAGAATGGCTACCCACTCCAGTATTCTTGCCTGGAGAATTCCATGGACAGAGGAGCCTGGTGGGCTACAGTCCGTGGGGTCACACGGAGTCAAACGTGACTGAGCAACTAACACACACTCACATACAAAAAAGTTAAGTTATCAGTGTTTGCTTGGCAGTGCCCTGGGAGAACAATGAGGAAACCTAGCCTGCTTGCCTTCGACTGGCAGGCATCCTATGCAGACAGGAGCACTTGGTGCTGAATGGAGCCTTTCCAAGGTCATTGTGGAAGTTGTCCTTTGCAGTCCTTTCCCTGAGGATACTCCCAATGGGCTGGTCTGAAGTTCTTTCCCCAGGGAGCGTGCAAGACTAGCCAAAGAGCCACGGTTTAAATTCTGTTCACAGCAAGCCCTTTACACTTGGGTCAAGTGCATGTGATCTGAATGAATGTTTTCCTTCTAAATGAAACATTTTCTTTTGCTGTTGGAGAACTAGCAATTAAAAAGTACCCCAAATGATGACAAATTAAGTAATTGAACAACATTGGTATAGAAAAATTAGGTCATAGAGATGTTTTATTGCCCCAACAGTGTTTAGATTTTTTAATTAATGACTGTAAATAATGCTTGTGACATAAACTCATTAGCCACAAGGTCATGGTGTGTATTATATGTTTCTGCATAGGTATTAATGTTTGTAGTAAAAGTCCCTTATTGCAACATTTCTTATTCAGTCACTAAGTCGTGTCTGACTCTTTCAAACCCATGGACTGCAGCACACCAGGCTTCCCTGTCCTTTACTGTCTCCTGGAGTTTGCTCAGATTTATGTCCACTGAATTGGTGATACCATCCAATCATCTCATCCTCTGTCATCCCCTTCTCCTGCCTTCAATCTTGAGATGACATCCAACCATCTCATCCTCCGTCATCCTCTGAGAAGAGATTCCTGTCTTCAGTCTTTCTTCACATCAGGTGGCCAAAGTATTGGAGCTTCAGCATCAGTCTGTCCAATGATATTCAGGGTTGATTTCCTTTAGGATTGACTGGTTTGATCTCCTTGATATCCAAGTATGTGAGCAAACTCTGGGAGGTAGTGGAGGACAGAAAAGCCTGGCGTGCTGCAGTACATGCTGTCAAAGAGTTGGACGCAACTTAGCACCTGACCACCAACAATGAAATGATCTGTCACCATAACAGCGTTCTCCAATGGAGTGGCTCAGAAAAGCAAATAATGCTGCCTTTCCTGAAGGACCTGTGAGCCTAACCTCCCCTATCAGCCTACCCTAGAGAAATTTGATTTCTAGACATGGAAAGTTTGCTCAGGCAGGACCTTCCAGTAAGGAAAGAATTTAGCAAAAAAAAAACACATATGTACAGTCAACACCAAAAGTTGCCCTTCGTGTTAATCCAGTCTTACAGATGGATTTAACATACAGGTTTCAAATCAACAAACCTTTATTGAGGGTCGTTATGTGCCAGGCGTGGAGCTGGGCACTGGGGATCTAAAAATGAAAAAGACACAGTCTCTTTCAGTCTGAAAACATTTTTGCTGGCTTGCAGGTTTTTCACCAGATCCTCCCAGACTTACCAAAGCATTCCCCTTGACTTAGAACACTCAAGCCCTTCTTTTCAACCGATGTCCTTAATGCCAGAATACACACAGGGCAAGGAGAAGTGGGTGGTTATAGATTTCCACTCAATTTGGAAATTAACAGCCAGTGATGAAGCAAAAAGGTGCAAGACTGGGAATCAGAAAGCTCAATTTCTAGTTTCAGGACAGTCACTCATGCAACCTTGAACCAGTCCTGTGACCTCTTGTGTCTTCAGGTTAAATGGGTTGTTGTGAGGATAGTGAAAACATGCTAATCCACAGAGCTCTATGCACATGAAGGGATGCTATTTTGATGGGTTGAGGAAAGAATTCAAGGGAAGGCTGGTTATTGAGCTGTTTATGCCACTTTTTATAAAGCTTTAATAATGCAAAGAGCTGACGCAACTCAGCAGTCTTCCAGCCGACCTTATTGTATAGTCTGGGGGATTTGTCTCTGCCAGCATTGTACAATCAACTGCAGAATTTTCTGTTACTGGGGGTCGGCAGTGTAGAAAGGGGTCCCCATTCAGAGCCACTTCTCAGTGGGAAGCCAGAACTTGGGAGCCTGGAAGAGTTTATCCTCACATAGTCCTGACTCTATGGCTGACTTTGGACATGTCTGTAAGGGAAAAAACCATCCTTCTTTTGCTATTCAAATAAAGACATCAGAAGTTGTTTTCTGTTTGCTTGTTTATTTGCCCTTCTGATCATTTCACAGCTCAAAGCCAGTGCCTACTTTGAGGAAATTTTCAGCAATTATTATGATTTAATGGGTCTTCTTTGGCCAATCCCTCAAGGTAAATAAGAAAAGTGAAAAAAAAAAATTAAAAGCCTCCTGAAACCACAGCCTTCCTTTGCCAAAATGTATTTATTAATTAAAGGACAGAGTCAGAAAAACATGACATAGCCAGCACTGTCATTCCCAAAAGGCAACTGAACCACAAAGCTAAGCACTGGAATTTACAGACTCCAGTGGGAGCTGAAAATTCCCAGATGTGAGGGTACACCCAGCATGCATGGGTCTTTTGAGGGTTTCCTATGAAGCATGCTCAGATACTGCCTTTGTCTCCACTTGGCTGTGTCTGCACCTCACAGACACAGCCAAGCCTTCTTCAGGTCTGACTATACCCTCTTCCTTCTGTTGGTTTCTCCTCCTTCACTCCCCAAGCATGAGTGGAGGGTGCTGTGTTTCCCCAGGTGCTGAGCTGTGAAAGTGCAGGGATAGAGGGGGTACCACCCCTCTCCAGACGTTCTCAGCGTAACAGGCTTCATTAGAAGAGCAGCTAGGTGGAACTGGTGGAAGACAACAAATCCAGGGAAATTTCTTTTTGAAGTTGCAAGGTGGCTCAGAGGCCTCCTAAAAGTTTTCCATCTTTTGGAAACATACACACACACACATGCAGAGATGTACCCTATCCATTTAGGCTGGCCCACATAGCAGACCTACATGATCGAATAGTTATAGTAGTTATGAAAGAGCCAACTGAGGACTTGGCTGGTGGTCCAGTGGTTACGACTCTGCGATTCCACTGCAGGGGATGAAAGTTCGATCCCTGGCCCGGGAAACTAAGATCCTGCATACTGCATGGCATGGCCAAAAAATTTTAAATAAAAACTTAAAAAACAAAACCAAAGTCACTGCACTTGAAAAAGATTGCTTCTTTAAAAAAGAGACCCAACTCCATGTGGAGTACTTAAGACAAGCTCACTGGGCTTGGTCCCTCTACTAGGGGGTTCTGACTAAGATGAGGAAACACTGATGCCATGAAACCAACCAGAGGGAAATGCCCTGTCTGCCCCCATGGTGAGCAGGCCCGTGAGCTTATACTGTGAGCTCCGTCGAACCATAAGAAACATGAAGGGTTAAGAATTTGGGCTCAGTAGTCAGACTGTCTCAGACCCAACTTGTGGCTTCTCCAGTTACCAGCTGTGTGACCTGGAGCCAAGGTACCAAATTCCAATGTCACATCTGTAAAATGGTGATAATAAGAGAGCCTGCCTCACTTTGGAAAGATTAAATGCATGTTAGATAACTTAACAGTCCTTGCACTGAAAAAGCACTCAGAAATGCCTAAAGATGATAATGATGATAAAGTCACATTCACTCCTGGTAACTCCTATGCCTGGTACAGAAAACTCACTCCATAAATGCAGAAAGTAAGGAACCAGGGTGCCATAGGACACACGAATGAGCTCAAACTAGAGCCTTAATTGGGACACAAAGCACTTGCTTCCCAGGTTTCTGTAACTCAGAATTCAAAACCTTTTAATTAGAAGCCTAAAATCCAAATTTCTATAGCAGCCAGGCAGGTAACATAAAAGAATGAACTGACGTTTAGAGTCTGAGACAAAATGGGGAGGTGTGACCTCCAGCAGTGAGGGGTAGCCCTGCTCAGCTCCAGAAGAATATCACCTCACTTTGAGAGAAGCCAGAAATCCAGACTTCCTTGTGAAATAGACCAAATCTTAAAACAACTAAGTCAATTTCTTTAAAAAAAAAAAAAATTACCCTCAGGTCAAATAACACATAGCCCGCCAGTCAGATCTCAGACTGCCCGCTTGCCTCCCCTGCCTTAATGGAACCTGCTCTGTATTTGAGTCTTCTTTTGAAATGTTCGCCAGGGGACCCATGAGACGTGAGCGCCTCAACGTCATCTCGGGTCCTGCTTCTCAAAAGATCCACGTGGACTTAGTTCTCCACTTCATGACGGTTATGCTCGACAGTATATACCCACCTAACGAGGGCTGCCTCACTCCCCAAAGGATGCTGATAATAAGTATGGATTTTTAAAGCATGATTGTTTTCTGGCTGAAATAACAACAGTCTCCAAAAATTCCTAACAACTTCCTCTAGTGCTGCTATTACGGCAATCTGGAGAGAGGCTGATTCCATAGTTCACGTAGCTTTGTTTTGTTTGGAGGGAAAGTCTGGCATTTTACAAAAATGTAGAACACTTAGCACTGGAATGACTTTTCCATAGTGCTGATTATTGTAGAGCAAGACACTTAACCATATGTCTTCGAAATGTGATTTTAAAAATTCTCTGCTAACCATAAAAGGCAAACTGCCCTCTAGTCTTTCCATATGAAGGTGATAATTTTCTGCAGGCTCACAAAAGCTGCATGGGTTGCAGCCCAGTGCTTAGGGGAAACCTCATCACAAACGAGAAACCTGGGCTCCAATTCAGCTCTGTCGCTTACTCACTAGCCATGACCTTGGGCAAGTCATTTAATTTTCAAGAGCTTCTATTTCCCCATCTGCAAGATAGAGGCCATGACACCCCACAGGCTGATTGGGAATATTAAATAAAATAGCATACATATGGGCATGATCCAAACCCATAATAGATAATTGCCGTCAGTGCTGATTGCATCTGAATCTCTGCTTCTCCTGCCACAAAATAGCACTCCTGCTTTTTTATTTATTTATTTTTTTAGCACTCCTATTTCTGACCATGAACTGACCCCTTGGCAATGTCATTTACCTTCCTATTATTTGGCAGCTCCATGGAAAACAAAAGGACTGAGAAGCTATAACTGCTTCATATAAACTTTAGGTTCTGTGTCCACAGTGCTATGAAAACTAGAGGGTGGAGGACTGAATGAAACCGGTCAGAGAGGAAGAAAGGGAGTAGGGAAGAGGCAGGACCGGAGCCCTGGGAGCACTAACGTGGAAGGGACAGACGGGATGAGCCCGGGGCCTGAAGCACTGAAGGAGCAATCAGGAGCCCAGGACCACCGGGGAAACACTCCTGCAGACGCCACAGGAGGGCAGTTCCAAGATGGCGTGTGTGGCCTTTGGTGCTGTGAGGTCATGCTAAGAAGTCCTAGAAGGCCTGAAAGATGCCGCTGAGTTGTCAACAAGGGAGCAAGAGCAATCTGACTGGACTGGAGCACTGAGGGGACAGAAACCAGGTTTTGATGAGTCCTGTCATGTCTACATGTTGAAAATCTGGTGACGACAAATTTAGACAACTGACCCTTCCCTGGCAGCTCAGCTGGTAAAGAATCTGCCTGCAATGCAGGAGACCTGGGTTCCGTCCTTGGGTCAGGAAGATCCCTGGGATGTCCATATTTTCAAATTAAAAAAACCAAGGTGATTAGAAAGTGGCGAGACAGCCTTTTTCTGTGCTTCCTTCTGAAAGCAACAGGAAATAAAAGATGAAAAGCAGGTAGATCTTGCTGCTCAAAAGACTGTATCACATACAGGTAGCCCCGAATCCTGACCGAGTTCCATCAGTTCACATCTCGCGAAAGGGATGTTAGCTAGTTGAGGTGTAGTCATCTTGTGTTGATAGTAACACCTAGAATACGACGAAATCTTTCCCAGCATTGCTGCGCAGCCACTTTTCCCTTCTAGTCCTGGTATGTTGGTTGAGTCTCTTC
>NW_011495043.1:770193-788259 GCF_000754665.1 Bison bison bison | reverse complement strand
TCTCTTCCCTTGGGAGCTGCCAGGGTCGCCAGGTAACTGAGGAGCTCGCCACCATCCTCTCTAAGCCGGAACATTGCAGACTGTGGCTGACGTGCAACCCCGCTTCTTTTCCAGAGCATAGGAAACTTGGAAACATGACTGTGACCGTGAAGAAGACCGCGCCCTCTCCCGAGGCCGTGCAGATTCTCTACCAGCGAATGAGATACGAGTACGAGTTCTACCACTACGTCAAGGAGCAGTTCCACCTGCTGAAGCGCAAGTTTGGGCTCAAGCCTCGCGTCAGCCACCCGCCGCTGAGACCCCAGTTCTTCATTCCAACCCCACTGGAAACGGAGGAGCCGATCGATGACGAGGAACAGGATGATGAGAAGTGGCTCGAAGATATTTATAAGAGGTGATGCCAGCGCTGTGTTGCCTCCAGTGGCTTAATCTCCCTTTCCAGAAAGTTTGTGTGTGTGTGTGTGTGTGTGTGTGTGTGTGTTGGGGGAAGAAAAAATCCTTAAGGGACGAAATTAATGCTTCACAGCATTAAAAAGAACAAACGTTCCCACAGGTTGGGGTCATTGGGAGATGCCCGGTTTTGCGGGTTTTATTTGTTTTAATTTTATTCTGTGTTTTTCTGGCTCCTTGGGTCCTTCCCAGGTACATTAGACTGCTCCATCACAAGGCATCTTGTCATAAAATAGCTTTTCTTCCCCTAGTATAAATGAGAGAAGAGGGAGAAATAGAGCCTACAGCCCAGTAACTCATCATTTGTCACCTGTAAAAGTATTACCTTGGTGGTTGAAAATGTCCAGACTTGTATATTTCAGTAAAAACACAAAACCACTGCAGACACCCAGGAAGCCTACTCTAGAAGGCTCTAAGAGGAAACAGTAAGACAGATAAGGACATCAGAAAGGGAGGATGTCCCTGGATAAGTGATTTCTGCCCACACGGGTAGAATTCTGCCCCTGGTCCATCTCAGGGGACACTTTCACCCAGAGCAGCACATGTATTGTCTCTGAAAGAGCAAGTCGGCTTCTGCCACACCTTCGATCAGTCCAGAGCCTTGAGTACTTCTCAAGGTCAAAGTGCATGGCAGCCTCCATTGAGACATTCTGTTCACAAGTTCCATTCTGCCAGACTTCAAAGTAGCGTAGCCGGGAAAAGAATTTGTTGGCCGTGTAAGGAAGAGCATAGGCAAGACAGATGGACTCTGAAGGACATGTGGTCTAGGAAAATGGCATGACTGTGTCCTTTCTCCCGGGTACGAAACATCTCATCAGCGTTGTTTTACCTGGAAATCCAGGAACTGATTGTAGCTCTGACACTTGACTCCTGTGGCCTAAGTTCTAAGCCTGACCACAGACAGGGCATGACCTATCAGGCACACCCCTGGCCAGCAGGGTCCCAAGTAGCTGGTACCTTTCACCTTCTGGTCCCTTAAGAGGTACGTGTTTTGGGTGGAAGGTGGTACTGAGTTCTGTGCAAGCAGCAAAGTGAAGTCCACTTATTATGGAAGCAGCTCCCTCCTGAGAAGCTCTTACTAGGAGGTCAGTAAGAAAAGCAGGAGCTTCTAGGTAAGAGACTGCTTGGCCAGCTTCATGAGTAAGTGTCTGCCCCCAAGGTAATCTGAGTAGAAGCTGGGCAGGCCCATTCCTCTAAATATCTCCTCCCGAGCCCATTCCCATCACCTGCCCTCCTCCGTGATGCCTTGGTTCAATCATCAGCAATCTATTTCTTTGGATTTTGAAATGTCTTCATCTGTGACCATCCCCTTCCCAAAACATGTATACGTCTGGGCAGATAATACGTAGTCGGCCTAGAAGCAGCAGTGCAGGGGGTGGTGGCAGGCAGGATACTAGGGACAAATTTTGTCTCCTTCAGGTTTTTTCCCCTAGAGCCAGCCCTTCAGGACACTAGCAAAGTGTGAGTTGGGAATACTTCACAGTAAATAAGACTCAGACTTTACACAAGCTACACATTTTCTACTTTTCAGAAACCAACAAGTCTCTATAGAATTTTTTCTTCGTTCACTAAAATTGGACGGTAGCCAAGATATAAAGCAAGTCATTTGGAACCTGTCAAGTGTGCACTAAAGCTACTTTATCATGAGATGTATTGAGAAGGCTCCACCCCACAGGAGTCCAGTGAAGGCTGGGACCACAGAGGCACAGAGTCCAGCATTTGGCCACTTGTGAGCCTCCTTTCTGTCTCAGAGAAGTGGGGCAGGAAAGCAATGCAGGGAAATGTGCTTAGAAGAGGAAATATCCTTTGTCCTGTTTAGAGAGACCAGGGCCCTATTGTTAGGCTTATTTTAAAAGTCAACCCAGAGAACAGCTATCACAGTCAACATAAGAACAAGAGCTGTTGCCTGGTACATTGTGAGTCACTTCTTTGAAATCGCCTATAAAGAACAATCCTTAGTTTACACACTGTGCAATCCCACTATCTGAAAATAAGGTCTGCTGAGTGTTCTCTGCTGTTGTCAGAACATCAGGACAATTGGTCATCTTTAAAAAATGCATCCTCTTAATGCAAGTGCATGTGAGCACTTCTACCTGTGTGTTCAAAAGCAATTATTGTCAGCAGTGATCACTGTAACATCAGAGGCTGACTGATTTACTTACCAGGACTTGATGTAATTTTGCCCCAACAAACAGCCTCTGGGCCCTAGAAGTCAAGGCACTTCATCAGTTTATCTGGCACACATGACAACATTTCTTTGGCCCTGAGCCCAACACAGTTTGTACTTCATGAAATATATTGTACATTTTACATAGTTTAATTTAAAAAATACATTTTAAGCTGGTTGATCTTTGACTGCCTTATTTATTATAACCTTTCAGCACATTCCAAGGTTTTAGTTACTCAGGAAGGAGTTAATTAAAATGATTTTATTTTGGTCTGATGGATGTTTTTTAAAAGGAAAATTATTATTATGAACCTTCAGCCTACTTTCCTTGAGTGCCCTAAAAGTGCTTGTAAATCGTTTTGTTTTTGTTTTTGTTTTTTTTTCAAGAAGAAAGAAAAAATGGTATTTGACATTGATGGAAATTCAAAAGTATATATGGAACTGAAACATTAGCTTAGCTAAAATAAAAGCAATCTGTGTTTGAAATGAAGTGTTCCTTAACTTATTCATTGCCCCTGTAAATAAAGGAATATAAATAAGTTGACATTTTTTCCCGTTCTGTTGATAGCTGGAAAGAAAAGTGCCTGCAGATCCTCACTGCCCCCTCAGCCCGCTTAATGGGCCAAAGCTCCTTCCTTGAGATGTGATTTGGGGAAAGACGCATTGCTAAAAATCTGGAAACGCTCCTGTAATGACACTAAGTGACTGCTGCTTGTGTTGTCACGTGCCCTGGTTGGTTGGGTGTGGGGGGGTGCTGGGTTGGAATCCGCAGCCTTGACAGGAGGGATCTACGCTGCTGCCTGTGATCACATGGGAAGATAAGGCTTGCCCTCTCAGGTGGTTTGATGTGTACTCTGATCTCTCTCCCGAGACATGTAGTGCCTCCACAGCTGGGTTACTCTAACCTCCCAAGATGAGCAGCTTCGGATGTGGAAATGCTCTCCCTGAGAAGTTTCTCTGGGACTTACAGAGACACAGGGAATCTCCATGCTTTCTAGACACTGGACATTCCAGTCCGACTCCACGTGACTGTTTCATAAAATAACCAGAATCTTGGTACTAAATGAAAGCAAAATCTGTTAGGGTAAAATATAACATGCTTTACTTCAAGTAAGAATCTGAGAGTCGTAAACAGCAAAGTGATAAGTGGTTACCTTTCTTTATCACTTAATTTGCCTGTAACCCGGTCACAGGCTGTCTGAGTGCACTTTAAAGGCAAAAGGACTAAACAAAACTAAGATTCTGTCCCACTCTGGAGCTGCTTGTGTGGTCTGAAGTTCTTTATAAATGGGCTGTTACCTGCAGGCCTATCCAATGAGCTATTTGGCCTCAAATGAATTTTATAGGTAATGGCAGCATTTCTTAAAAGGCAAAATGATGATCCATAGCCATTCAGGAAAAAGATTCATGTCAAAATGGTGAAACTCCCTTCAAGTAAAAATAAAGATTTATTTTACTAAAATAACTTACTTCCATCTGGTAACAAAGAAAATGATTTTTTAAAGTATTCTGAATATCCTGCAAAAGAAAAGGCACGTTTAAGCTAAAACCAGGGTTAAGAATCTGTTTAAATAACACACACACACATACGGAGCTTCTTTCAGCTCAGAAAGCTCACTGTGGTGTAAACCAGTGTATTCGTTTGCTAAAGCTGTCATAACAGAGTTCCACAGAATGGCTTAAACAACAGAAATTTATTTTCTCACAATTCTAGAGGCTGGAAATCTGAGCTCAAGATGTTGGCAGGATTGGTTTCTTCTGAGGCCACGCTCCTTGGCTTACACATGGCCATCTATTCCCTGTCTTCAGTTGGTCTTCACTCCATGTGCCTTCATGTCTATATCCAAATATCCTCTTTTTATAAGGACCCAGTCTTACTGGATTAAGGCCACCCTGAAAAGGCCCACCTTGTTTTTAATTTGATCCCTTCTATAAAGACCCTATTATCTCCAAATATTAATCACGTTCTCAGGTACTGTGGACTAGAGGTCCACATATGAATTTCGTGGGGACACCATTCAGCCCATAACACCCAGATTACAGCAGAAAAGTTAGAGCAGATGAGAGACGCAAGCCTAAAAAATCACAGGCCTCCCCTCCCGCCAGAGTAGCAATAGGATCCTGCAGCGGTCGGGTTCCTTATTTCGCAGACGAGGAAACCAAGATCCAGGTGGAAGATGTAAACACATCACAGGCTAACTTTTTCCACTCATATTAAATAGTTTGATTAACTTTTGAGTATCTACCAAACTAAAACTCTAAAATGGTGAGAGAGCCAGAGTCCATCTGCTGAAAAATAAGGCACATTTAGCCCCACTCGGTGCCACCTGCCACCTGAAGTCAGCATAGGAGCTGCCCTCTGTGGCTCTGCTTAGGAGTTGGTGCTGTAAGATCCTCTTCTCCAGAGGGAGGCCCTTTGGTTACCAAACACTTCAGTCCTCAGAGACTGGTGTCAAAATAAATATTTGAAATCTTTCTCTCTACTCAAGGGACCTGCTGTGCGTGCTAAGTTAATTCAGTTGCGTCATGTCTGACTCTTTACGACCCCATGGACTGCAGCCCACCAGAGTCCTCTGTCCATGGGGTTCTCCAGGCAAGAATACTGGAGTGGGTCACCATGCTCTCTTCCAGGAAATCTTCCCGACTCAGGGATCGAACCCCCAAGTCTCTTATGTCTCCAGCATTGGCAGGCGGTTCTTTACCACTAGCGCTACCTGGGAAGCCCTCTCAAAGGACACAGTGGTTCTTGTTTCCGGATAAACAGAGTCGGACCACGTTTGCCCATCTCAAATTATAGTTTTATTTTTTTTAAAGGCAAAATGAAAAGTCATCTTCTGCTTCCTGTAAGATGTTTCAGGTGGACCCATGTCAAAAAATAAAGTCAAATGCAGCTCATAAAACAAGTTGAAGCTGAGTGCAGACATGCCCCTGGAAAACCAGAACTAGAGGACAACGAGGCCCTGATCACTCACAGGCCTCCTCGCTCCCTGACTGTTCCACTCACCCAAGAATTCCTTTTTGGCTAGGGCAGGATTGGCTCACAGCTCGGGCACTGCCAATTCCCAGGGAGCACCCAGGCCCACAGATGTTCATGGGTCACAGAATTGCAAACTGACCACTTGTGCATTTTGGATTTCAACTTGTAAACAGAGGGATTCCCTCCTTTAAAAAAAAAAGAAAGAAAAAGGGAAAAAAAAGGAAAGGGAAGAAAAATCAGCACGCAAAGGAAAAGTGTGAGCTAAGTTTTTCCTTTTCCAATCTTGGCGTGTGGGTGTAGCTATCTTCATTCTGACTCTCGCCAGACACTGTATGCTTTGAGCAGGCATGGAGCAATTTGCCTGATGCTGCACTGCCAGAACACTGAGACTTGACCTGCAACATGCCTCTTCTTCCAGTCCTGAGTGGGGACAGCTGGGAGGACGGGCTGCACCAGACACAGCCCGCTGGCTGCTGGGTACAGTTCAGAGAAGAGGCGGAAAGCAGGAAACAGAACGTTGACTGACCAGGGCAAGTAGCAAATCCCTGAGTTCAAGTCCCAGCTGATCGATTCCACTGGGTGTTTGAGTAAATCACTTGACCTCCCCAGGCCTGAAGTCAACCCAGCTGGAAAGCATTAAGAAGAAAACAGGACGTCCCTTGACAACCAAGAGCTGCTTCTGGGATGAACCTTGTCCCACCCTCCACCCCCATATGCTAAGAGACTAAGAATCACAGTCCCTCTGGGGCTGACCAAAGTTTTCTCTCCTAAACGCTGTGTCTCCAGCAAAGAGAACAGAATTACATGGAAGTCCAGGTCTGCAGATGCCCTCAGTCCCTCATGTCTTAAGTGTCGTTGCCTAGCGTACCAGTGAGTCGATGGAAAGCAGCACTTCTGAGATGTGAATGAAGCCAAAAGGAGGATGCTCATTCTACTGGACATGCATCAGTGTTATTATCCAAGGCAAACCACTCTGTGGATTTCCATTTTATCAACACTCTCTTTGGGAATTTATCTAGCTGTGAGTTATAGAATTCCTCTTTAAGTCACAGTTTCTACTAAATACAGGCTTCCTCTAACTCCTTTAGAGCACCCTGTATTTCTGATCCTGTTAATAAGGAGCGTAAAACCATCCTTGTGTATTAGTACAGGTTGTGTATGAGGAAGGGAAAGATATAGCCCTGAATGCAGAGTTCCAGAGAATAGCAAGGAGAGATAAGGAGGTCTTCTTCAATGAACAATGCAAAGAAGTAGAGGAAAACAATAGAATGGGAAAGACTAGAGATCCTTTCAAGAAAATTGGAGATATCAAGGGAATATTTCATGCAAGGATGGGCATGATAAAGGACAGAATTGGTAAGGACCTAACAGAGGCAGAAGAGATTAAGAAGAGGTGGCAAGAATACACAGAAGAACTGTTCAAAAAAAAGTCTTAATGACCCAGATAGTCATGATGGTGTATTCACTCACCTAGAGCCAGACATCCTGGAGTGTGAAGTCAAGTGGGCCTTAGAAAGCATTACTACAAACAAAGCTAGTGGAGATGATGGAATACCAGCTGACCTATTTCAAATCCTAAAATACGATGCTGTTAAAGTGCTGCACTCAATACACCAGCAAATTTGGAAAATTCGGCAGTGGCCACAGGACTGGAAAAGGTCAGTTTTCATTCCAATCCCAAAGGCAATGCCAAAGAATGTTCCAACCACCAGACAGTTGTGCTTATTTTGGATGCTAGTGAGGTTTATGCTCATAGTCCTTCAAGCTAGACTTCAGCAGGTTATGCTCACAATGCTTCAAGCTAGACTTCAGCAGAACAGAGAACTTCCAGATGGAACTTCCAGAACTTCCAAAACCAGAGATCAAATTGCCAACATTTGTTGGATCATAGCGAAAGCCAAGGGAATTCCAGAAAAACATGTACTTCTGATTCATTGGATATACTAAAGTCTTTGACTGTGTGGATCACAACAAACTATGGAAAATTCTTAAAGAGATGGGAGAACCAGACCACCTTACCTGTCTCCTGAGAAACCTGTAGGTCAACAGGTAACAGAACTTTACATGGAACAATGGACTGGTTCAAAATTGGGAAATGAATACAATAAGGCTGTATGTTGTCACCCTGCTTACTTAACTTCTCTGCAGAATATATCATGTGAAATGCCAGGCTGGATGAATCCCAAGCTGGAATTAAGATTGCCAGGAGAAATATCAACAACCTCAGATATGCAGATCATACCACTCTAATGAAAGAAAGTGAAGTAGAACTAAAGAGCCTCTTGATGAGGGTGAAAGAGGAGAGTGAAAAAGCTGGTTTAAAACTCAACATTCAAAAAACTTAGATCATGGCATCCAGTCTCATCACTTCATGGCAAATAGAAGGGGGGAAAGTTGCAGATTTTATTTTCTTGGGCTCCAAGGAAAAGTTTCAATAAAAGCTGAAAACCTGATGGGATGGGGTACTGCACTTTTTAGAGTCTTGTTTCTCATTCTCAGAAGTGGCATCACTGCTCTGATGTTGTGGGAGGAATCTGGGAATGATCTTGTGGGCTGGTGATGTATTCAGCATGGCAAATCTTTCTGAGGCTCTGCTTTCCACTACAGAACCGCCATGGGTGGAGACTGTAATATGTTGTGTTACTAATGTTTCACAGGCAAAGGAGAGCTATGACACTGACCACAGACTTCCTTACAGCCATTCTTTTTGCCACTTGTGTCTAATGTACTGCTTCCTTTCCTCCTGCGGCACACTTTCCTATTTGTTCTCTGTCTTTGAAAGTTAATGAAATTCTAGTCCAGTGCATGTTCCCAAAGGATAATTCACAAGCCAGGTGTGTGAGATGCACATGGAAGAAAAGCCCTGTGTTAATTTGTTGAAATGCCACAGTTCAAAGACGTTCGTCACACAGCACAGTGACATTTTCAGAGCATGCCAAGGGCCTAAAGGGATATTGCGGCTAAAAGAATCAGTTTATTTTATCAAATCCTTCATTTCTCAAAACTAGTTGCTGTGAAACTCTTACTGAGTAAGACTCAGTAGCCTGTGGAACTAGTATTCTGGAGATGATGCTCTGAGAAGCACTGTTTTAATGTAAGTCATTTTTCCTCATTGGAGGAGTCTCTTTCCCTGTGCTATGGTTCACTTTTTGGTTTTCCAATGGTCCATGAATATTCACTGGAAGGACTGATGCTGAAGCGCCAATACTTTGGCCACCTGATGCAAAGAGCCAACTCATTGGAAAAGACCCTGATGCTGGGAAAGATTGAGGCCAAGGGGAGAAGGGGATGACAGAGGATGAGATGGTTGGATGGCATCACTGACTCAATGGACATGAGTTTGAGCAAACTCTCAGAGATAGTGAAGCCTGGTGTGCTGTAGTCCATGGGGTTGCAAAGAGCGGGACACAGCTTATCAACTGAAAAACACAGCACTGTCCATGTGTCCTGTTGAGGAAAATGTATTTACAGATGATTAACATTTTGGCAAATAGAAGATGAAGGCAAATAACATCAAATAGTTAACAAGGGTCATCTTTTAATTTTGCTTATTCTCCCTAATTTCATTTCCCTCCCTCCTGAGAAAAATCTTTTTAAATTGTCTGTGCTTTTTAATTTGATTTGGGTCCCTCAAATCAATTCAGTACTTCCATGACAACGGTGCTCAAATCAAATCGTGTGCAAGACATCTGCCCCTCGTCTTCTCTGGTCTGTGGTTTGTTAAACAGTAGGAAGAAAAACAGTGGCAAGAGAAAGATCTCAAGTTGTTCAGATAAGGTTGGTGTTTGGAGATAAGAACACTCAGCTCTTGAACTTGAGCTCAGCTTCTGCACATTGGGGTACCTGTGTTGCTCAGTACACTAGGGGGAGCCGTATCCATAACGAATTACTCAAGAACTCCTAAGGTCTTTCCAAACCTAATTTTTCTCCCATACCTACTTATTTTCCTTCAAGGCTTTAGACTAGAATGGGCCAGAAGCAAGTGGTGGTTAAGGTATTCAAAACACAGCATACACACTGTCAGTTGATCAATAGGCCATTATTCCTCCCAGGCTGTGTAACCTACTTTAGTTTAGTTTTAAAATGACTGCGGTCTTTTTCAGTCTTTATCAGATGATCTTTCCTGAGTGTGTTGTATAATTATAACACGATTGAAACTCTGATTCGATGATCAAGAGGTGACTCATGTGATGACTCAATGATCATAACCCTTAAGCAATTCCACCATTGCAGCTATAAAGGTAAGTAAAAAAAGTAATACGAAGAAGAAATAGAGACACAGAGGTAGAGAACAAAGGTATGGACACCAAGGAAGAAAAGGGGAGAGGGTTGGATGAATTGGGAAATTGAGATTGACACATATGTACACTACTGATACTATATATAAAACAGAAAAACAAGGAGAGCCTGCTGTATTGCACAAGGAACTCTACTCAATGCTCTGTGGTGACCTAACGAACGGGAAGGAAATCCAAAAAAGAGGAGATATACATATGGCTGATTCGCTCTGCTGTACGGCAGAAAATAGCACAACACTGTAAAGCAACTACATTCCAATAAGAATTTTTTCAAAAGAAAATAAAGTAGTACAGTACCTCAAGGATGTCAGAAGTCAAGAATACCATAATGCCTGTCATCATGGCAGCCCAAACTCAAAAATTCAAATAACTCTCAGTTCAAATTCTTCTAACATACAAAAACTCACCAGCACACAGAGGGGCTAAATGTGGAGGAGGTGAGAAATCAGTGAAGACCTGATTAAAAAGAAGGTTTCAGGTGGGGTTTGTGCTCCAGCCACAGTGGAACTTGCAGGAAATAGCAGAGCAGATCTAAAGCACAGAGATCAGGCTGCCCTTTCAGCAGATCTGCCTTGTAGAAAGGTCTTGTACCCTGTGTGTGTAATAGGAAATAAAGGTCCCATGATGTTAAATAATGAGCTGGTGGTAGCGCAGCAAGTGTCAGGGTCAGCATGCATATCCAAAAAGGCAAGCTAGGACTGAAGCTGACTGCTGAGGATTTTGGAAGAAATTTTTATTTTACTCTAAGGGCAATGAGAAGCTCCCTCGGGCATTTCAGAAAAGGAAAGTAACATGAGGAAATCATTTCTTTCTAAATTAATTAGCAAGTGAGCTGATTCTTCTCCCTTTGCCCTCCTCCCCTGCAATTCACCGCCCTTCGTCGCAGACTCCATCTTCTGAGATGCTGATCCCTGTGAATTGAGCTCCCTGGGCTCCCTGCCTGCTGCCTCTGTGATAGATTTGGCCGATGGGTGGCGTGCAGGAAATGGGGAACATCTGAATGGAATTCTGCCTCTGACTATACAATAGGGGAAGAAATGCAAGGCAAAACTCTTGTTAGTCATCCCACGTGTGCCCGGGGGACGGGTTGGGGTGTTGGCCATGAGACTGGAGAAGAAGGACAGAAGCCAAAACTTTAAGTTGGTTCCATGACTGATTTCAATCAGTGGAAAACAGTGCTCTGCACAGTAAATATGTGCTGAGTCGAATGCACCAAAAGGAGCTAAGGGAAAATACAGCGTTAACTCAAGTATTTCCAACTCGGGTAGAGATGTAAGTCATGGAAATGAGATGATGGGGTGAAAGAGCTGGCTTAGAGGGTAGAGAGGGCCAGCTGGAATGTGTGGACGTGTTGAGATTAGCCTGCTTCCTGAGGCAGAGTTCCCAATAGATGCCCTCAGCTCTCCATGAGGCCACAAGCAGTGGGGTTGGGCCCCCAATTCCCTCCAGTCAACACCAGAGTGCTATACAAATCTAACCATTTCTACATGTGCCATGATGTGAAAAAGAGGTG
The DNA here is from genome assembly GCF_000754665.1 of Bison bison bison. Classification (NCBI taxonomy): domain Eukaryota; kingdom Metazoa; phylum Chordata; class Mammalia; order Artiodactyla; family Bovidae; genus Bison; species Bison bison. The sequence goes on along the minus strand of NW_011495043.1, from coordinate 776,854 downwards.
CGAAACCCAGTTCTCATTTACTCTACCCAAAATACACACAGTTCTTTTGTTTCCTTAACACAAGTCTTTTCTTTCCAGGTCCTGTGATCCCTTTTCTTTTATACTAATCATTGTTTGACCTCCACGTAAGCATGGATAGACACCAGAGCACTGAGTCACCATCAATAAGGGAACCTGTTTAATTTTTCTAGCAAAGATGATGGATCAGAAACCTGTCCATCTTAGACTGCTTCAGGCCAATTTGAGAACATGGCAACATTAACTGTCATAAAAGCAAATCTTTGACCTCAGCCTCATGAGCACCAGCATGAATGGACTGGCCGCCAATATATCCCAACAAAAACAGGAATCAGACATTTATTACCATTCTCATTCTGAAAATAATTAACCTGTGCATCCAGAGTCTCCCTCTCACTAAAATGATTACAAGGTAAAAAGTTCCCATAATTATAAATGGTATTTATTAATAGCATTGGCCAGCTAAACTGTGATTAATAATTATGTGTCTTGATATTCATCTTCAAAGAGGATTTTATGTACATTACTTGGTGTTCAAATATATACATGCTAAAATTAAAATAGTTTGAAATTAATATTTTTGAATTTGCAAATTAAAACTGCAGACAGTGGTTTTTTGACTAGATAGGTTAGGAGTCAGAGGTAAATTTATATTTCAGTTGAACATACTGTGCTACACATTTTAATAGTTCCATATAATGTTAAAAAATGCTTTCATATATGTTACATTAGCCTTCTGTATTGATAGCTATATGGATAGGAATATATACAGGAAACTGAAATTCAGAGAGGCAGATTGATTTAGATTAGGTCACAGAGTAGCTGAACTGATTTTAGAAACTTCTGATTTCTTTTCTAAATTATGCCTCCACAGCCAACATATAGGAAATAATACTCTTTTTTCCTCATTCATTAGATATGCTTACCACATCATAACTTTGGGGTTCCCCTGGGAGTCCATGGGAGTGCAACATCTGAACTCTTGGCCTAAGAGTTTGATTAAACATAATAGAAACAGCTGCTCCTCATTTAGGGCGTTTTTGTTTTTTAAACTCTTATTCTAGACACAAGCCTCTCGTGGGGAGATTCTACTGAAATAAGACCTATATTATAGGTCTTATTATATATAGGTCTATATATATATATAGGTCTCATATATATATGAGAAAGGTGCATGTGGGGCCAGAAGGAAAAGACATAAGGAATCAGGCTTCCCAGCCTCCCGCACTTAACCTCCTCCCCAGAAAATCTTCCCGTCATTTCATCCCTGGATTTCCGGGCACTTAATCCCTGCGATGGTCAGGTGAGATAGGAGAGATTCCTGTTTTAGTTGTAACTTGCGCTGGGGCTGCTGTGAGCAAATCCAGGCCTCCAGCGATTTTCCTGACTGGTCAGAACACCAGGCTGAAACCCCGGAGCACCACGAGGGCACAGGCAAGTCTCTGCCAGCTTCCTCTTCTACCCAGAGACTCAGATCCAGCCAACACGCTCGAATCTCAGGGCTATGGATATTTGCCCTTTTATTATGGCCTCTTTTCTCGTCTTCTCTTCTCTTTCTTTTTAAAAACGGCATAAATAAAAAATACTGTTCAATATCACTTATATGTGGAACCTAAAAGAATGATATAAATGAACTTATTTACAAAACAGAAATAGACTCAGAGACATAGAAAACAAATTTACAGTTACCAAAGGGGAAGAGGGAGAAGGATAAATGGGAATTTGGGATTAAGAGATACACACTATATTTAAAATAGATAAGCAACAAGGATCTACTGTATAGTATAGGAAACTATATTCAATATCTTATAATAACCCATAATAGAAAAGAATCTGAAAAAGAATATAATAACTGAATCTCTTTGCTGTACACCTGAAACTAACACAACTTTATAAATCAACGGTATTACAATTTTACAAAAATAAAGTGATTTTGCTTTATGACCCCAAATAGGCCTCCATTCTCCAATGAATAGATAAGATTTATGTTATATTGTGCAAGTAGAATCTGATTTTAGGGTGAGGAAGGACTTTAAAGATAAACTCAGTGGGAGAAATCACAAAGAAAAAAGTATTAGACTCTCTGAGGTAAAAGAAAAAAATCATAATTTAAAAGTACATAACAAATGGGGAAAATATTTGCATCAGAAATGGCAGTAAAAGATTTGCTACATAAAGAACTTACATAAATCAATAAAGAAAAGTAAAACATGTGCAAAAAATATGTTAGTTCTCAGAACTTAGCTCTACCAAAAGCTAAAAACATGAAAAATTTTTAATCCTCATAAATAACCAAAGAAATTTGAATTGAATCAATGAGACATCACTGTTGACACTTTTGTGACAAACAAAACATGAAAACATAAGACATAAAAGTGGGCTAATGTCCAGCAGAGAGTATAGTGAAATTTTACTCTGCTGATAGGAATAAAATTGGTGCATTTCTGAAAAGTAATTAAGTAATTCATACAAAAACCCACAATAAAGTAAACACTGAGATTCTAACTAGTTTGGAAGCCTGGTTGAAAACACTGATTTCATAGCTATAAATTCAGAATCATCTAAAGATATCAGGCAAATGGCTCAAAGTCTTGGTTTAAAGTATCGTGATAAGAAATATCTCTCAACCTTCAAGAAATGTGAGTATAGCTTTTACTTAGAATATGCAGGTTATAGTATACTGAACTAAAAAAATTTAAATTGGTCTCATTATCTTATAGTCAGTCTGGGTGTAAACTCTTTCCCCTTGACTGTGCCACCCTAACCAGCCTCCAGAGGTGGAACTGACTCCATCATGGCCTACCTACAATATTATCCTTGCCAGACCATTTCTAAACTCAATAGAAATACACATTTGCCCATGGAAAAAATACAGTTTTCCACACTTTCAGTAGGGATTTGGATAAGACTGGATTTGAAGAAGCTTTTGCTTGGATGAATTATATTTTAATTTTAAAAAGTTGTTCTAAAATTTCACAGTGTGAAGTATTCCTAAGACAGTTAAGCCATGTCTCTCAGTATTTTTTCACTACTTTCATCACAACTAAAGATGTACTGAAAAGGAACTGGATATTCTATGGGGAACACAAACTCACATGTAAAGTGATTATTCTTGCAGAGTATCTCTACCAATTTGCTGAGATTTTCCTCTTTAGCAGAGCTCATATATCTTCATGTTGCCAAATTAATGCAGGGATTAATTTCTAGCTCATTGAGTTGGAAAATACATTTATCTTTCATTCACTTGTAAATTTGTTATCCTGAGCATCACACTCATAAATGAGAGAAGAGACTTGTAATTTTTATGGTTATAACCAGGGTTTGAACAATCCTGTTATTGTCTGTTTCTGCACAGAGCCAAGAAGACAAGTTCTACCTCCTAAAGGAACAGAACGATCTAAGGACCTGAGCCAATCATGCTGGTTTGTTTCTGATCTTTGAACCTCCTCTTTCCTGCACAGAGCCAGGCACCCTAAGCCAGCCACTTTCTGTGTCAAGAAATATTGTTGATTTCATTTCTTTCACAGCTTGGGTCAAATTTTATTCTTGAGTAGTTATAAATATACATATATTAATATATAACATACATTATATATTAATATAATATAATGCATTTAATATATAATATAATACTTCTGCTAATTGTGTCGACTTGGCTTCAGGTGCCTGAAACCCAACTCTAACTAGTTCAGACAAAAAGGAAATCTATTGTAATTGTCAAAGGTATACAATCAAAGGAAGAATTGAAAAAAACAAAATGCAAGAAGGACTGGGGAGCAGCTGGACTCCTGGAACTATCGGGTGTCTCTCTGTCTCTCTCTCTCATTTACAGGCCAGCAGGTAATATGGCCCCCTCCCGGCTTCAAAACCCCCAGACCTCATTCACAGCTTCCGTCACCACAAACTGGCTCCTTGTTAGAATTCAGAAAAATCCTTGTGGGGAACACACTGATTGGCTTAACTGAGTCAAGCCCCTCCCCTCCATGAACCAATCAGAAGGTCAGAAGAAGGTTCTCATGGTATGAATCACGTAAGGCCAGAGACGCCTAAATATTGTGAATGAAGCAGCCATCAAATAGGAGTGTCCACTAGAGTGTCTTTTTAGATTTGCTTCCCAGATTCGAGCCCTGGATTGGGAAAATCCCCCGGAGAAGGAAATGGCAATCTACTCCAGTATTCTTGCTGGAAGAATTCCATGGACAGAGGCCTGACAGTCTACAGTCCATGGGGTCGCACAGAGTCAGACACGACTGAAGTGACTCAGTGCATTTGAAAGCTCTGTTCAGTATTTCTATAATGTCACAAGAAACAGCTATTTTTGTGCAAATTAGTGAAAATATTTCTAAGTTGGGAAAACAAAACAAAATTCAGGGAAGAAAATAAAAACCAACCACAGTCTCATCATCCAAATATTTACATTTTAGTGCATATCTTTCCAGGCTTTTCTATATACATGTATTCTTTCCTATGTACAGTACATTACTGAGATGGTGCTAAATGTACAAATCTACATTGTGATGTTCACTTAAATGTAAAAAGATACTCTTAATTAATAACATACTTATAAATCCCTTTGGATAAGGGAATCTATAGTACATCAGAAGATGTGTGAACTTGAAGTTATATGCAAAACATCATAAGCATATTGGTGTGTATTTCTTTTGAAAATGGGTCCAAATTTTCACCAGACATTCAGAGTGGTCTGTGACCAAGAAGAAGGTGAAAAGCTATGGCATTCAAGTTTTCACAGCACTTCCACTCAAATTACAATAGACTCAGACCTGCTGTATATTTAATATTTTATTTGCAACTAGTCTCAGGTGACATAAAGATTCATGGCATTCGGCAGGCACACTATAACTTGTGAATGAATGAATTTGAATCACAAATGTTCGAGCCAGACCCTTAGCTTGCGGTGAGCCTAGCTGGTGTCCAGCATCTCAGCTCAGTCAAGCACCCTTATCCTCACATTATGACTAATGCTTATGAATGTTACAATTGCTTGTTTCTGTAAGCTGTGAAGGTTAACCTTTGAAGGAAGCTGGCAGGTGCAGGGAGGAGAGCAGTGTGCTATGGAGATAAGATTGTGAGAGAACACAGGATCGGAGGGGCTTGTGTTTTGGGTGCTGCTAGGTGATGGCACCCCATTCCAGTACTCTTGCCTGGGAAATCCCATGGAAGGAGGAGCCTGGTGGGCTGCAGTCCATGGGGTTTCTAAGAGTCGGACACGACTGAGTGAGTTCACTTTCACTTTTCACTCTCATGCACTGGAGAAGGAAATGGCAACCCACTCTAGTGTTCTTGCCTGGAGAATCCCAGGGATGGGGGAGCCTGGTGGGCTGGCTATGGGGTCGCCCAGAGTTGGACACGACTAAAGTGACTTAGCAGCAGCAGCAGCAGCAGCAGCAGTAAATTACAGAGGCATGGAGAGACCTGTCCTGAACCACCTTAGTTTAAAGCTATTTCACTGTCTTCGAGAAAGAAGTGGCAACCCACTCCAGTATTCTTGCCTGGAGAATCCCATGGACAAAGGAGCCTGGTGGGCTGCAGTCCATGGGGTCGCAGAGTTGGACATGACTGAGCGACTCACACACACACATTTTACTGCCTGGACTACTAGGGCTCCTGGGCACTTACAGAACGTGGAACAGTGACTTCAGGTCAAGATCATTCAGATAATTCAAAGCCAAAGGCAGTGTTTTTAGGCAAGATTATATAAATTTAATAGCCAAGTATTATTGTAGTCTCCCATTCAGGGTGAATTGTATACAGCTTCAGTGGATTTGAGATTGCATCCAACTACTGCATTTTGGACTCTTTTGTTGACCATGATGGCCACTCCATTTCTTCTGAGGGATTCCTGCCTGAAGTAGTAGATATAATGGTCACCTGAGTTAAATTCACCCATTCCAGTCCATTTCAGTTCGCTGATTCCTAGAATGTCGACATTCAAATCTTGCCATCTCTTGTTTGACCACTTGCAATTTGCCTTGATTCATGGACCTGACATTCCAGGTTCCTATGCAATATTGCTCTTTACAGCATCAGACCTTGCTTCTATCACCAGTTACATCCACAGCTGGGTATTGTTTTTGTTTTGGCTCCATCCCTTCATTCTTTCTGGAGTTATTTCTCCACTGATCTCCAGTAGCATATTGGGCACCTACTGACCTGGGGAGTTTCTCTTTCAGTATCCTATCATTTTGCCTTTTCATACTGTTCATGGGGTTCTTAAGGCAAGAATGCTGAAGTGGTTTGCCATTCCCTTCTCCAGTGGACCACATTCTGTCAAATCTCTCCACCATGACCCGCCCGTCATGGGTTGCCCCACGGGCATGGCTTAGTTTCATTGAGTTAGACAAGGCTATGGTCCTAGTGTGATTAGATTGACTAGTTTTCTGTGAGTATATGCCAGCAAATTTGGAAAACTCAGCAGTGGCCACAGGACTGGAAAAGGTCAGTTTTCATTCCAATCCCAAAGAAAGGCAATGCCAAAGAATGCTCAAACTACCACACAATGGCACTCATCTCACACGCTAGTAAAGTAATGCTCAAAATTCTCCAAGCCAGGTTTCAGCAATATGTGAACTGTGAACTTCCTGATGTTCAAGCTGGTTTTAGAAAAGGCAGAGGAACCAGAGAT
>NW_011495043.1:763730-769863 GCF_000754665.1 Bison bison bison | reverse complement strand
GGATGTGAGAGTTGGACTGTGAAGAAGGCTGAGCACCGAAGAATTGATGCTTTTGAACTGTGGTGTTGGAGAAGACTCTTGAGAGTGCCTTGGACTGCAAGAGATCCAACCAGTCCATTCTGAAGGAGATCAGCCCTGGGATTTCTTTGGAAGGAATGATGCTAAAGCTGAAACTCCAGTACTTTGGCCACCTCATGCGAAGAGTTGACTCATTGGAAAAGACTCTGATGCTGGGAGGGATTGGGGGCAGGAGGAGAAGGGGACGACAGAGGATGAGATCACTGGATGGCATCACTGACTCGATGGACATGAGTCTGAGTGAACTCTGGGAGTTGGTGATGAACAGGGAGGCCTGGTGTGCTGCAATTCATGGGGTCGCAAAGAGTTGGACATGACTGAGCGACTGATCTGATCTGATCAGTGGATTTATCCCTCTCTTTGATTCTGCTCTGGTTAAGCTATTTGATAGCGGCAAACTTTCCTTTTCACCCAGTGCAACATCCTCTTTACTGTATAGAAGTCATATACTTTGTTCCTTTCTGTTGTTCAGTTGCTCAGTCATGTCCAACTCTTTGAGACCCCATGGACTTCAGCATGCCAAGCTTCCCTGTCCTTCACCATCTCTGGGAGTTTGCTCAAACTCATGTTCATTGAGTTGGTGATGCCATCCAACCATCTCATCCTTTGTCATGCCCTTCTCCTTCTGCCTTCAATTTTTCCCAGCACCAGGGTCTTTTCTAATGAGTCAGCTGTTAGAATCAGGTGGTCAAAGTATTGGAGCTTCAGCTTCAGCATCAGTCCTTCAATGAATATTCAGGACTGATTTCCTTTAGGATTGACTGGGTTGATCTCCTTGGGGTCCAAGGGACTCTCAAACTGTTCTCCAACACAATTCAAAAGCATCGATTCTTTGGCAGTCAGCCTTCTTTATGTTCCAACTCTCACGTCCATACATGACTACTGGAAAAACCATAGTTTTGACTATACAGACATTTGTTGGCAAAGTAATTCTCTGCTTTTTAATACACTGTCTAGGTTTGTCATTCCTAGGCACACATTTTTATCTTAATCTTTGTTTGCCTACTCAAATTATGGTATTTCACTTGGATACTCTTCCACTTTCAACTTGAACCACTTACATACTTAAACTTGCCTTGGGTCTCCATTCTCCAAGGGAGCCTATGTCAAGCCTAAACAGCTCCAAGCTGCCACTTTGATGGTGTATTCTCAAGTAGAATCATGTCTCCACCTGCTTTGTGACATCATGGCTGCTACTTAAAACGCCTCTGTCACCCTCAAAAATAAAATAGCCAGTTATTTAACCAGAAAAGGCCAGGTTAATCAAGAATAGCCAAAAGAACTGCAATTCAGGATATGCCAGTTACAGCAGGGCATAGGCAGTGCAGAGAACAAGGAAGAGGTATTTGTTTTTAATAGGAAAAGGAGGGACTTGGGGAGAGCTGAAATAACCAGAGTCCATTGGAGGAGGCTGAGAATCCAAAGTTTGGAGGCTTCTTATTGGTTGAACTGCCAGTCTCTGATTGGCTGTCATCTGGCAGACAAAACATTTCTTCTTCCCGCTGGATAGTGAAGTAAGCAACACCTTCCTGCCTAAAGGTAAGGTAGGCATTAATAGCTTCCTTTTTAGAGTAATTGAAGATGCTTGGTAGGGGGTGAGAGCTCCCTCTACAGGCCTGTTTCAATTCTGATTTTAGCTGAAGTGAAGTGAAAGTCGCTTAGTCTGACTCTTTGTGACCTCAGTCCATGAGGTTTAATCAATTCCACATCTCCGTTCAATGTCTGCGTTCATTCAAATCCATTTTCTCATTGCCAAATTCAAACCCATTGCCCTGTTGGCAGGTGTTCATCACAGTCATTTTCCTTAGAAATGTCAGGATCCAGTTCTGCTCACAGTCTCTTACTGTTGGATTCCCATTCTGCCCTTGTGAAGCAGGATTTAGAGTTTACTTTGATGAGTGAAAAAAAGGTACTGGTTAAATAGACTGTTTACTGCACAGAAAGCAACTAGACCCAACAACTGAGAAAATCCAGCATAGTCAGCTGGGAATTGTAGTCAGCATAGTCACTCACTCCCCAGTGCTAGGGGCTCAGCCTTCAGCCTAGGGGAAACCTTCTGGAAGCCCCATCTGACCCTTGAGAAAGTGCTCCTCCCTGGCACTCACCACTCTACACTGTAAATGCCCATGTAACCTTGACCTTATGCTCTGGGTCACAGCCTCTGAGAGGGCAAGGACCTTGACTGTCTTGTTCACTGCTGGGTCTGTGCCACCTAACAGAAAACTTGGAATGAATGAGTGAACAAATGGCAAGCAATGAATGAGTCAGTGAATGAATGCATGCTTCCTTTTTCTCTGATCAAAGGGAGGTGGGGAAGAGGGCAATGAGAAAGAGGAAGGTGAAACAAAGAGAAGAGATGGAGAGAGAAAGCAAGTGACCCTTGTTATCCCTAGGAAACTATCACGAAGGGTCTGACAGGACTAGAATACCCCTGGTCTGCATCTAAGGGATACTCCATGGGTATTTTATTTAAACATTTAAAACTTATAAAAAGAAAAAACGTGAAGAGAGAAAATCATTCAGTATGGGACTCTCACTCTGCAAGTACCAAGCAGGTAGGTCTAATAAATCAACCTTTTCCTCTGCTCCATGGTGTGTGGAATGATTTAGTACACCCATAAAGCAAACTAAAGGACCTGGAGCTGAGAGACACTCCAGAGGCCTGGAGCTGGGATTCTGCAGACAGGGCTGTGTTTGAAGGTGTGGCTCTGAGGCTTGCAGTTGCCCTGAGTCCAAGGGAAGACAGAGTTCAAAAGAGGAGCAGTGTCACCAGCAGCTCTGTCCATGGCTAATCAACATGATGGAATGTGATGTCAGCAATGGAGGCGGGGGTGCTGATCAGGCTGCAGATTTTCTCAGTCAGTCCCCAATTTGCTGTGCTTCATTCACATGTAAGGGGGCCATCATGCCTAATACAGTTTCATACTGTTTGTAAAAATCATTAGAATGCTTGAAACAGAAAAAAAAAAATACACTCAGGTTTTACTGCACAAAGAAAATAACTGTGTATAAAACAAAAATAAGCATGGTCTCAGCAAGATATTAATTGATTTGCATGTGCTGTCAATTCAAGAAGCCAGAGAATCTAGGAAGGAAAAAATGGAAATTTTAAAGGAAAAGAGGGTTTACCAGATGGCTCAAGTGATAAAGAATCTGCCTATAATGCAGATTCAGCCCCTGGGTCAGGAAGATCCCCTGGAGGAGGAAATGGCAACCCACTCCAGCATTCTTGCCTGGAGGAGAATCCCAGGGACAGAGGGGCCTACAGTGCATGCAGTCACAAAGAGTCGGACATGACTGAAGTGAATTAGCCCAAAGGAACAAGAGGCTACAGCGTAGAAAAGAGATGCCCTCTCACTAAAATGTCCCTCGGAGTCCTAGCTACAGTTTATCAAATTTGAACCAAATGTTCTCTGTCAGTAAATCCTAAATCAAATTTTCCTAGGCTATGGATGTGGCCCTGGGTTCCAGAGCTATGACAGACTTAAATTACAAAGAGTGCCTTCATATAAAGTAGAGGTCCCAGACTTTTCAAATTTATAGAATAAGAAAAAAAAATAATTAACAGAAACATGATCTAAAATAGGATTGTCATGGGTTTGCTTTGGTGTGGGTATTTTTTTGGTCAAGTTAAAACAAGAGGATGGAGGAAAAAGAGAAGGAGAAGGAAAAGAGGAGGAGGAGGGGAGGAGAGGTGGGGGAGGAAGGAGGTGAGAGAAGGAGAATGGGGGAGGGGGAAAGAAGTAGAGGGAAGTGGAGAGAATGATTATCTCCCATCACCATGATTTTGAGAAAAGAATGAACAGTTAAACACACACAGAAAGCTAAGAACATAGTCTCCAAATTAAAAAGATGTGAATTCTTATTTATGGAAAAAGTCACCCACTTGTATTTTCTCATGGGCAGACTTTGGGGAATGAATTGATGGAATAGTGTAGAATATGGGCTTTGAAGCCATATAGGTTCAAATCCCGACTTGACCACCTACTAACTAACGAGGGCCAGTTGTTTCAAGCTCCCCAGACAGAGCTCTCTCTTCTGTGAGGCAGGGACACTCACTTAAGGTCAATTGTGAGAGGGAAATGAACCCAGCACATTAGGGCTTAAGAAATAGTACCTGCTGTTATTACGGGGTGTGTCCTGCTATCCCTTTCTTATCTCTAAGTGTGAGTATAGGTAAGTGTGGGGGTTGGGGCCAAGGGTAGAAAGGAAAGGTCACTCTTTAAAAAAAAAAAATTATTATTACTATTATTGGCCAAACCCCGTGGCATGCAGGATCTTAGTTCCCTGACCAGGGATGGAACCTGCGCTCCCTGATATGAAAGCGCAGTCTTAACCACTGGACTGCCAGGGAAGTCCTGGAAAAAGTCACTCTTAATCCGCCTGCCCCCAGGGTGAAGCTGTGCCTCTTTTGAACCCCAAACCATTCCCATCCCCCACCCCACCTCCAGCCCCTCTGAGGCCCAAGCTCTGTGGGGGTATTGTTCACTTCCCTGCTAGGGAATCCAGTTCAACTTATCTCATCTGACTAAAGATGGCACCTGAAGAGACAAGCTAGGTGGGAGAGGCTTCTGGGTCCCATCCCGAGATCCTCCTGGGCCAGCCCTGGAAGCCCCCTAGGGCTGCTCGGAAACCCATCATTTTGATTTAGAATACAGTTGATTTGCTTGTTGATCATAAAGACAGACGGAGTACATGTTGCCAAAAAACAGAGGACTTGGCTGTAACTTGTTCTTACATTCCATCGACCTTTTTAGCTACAAGATTTATCTCAGAGTAGAAGATATGGCTGTAAAACGAATGAGAGTTAAGTGTGATTGCACTCCTCCCTAATTTCCTCCTGCAGACAAATGACAAGCAGATTTTAAAGAAAAGAGCTAAGGCTCTGGATTAGAGATGTTCTGGACAAAATGATTTCACCTCCTCACTGGGGTACCCTGAAGTACTGCTTGAAATGTTGATTTGCTGAGAATTAGAACTGAACACTGTAGCTACCTTATTTGAGAGGAAACTAGAGCCCTGTGATGAACCAAGTCCCTTCGCAGGTAACCTTTGAGGTGAGCCGCTGGCCTGGCTGGCTGGATATCTGCCCCAAGCTGAGTCTTCATTGTGCGTCTCCATGAGCCTCAGTTTCCCAGCAGGAATATCAAACATACCAAGTGATTCTCTCTGACAAGCCTGGGGTAAAAGTCAACGAACACTATAAATTTGAAAGAGTTCGCAAGACTAGTGCAATATGGTATAAAACTGTGATTTTGGTAATTTACCGGCATTGCAGCTCCTTTCTTTCTTAAAAGGCCCAAAGTTTAAAATTAAAACATATTAAATAAAATAAAGGGCTTCCCTGGTGGCTCAGACAGTAAAGAATCTGCCTCCAATGCAGAAGACCCATGTTTGATCACTAGGTCGAGAAGATCCCCTGGAGAAGGAAATGGCAACCCACTCCAGTATTCTTGCCTGGGAAATCCCATAGACAGAGGAACCTGGAATAAATGCTTGTCTCAGTCCCACAGAACCTCATGGAAACTTGGCTTTCGGCCGTGGCATAACCCAGATGCACTCAAGGGTCTCCTCCTTTTGAAACACCAGGCAATAGGAGTTTCGGCACCACAAGTTCCAGTTCTGCAGCTAGTGGGGCCTCTGGACCCTCTTAGGGCCCTTGTGTTTCCCAGAGAGCCTTACCTTCTCTCCTAGGTTCCTGCCTCTTTGTGTTGAGGATTTGAGGAGGGTGCATGGGGCAGAGGAAAGCAACAAAGACAGGTTTTACAGCACACAGGACAAAGGCCTTCAAAGGAGCAGCTGGTCTTACACCTCACCTACTCCTTTTCTCCTGCCTTCCTCTCAGCCTCTCCATCCATCTCCCCTTTCCCTTCAGGAGCAAACCCCACAAATTCCTCACTTTGTCTCCTGAGAAGTCACTTCCACTTCCTGATATCTTGGAGCTGGCTGACAGCCAATGGGTCTCACCCCATCCAAGCAGGCTCATCAAGGCATTATTTTTGCAGCAGAGGCTGATCCTTCCTGAAGAGGTCAGATGCCAGCTGTTAAAATAACA
>NW_011495043.1:714953-763534 GCF_000754665.1 Bison bison bison | reverse complement strand
AGATCGCCAGCCCAGGTTCGATGCATGAGACAGGGTGCTCAGGGCTGGTGCACTGGGATGACCCTGAGGGGTGGGATGGGAAGGGAGGTGGGAAGGGGGTACAGGATGGGGAACACATACACACCCATGGCTTATTCATGTCATTGTATGGCAAAAAACACTACAATATTGTAAAGTAATTAGCCTCCAATTAAATTAATTAATTAAAGTAAAAAACATTAAAAAAAAAAAAGAAATACAAATGGTGAGGGGTTGAAGAACTATTAGGGCAGAAATTCTGAAGGTGCAGCTCCAGGATGTTTTTTAAGAGCCTTTGGGAGAGTGTGAGGACCATGGAATTCTCTAAAGATGCTCAGATCCTCTGTCTCCCTTACCAGTGATACAGCATCCAGCATAGTGCCTGGTGTACAGGAGAATTTCAATAAATGCTTGTCACATTAATGAGTAGACAAAGTACTGCATGCCTAGCTCTCTGTTGCCATATGAAGAGGAAGAAGAACATAATGCATAGTTTCTGCCCTTGTGACTTGAAACCAGCAACAGTGAGAAAGCTGTACATGAGCTTGAAGTCACAGAGCAACCGGTCAACTTAGAGATATGCAGTCCCTGTTCCTAATGATGCAAATGAGGAAACAGAGACCACACAAATGGACCGAGCTGAGAGGGAGCAGAGTCAGCCCAGGACCCGGCTGTCCGGGTGTCCTGGCCTCTAGGGCCCTGGGATTTACTGGCTGCACAGCCCCTCTGTGGTAGGAGGATGATTAATGGCTGGATTTCATGGTTCAGGCCTTGTGTCTGTAGGGGCGCAAAGGGAGAACCCAGTGTGGGCTGGAGGACTTGGAGACGGACGTGAGGTTGATGCGGAGCTTGACTGGGCTTCTTTTCAGAGCAAGAGAGGTCTGGATGAGCAGAGATTTACGGGGGTTTTCCTTTCCGGTTTTGGTAACATTCCAAAGTGTGAAGAGAAAACATGCAGGGAGCTTTTATTCAGCGGACATAAATTGTATTTGCCCAAAGAAGGAACCTAGATCCAGCCAAGCAAAGATGCAGGCCAGGCCCCCAGGCCTAGCCGGAAACCACGGTCAGGCTCTCAGGCCCTCAAGGGGGCCTGTCTCCTCCAGCCCCAACTCGCCTCTCAAGGTTGTGGGAGCTGAGGTTCATTCTTTTCTCTCCACCTTAATGCTGCTCTGGCTTTTTCACTTCCCTCTTCTTGGTCACATCTTCTCTGCAGCTCCATCCCTTCTTGGTAAGTTTGGGGGCAACAACAAAGTCTGAGGATTTCTCTGAATTCAAGGTTCCCCGACCCACATGTCTGTGTCACTGCCAGCAAAAGATCCTCTGAGGAGTGGTGCAGCCTGGGAGGACTTGTGGTATGGATGAAGGTGAGTGGGTGGTGTGACCAAGCTGAGTGAAACCTTGACAGTTTTGCTTCAAAGAAAGTAGGCTAGAATGCAGGGGTGGTACCAAGAAGAGAATGCTAAATTCACTAATTTTGAAAAGAATGACTAACTTTCAACCTACCGCATATTGAGGGCACTAGAGCCTGTAAGTGACATTTGTCACGAAGCCTCCAGCAATGATATCTGACATAACATATACATGAAGAAATGAATGAATGAAAAGAGGAAAAGAAAGTAGTTTTTCAAGAACTTGAAGTGTAAAACGCCCATGCATGAGTCGAAAGCTGTCTTTCAAAAGTCTTATAGGTTGGTAACTCTAGGGAACCCACATACGGGTTAATAAGTTTGAATGGCTTTGTTAGAATCTTTATTAAGCTAAAGGTAAAAACAGCATGTTGAGCTCCTGAGATGATAAACTATTCTGCAAAAGAAAGGCTACCTGAAATTAGGACGAACTACAAATCACCTCGAATCTCAGTTAATCTTATTTGTTAAGAACATTGGCTGCTTCGTCACAGGGTTACGTGTCCAGGGAAGTGGTAGATGAGATGACGAAGTGGCACGTGAAGCATAAGATCAATAACTCAGTAACAGGGCTTCAAAGGCCAAAAGAACAAACAAACAAACAAAAACTTTCCGTGTTATACCACAAAACAAGAACAGGCAATGGTGCTGGTCATGTAGCAAGGAAATATCTGTGGATTCCAACGGTAGTGAGTGATACATTATCACCGTCTACTGGAGAAAAGCATACTTGTGAAGTTCACCACGCATTTTAAGATTGGAAATCTAGATGTTGTTAAGAGTTAAGCAGCAATGTACTTAGGTGGAATAGCACTATTTCTTTCATCTAATGTTTTAAAAATTGACGTACTTCATCTTTTCGTATACTTTTCGAGTTGTGCCTGGAAAGAGGCAACATCTAGTATTGTAACTGCCATGGGCTGGCGTGCAGGCAGGGGGGTCTTGATTCAGGCGATCTGGAGCAAACCTCAACGTTACCCAGAGTTCAGGAAGCCTAATTCCCAATCTGAAAAAATGAATAGAAGTTACACATTCCTCCCCTTTGAGATCTTAGGAACCATGCAGGTTAACACTGGGAGATTGAGACTGACGTATGTGCCCTGCCATGTGTGAAACAGATAGCTAGTGGGAAGCTGCTATACAGCACAGGGAACTCAGCTCGGACCTCTGTGGTGACCTGGATGAGTGGGATGAGGGAGAGGAGAGAGGGAGGGGATACATGTGTACATATAGCTCATTAACTTTGTTGTACAACATTGTAAAGCAGCTGTGTGTGGGTGCTCAGTTGTGTCCAACTCTTTGAGACCCCATGGACTGTAGCCCACCAGGCTCCTCTGTCCTTGGGATTGTCCAGGCAAGAATACTGGAGTGGGCTGCCATTTCCTCCTTCAGGGATCTTCCCAACCCAGGGACTGAACCCATGTCTCCTCCATCTCCTGCATTGGCAGGCAGATTCTTTATCACTGAGCCAGCTGGAAAGCCCTGTAAAGCAACTATACCCCAATAGAAAATAAATTTAAGGAGAAAGTAGCTTCGACACATATACCCCACCATGTGTAAAATAGATAGCTGGTGAGAAGCTGGTATATAACACAGGGAGCCCAGCCTGGTACTCTGTGATGACCTAGAGGGGTAGGATCAGGGGACAGGAGAGAAGCTCAAGAGGGAGGTGATATATGTATGATTATGGCTGATTTGCACTGTTGTATGGCAGAAACCAACACAACATTGTAAAACAATTCTTCCCAGTTAAAAATAAATTTAAAAAAAGAAAAATAATACCTTTTTAAAAGAAATTAAGAAATGAAAGTTCAAAAGAGAGTCTTGGGATTTCTGACCACTGCATACATAGCTATGTGCTGTTTAACTGAGAATCTCAATGATCTGGGAATCTTTGCCACCTTCAGTGTGAAAAGTTCAAGGATCACAAATAATAAAGTAACTCCCATCAATCCCAAGTGGTTGAAGAAAGAAGCAGACCAGTTCATCATTTCATCAGCTCTGTGACTCTTGCTCTCATGATTCGGGCTCATGTCTGGCTCCTCCAAACATCCTATGAGCCCCTGGAGGGTGCATTTTCTCATGACTCTTTCCAGTGGAGACTCTGTGCCTGACATTAAGAGACATTCAATTAAATGTGTACTAAAATGTAATTTTTAACATTTTTTCCACGCATTGCAACAATGCTATTCATGTTTAAATTTTTCAAAATATTATTTCATCTTTGTAAAGTCATTATTCCAAGATATTAAACTTTCTCTGTATAGTTAATCATACACTGAAAAGTGTCTATTGTATGTCAGTCATGTGTTTTGGGTGTCGGTAAGTTTTCAAAAAGCAGTAAGACTCAAGAGCTCTGAATCTAGTTGTGTTAATAACTAGCATTTTCTGATCATAGATTAACACATATATATGGAATCTGGAAAAAAAAAACTGATAGAGACAATCTTATTTACAAAGCAGAATAGAGACGCAGAAATAGAGAACAAATGTATGGATACCCAGGGGGAAAGGAGGGGAGTATAAATTGGGAGATTGGGACTGACGTATATGCACTGCTGTTGCTACATGTGCTAAGTTGCTTCAGTCACGTCCGACTCTTTGCGACCCTGTGGAACTGTAGCCCTCCAGGCTCCTCTGTCCATGGGATTCTCCAGGCAAGACTACTGGAGTGGGTTGCCATTTCCTCCTCCAGGGGATCTTCCCAACCCAGGGATCAAACCTGCATCTCTTATGTCTCCTGCATTGGTAGGCAGGTTCTTTATCAGTAACACCGCCTGGGAAGCCCGTCCCATTTTAACCCATTTTATAGTACAGAAATCTCCTCAGTACTCTGTGGTAACCTAAGTGGGAAGGAAATCCAAAAAATAGAGGATATTTGTATACATGTGTATGGGCTTTCCAGGTGGCGCTAGTGGTAAATAGAACCCTCCTGCCAACTGCCAACGCAGGAGACATAAGAGATGCGGGTTCGATCCTGGGTTGGGAAGATCTCCCACTCCAGGATTCTTGCCTGGAGAGCCCCACGGACAGAGGAACCTGGTGGTCTACAGTGCATAGGGTCGCAAAGAGTCGGACGTGACTGAAGCTACTTAACGTGCACAGGTACCCATATAGCTGATTAACTCTGCTGTATAGTTAAAAACTAACGCAACATTGTAAAACAGCTATACTCCAACAAAAATGGAAAAACAAGCAAACAAACCACCAATGTAGACTCTAACAGGCTCAAAACACAAAAACAAACAAACGGAAACACCACGTTGTGGAAGCTGCTTTCTAACAATCAGTCCCACACAGGGACGTGTCCACTCACTGCTTCTCCCCCTGCTCTCCCGGTTTCTCCTTTTCCCACACCCCCGCCCCTCCCCTCTCCCAGACCCTCCTCCACCTACATAGTCTTCTACACATTAGCAGACCATGGAGGGGGAGCTCTGTATCTCACTGTAACAGTTACTTAGATTCCCGAGAAATGGAAATTTTCTAGTGAAAGCAACACTGAAACGCACTCGTTGTCAAATGTCATCACAGAATTTGCAATGATTTTTTTAAAAAACTGTATTAATGACCTGAACATACACTTGACAAAGTGACTTTATATCATTTTATAAGACTGAATTGAATTGGGGCAGCATTCTTGATGTTGGTCCCCTCTTGTCAACCAAGCTACAGAGGTTGGTGGAGGGAAGACAAGACTGGGCTTGCGGCTCGGGGCTCTCTGGACTGTCACCCGGAGGACACTTTCTTGAGTTTCTCCTTCCACCCAGGAATGCTCTTCTTGAATGTGAGTTAAACTTCTCTGATCATATCTGCCTGGCCCTGAAAGGTTTGGCACTCTGTTACTTGAAAGGAAATGCTTATTATTATTATTACTATTCTCAGATTAGTCCCCACAGAAGAGAAATAATGGTTCCTGAGCCAAATGTTTATTCAACTGAGAGGGAGAAAATTCAAGTGGCAGAAGGGAGAGACCTTGTTCTTGCCAAGGGTATGGGTGGTGGCTACGAAGAATAAGATGTTGCAATGCTTACATCACAGATTAAAGTATAATCCTTTCCTTTAATTTCCCAAACTCCACTCTGAGCTGCCGTTAGTATAATCTTAGCTAATCTATCCAATGGATCTTGTTCTGCATTTTATACCTTTGGCAGTAAATTTGTGGTTAAGTGAACGTCAAAGACATGCTCATCCACAGCAGCCATGATCCTTAGAGAAGAGGTAGGAATGTATACACACAGGGTTATCTCTAGTTCTCTTTGATGAAAATGCTATTTGAAAGACAGCTCAACACAGGCCCAGTTAGTTTCCTGCCTGACACCTAAAAGCCCATTCTATCTGGGAAATAGGAGACACAGGAAAATTAAAAATCCACTGGTCTCTGCTCACAAGGAACTAACGAATAAGTTGGGAAAGCAAGATCTAAACAGGAGGAAAAATCAGATAGCAATATAATCGGGCAGACCATGAGAAAGCCTGCAAAGTGAAAAATGACCCAGAGCTATAAGTTCAGAAATGGCAGAAAAGACCATAACATTCAAAAAAAAAAATGATGACAATATTAGCAATTTTAAGATCTGTCATGTGACTGTAGCCCTCCAGGCTCCACCGTCCATGGGATTCTCCAGGCAAGAATACTGGAGTGGATTACCATTTCCTTCTCCAGGGGATCTCCCAACCCAGGAATCAGACCTACATCTCCCTCATCTGAGCCACCAGGGAATCCCTCAGTCATGTAGCTCATCCCTGTTTAAAAAGAACATAGGATTATGATAAAGGGCCGTAACGACTGAGTGTATTGTTGCTCTGGTTGTGAGACCCAAGCTTTAGCATTCATCCACTGAGCTGTTCTAGATTTTGGGGACCCGATATATTGTTTTACAGCTGCTACTGATCATGGAAACGGCTAAATTCAATACCTGATCCATCTTAATTCCAAGCCAATATTACAGTAATCAGATCAGATCAGATCAGATCAGTCGCTCAGTCGTGTCCGACTCTTTGAGACCCCATGAATCGCAGCACGCCAGGCCTCCCTGTCTATCACCAACTCCCGGAGTTCACTCAGACTCATGTCCATCGAGTCAGTGATGCCATCTAGCCATCTCATCCTCTGTCATCCCCTTCTCCTCTTGCCCCCAATCCCTCCCAGCATCAGAGTCTTTTCCACAGTAAGACAAGAGACAATTGTTTTTTGTTTTTTTCATTTGAGCACATTCCTTGTTTCTATGTCATTAAAAAAAGGGGGGGTGGAAATTTGTCCTGTGTCTTGTCTTAGTGGCAGAAGGTAAAATAGGCAGTTTCCATGTGTTGGTTCAAGATCACAGCACCTTATGGTTCCTGTGGAGGCAGGTCCTGCCCCAGTGCTGACGTGGGAGGAGGGGGGCATTCATCCTTACAGCTGTGATGGTATCAACTCTGCCAGCTGCTTCCAGAACTAGAACTCAGGCTTCAAATGCTGCTGGTTCCTGCCCTACTCTCCTCACCCAGACCATCCCTGAGTCTCCTGTAGTTTATAGACAATGAATGAATGTCTCATTCGTTGTCTTTACTCTTAAGACTAGGACACCAAAGCTGAAACATGGCTGGCTGCCCTTATAAAGCAGAAGGGGGCTTCCCAGGTGGCACTGTGGTAACAAACACGCCTGCCAATGCAGGAGACAAAAGAGACACAGGTTCGATCCCTGGGTCTGGAAGATCCCCTGGAGGAAGGCAAACCTCTCCAGTATCCTTGCCGGGAAAATGCTATGGATGGATGAGCCTGACTGTCTACAGTCCATAGGGTCGCACAGAGTCGGACACGACTAAAGTGACTTAGTAGGCATACATACACACATAAAGCAGAAATCTGGCCTAAACCGGGCCTATCCAGAGATAAATGCGTGAGTTATAATAGCTGAAAAACATATACAGTTGGTGGTGAATGATAACATATTAGGATGTTTTCAAATAACTTTAAGACCTTTCACTGGTGGAAAACTGACTACCTTGGCTATTTATTGGATCTAACTGAAAGTAGAAACTACTCTTGAAAAAAAGAAAAAAAGCATCTGTCTCTTGTCCAAAACCATGGAAACCAGCTCCTTCTCCAAACAATGAGCCTGCTTCCAGCCAAGGCAGCGAGAGATTCTCATTTCTCATGATTTTCTTCCAAATCCCAAACAGCAAATGCCTTTGAAATGCACAAAAGAGCAAGGAGCCTACTGAATTGGCAATTATTCCCAGTCCTCTTTAGTAAAGGAAGGGAAAGATCTGTGGAAAGGGAAAGCATGGAAAGATCTGTGTTTTGCTCCTTTGGGGTTCCAAAGACAGGAGGGCCTTAGGACAAGTTAACCCTCCCCGTACAGCACTGCTCGGAGCTGCAGAGGGAGAGTGATTTTGCATTTTCAAGGCCAAGGTATGTTTTCTTTTCAGCAGAGGCTTTGTTCCAGGGGGAAACCAAAATGTACTCATTCCAGAATGAACCCCGTAGAAACCACACTGCTTTTCAGCCTGGTTATAGTCAGCACATAGTTTGCCAGTTATAAACCACCCTCCCCCTCATTCTCCAGCCCAAAGAGTCCTCAGTCTGCTTCCCAACACACTCTTGCAACAAATAGCGATAGCTCATATAAGCTGGAATTTTAGATATGCACCAAAATGCAGGTCATGTTATCAGAGTCATCCTACGAGGCCCGATCTGTTCACCCAGTGGCTGACCCAAACAAAACCATGAGACAGCTGAGGCCTGACGCTGGTGGAGTCTGACCACCTCCCTACCTCCTCATGCCTGTGCCCGCAGACTCAATGCAACATCCTCTTTGACCAGGACTCTTTGTCCGTGTAGGAGAGCTGCTGATACACATCTGTGTAGGGTGTTAGCAGCCCAGGCTGGTTTGTTCTCCCCTAAGAACTTCTCTGCTCCATGGGTTAGATTGCCCCCTGATTCCCAAAAGATCCTGTACTTCTGCTGTCTTGGCACCCTCCCCCTTCTCCAGCCCACACCGTCCACAGGACTGGGAGTTCTGCTCCACCCATGGCTGGGTCCTAGTCCCAGTAAACATTTCCCAAATACTTTTGAAAAAATGATGCTCACAGAGACTCATGCTAGCTCTTCAGCCATTCACAATGAAAGTCTACCTGTGAGATTTCAGTGAAAGAAGTTATCTCAATGAGAGGTGTTTTGAGCAGAGACATCTTGCGAAAACTCATCAAATAAGATACTATTTACTTACCAGGCATTCCCTGTGCAAAATCTGTAACCTTTGTAGTATCCTGGAGTGTTTTGAGAATATGATTAAGTCTATATACTCTCTAGGGCACCCGTGGTGGTTCATTGGTTAAGGTAAAGAATCCACCTGCCAATGCAGGAGACGCAGGTTCTATCCCTGGTCCAGGAAGATCCCCTGGAGAAGGAAATGGCAACGTGGCACCCCACTCCAGTGCTCTTGCCTGGAAAACCCCATGGACGGAGGAGCCGGGAGGGCTACAGTCCATGGGGTCACAAAGAGTCGGACACGACTGAGCGACTTCACTTTCTAGTATTCTTGCCAGGAGAATCCCATGGACAGAGGCGCCTGGTGGGCTATAGTCCATGGGATCGCAAAGAGTCAGACATGACTTAACAACTGGACAACAACAATGACAAGAATATACCCTCTAGCCAGAAAAACATTGTGTGAGAGCACTCACACACAGAGATACATGCAGCCTTATCTGCAATGTCAGCAGATTAAAGGATCCACTGAAATACATTCCAGTATCCCAAACTAAGAACCTCCGCTCCATCCTAATTGGGTACTTTTCTCCATTTCTACATTAGACTCCCTAAGGGCAGGAGGAAGTCATGGCTGGCCCTGCCTCTGCCTTGCACTTAGTGGAAGCTCAATAAGTGGTCAGTGATAAAATGCACATGTGCTAAGAAAGGGTGACCCACTGACCTATAGTTCCCGTGCTTTCTTCCCACCTGTCCGGACCCGCCCCAAAAGAAATGGAGCATTGCTGCAACTTGCAGAGTGGGGAGTCAGGGTCCTGCTGACCTTTATGTAGAGTCAGTGATCCGGGGCCCCACCCCCAGGCCAGTTTGACCTCTGTGCTCTGCTGTCCTCTGTGGTGAGGCAGGAGGTGACAAGACTGCTTCAGGGGATGATTTAAAAACTTACAGGCAAGGGTAACTTCCCTGATGGTCCAGTGGTTAAGAATCGGCCCTGAAATGCAGGGAAAGCGGGTTAAACCTCTAGTCAGGGAACCAAGATCTCACATGCGTGGAACAACTAAGCCTGTGTGCCACAACTGGAGCGTCCATGTGCCATAACGAAAATATCTCACAAGACACACCAAAGATCCCACACATCCCAACTAAGACCTGCTGCGGCCAAGTAAATAAACACACAAACACGACCCCAAGGACCACAGCCCCCCAGGCACCTCTGTCCATGGGATTCTCCAGGCAAGAATACTGGAGTAGGTAGCCATTCTTTTTTCCAGGGGATCTTCCTGACCCAGGGATCAAACCCATGTCTCTTGTGTCTCCTGCACTGGCAGGCAGATTGTTTACCAACCAAGCCAAAAACAGGGTTTGCTTCTTTTTTAAAATACGTAGAAGGGTACTTTTTGGTTGCTACAAGTATTAGAGATGTCAGTCAGTGTTTATTGGCAAGGACTCCAGACATTTTGCAACATGCAATCCTACATAGCAAGAATTGTTCAAAGTCCCCCATGACCTCCACGTGTGCCATCAGATACTCATGTGGATGAAAACAGGGTTTGTTTCTTTTTATAATTTTTAAAATTCTATGATCTTCAATGTCAGCTCTGGGTTACATACTGCAAAGTAATCTTTCACATCATTTGAATGCACATTGAATTTTACGAGAATGAGGCTACCACGTAAGTCAATGTAAGATTGCACATTGTTTGGTTTGGGGCTTCATCAAGCTCATTCACCTTCTGAAAAATCTCAATAGCAGAATCTACACATCTGATGAGATTTGAGTCACCAGCATAGGACACCAGGATGCATGTGAGAGCTACCTCATTCATGGCAATTCTACACAGACCCGCAAGCTATGCCTCAACATATTTGCTAGCATAGCTGTGCCCAAGCATTTACACATTTAAATTTATCATCTTTTCTTAAATTATGTGATATTCATTCTTTACATTACAGTAATGGCATATATTGATTTTTTGAAAAAAATATGTGTATAGGTAAGTTTTATTATCTAGACATTTAATTCCAAGAGAGAGAAAGGAATATAACAGAAAAGGGAGGATAAGTCTGATAGTGAACTATGGCATTATCATTTATGTTGGAATTCTTTGAAGTAAATTCTCTCAGTCATGTCTGACTCTTTGCAACCCCATGGACTGAGTAGCCTACCAGGGCTTCCCTTGTGGCTCAGCTGGTAAAGAATCTGCCTGAAATGCAGAAGACCTGGGTTCGATCCCAGGTTGGGAAGATCCCTTGTAGAAAGGAAAGGCTACCCACTCCAGTATTCTGGCCTAGAGAATTCCATGGACTATATAGTCTATGGGTCGCAAAGAGTCAGACACGACTGAGCGACTTTCATGCCACTTCATGTATCATCTAAGGATGCCCAAATGCAGGTAACAGTTGTGTGGTAAATTTGGCTTAAAAAATAACATAAAAACAATTTTTTCACGTACGAAGAAGCCCGGAAACAGGCAGTTCCAATGTCGATTTAGTGGCTGAAGAAATTGGAAAACAATCTAGCCGATGTCTGCTACCTTCAGTGAGCAGGCATTTGTCCTTGGGCTTGTCCCATCAAGGATACAAGAGGACTGGGGCCACTCAGGTTGTTTCCAAAAACAAGAAGCACTAATTTCTCCTCAAATGGCCTTTTTTATCAAAGAGGAAGATATTTACAGGAAGCACTGGGTAAGACTTCCCTTCTGACTAAATTCACCAAGATTTAATTAGAGGCCCCTGCCTGGGGATTCACTTAGATTGTCCAATTATAATTAATTAATTAATTGAAAAAAGAGTATATGTAATTACAAAAAACTCATTGTATATGTAGGATATTTTTTATCTAACAGCATCCTTCCCAAAGAATAATTAGGGAGCTTCACTGTAAGTTTATTTTAAACCAAGTTACACATCTAGTGGTGATTTGAAATGGAAAAAACATCTGCATAATTGAATTGAAATTTTGTAATGTAACTTTCAATTCAGTCTAGAGATTTAACAGGCTATATTACTTGAATACTGAGAATGTGACCTTTTTGAAAAAAATGCAGAGCTAGAGCAAAAAGGAATCATTATAGACTAAAGATTCAGTAAGATAACAAGAGAACAATCTGTCCTGTCTTGATCCCATCGATGAGAGTCTGATCTAGTGTACAGTCAGGCACTAGAGTCATGAACATAGACAGGGGGATGCTGTTGTCTCCAACTGTTACCTGGTAAGTATTTAAATGCTCTTCTGGGATGTTCAGCATCATTAACTATTAGGAAAATGCTAATCAAAACCTAATGGGATATCACCTCATGTCTGTTTGATTGGCTATAATCAAAAAGACAAGAAACCACAAACATTAGCAAGAATATGGACCAACGGAACCTTCAAACACTGTTGATGGGAATGTAAATTGGTGCAACCATTATGGAAAACAGTATGGGGATTCCTGAAAAAATTAAGAATAGAAAGATCATACAATTCAGCTATCCCATTTCTGGGTGTTTATCCAAAGACTATAAAAACACTAATTTGAAAAGATATTGGTGTTTAACCAATAAACTGTATTGGATAAACTATCCAATAAATTAGATTTGGTGTTTATCCAAAGACTACAAAAACACTAATTTGAAAAGATATTTTCAAAACCCCTATTTTCATCACAGTGATATGTATAGTAGCAAAGATCTGGGAACAACCTAGGACATCCCCGGTGGCTCAGTGGTAAAGAATCTGCCTGCAATGCAGGAGATCTGGGTTCAGTCCCTGGGTATGGAAGATCCCCCGGAGGAGGGCACAGCAACCCACTCCAATACTCTTGCCTAGAGAATCCTAAGGACAGAGGAGCCTGGAGGGCTGCAGTCTATAGCGGCAGCCCACCAGACTCTTCAGTCCAGAGTCAGACACGACTGAAGCGACTAAGCAGCAGCAGGGGACAACGTATGTGCCCACAGTGGCTGACTAGTTAAAGAAGATGTGTACACACACACACGCACAGAGGAATTCTACCTAGCCATGAAAAGGCGAAATCTTGCCATTTGTGATGATGTAGATGGACCTTGAGGGTATCATGCGACGTGAAATAAGTCAGATGGTGAAAGCAAATACCATATGCTTTAATTCGCATGTGTGATATAATGTCTGCAGGGCAGCAGTGGAGACGCAGACGCAGAGAACAGGCTTGTGGACAGAGTGTGGGCAGGAGAGGGAGGGGCAAACAGAGAGAGCATCGCAGAGGCGCAGATGTTACCATACGTGAACTGGATTGCGGGAACTTGCTGTGTGCTCAGGAGCTCAACCCAGCGCTCTGGACAACCTAGAGGGTGGGATGGGGTGGGACATGGGAAGGAGGTTCAGGAGGGAGGGGACATATGTATACCTGTGGCTGATTCATGTTGATGTATGGCAAAAAACCATCACAGTATTGTAAAGCAATTATCCTCCAATACAAAAAAAATTTTTTTAACCTAATAAGCAAATAAAAAACAAAATAAGTGAACACACTAAACCAAACAAAAATAAACACACAGATACAAAAAAACACAGTGATGATCACTAGAGAGGAAGGGGTAGGGTCGAGAGAAAGCAAAATGGGGACCAACTGTAGAGTGATGGATGGAAACTACATTTTTGGTGGTGAACACACTGTAGAGTATATAGGAGTAGAAACACAGTGTTGTACACGTGAAACTTACATAAGATTATAGATCAACATTACCACAATAAAAAGAAATTTAAAAAATAAAATAAATGCACTTTTGGTGCTGTGCAACGGAGCCAAAGCTCAACCAGTGGCGATCATATGTCTGGACTTTTCATTCTCAAAAATGTCCTGGTTTGGGTGACAAATGATAAATGGTCACCTTACTGATTTAAAATTTCTAGATTACAAACATGCGCTCACTCCAAACCCCTAGCTTTAGGGCTGGTGAAGGACAAGCTAACACAAGGAGAAAGTTGTAGGATTGGGTAGTTGGAGCAGAAAAGAGTTGAGCAGGAAAGAAAAAAGAAAAAAAGTAGACAATTTAAAAAACAAACCTCTCAATAGAAAAAAAAAAACAACGCAGAAGCCATTCCTCTAGGTGTTCTCCTCCTTGGCTTGGAGGGCTGGTGCAGAAGGAAAATCTCACAAGGGCCCAATGAATGGATGGTTTGTCTCCCTCCAAAGAAACTTAAGCTGGTCACCAGTAGCCCAAATAGCCGTCCTGTTTCTCAGGCAGCCTTTCAGGGCCGCCGAGTGTTACAAGCCCTTCATAGAGCGATGGATTTTAAAGGTGAGTTGAAACTATTTTAAGATCCCTCTAGGGCAGCAGATGGACAGAATGACAGATGGCTACTATGGTGAAGCTGTTTTCATTCCCGGCCCAACTATGCACATAGCCCTGTGGGTTCGTAACTAGTGTGGTCTGTGCTCTCTGCAAGCAAAATGCATTCTATGAAATATGCAAAGAAGGGAGGGTGGGAGCCAGTCTAAATAAAATAGTTCTTCTAAATAAAATACAGAAATATTGACTAGGCCATAATACGGCTAGGCCACCTGATGTGGAACTCAGAGATCCAACTGAGTGAGAGGGAAGTGACGGATCAACCTATCAAAACTGAGACTTCTTTGGATTGGATCAATGTCACTGAATTCTTTGGCCAAAATAATAATAAATGTTAATGTGGGTCAATAGTTAAGCATTCCAGTTCTGGATCAGATTGCCTAAATTCAAACCTCAGCTTCACCAATTACCAGTAACTTGAGGCATGCTTCTTGGCCTCTTTGCATCTCAGTCTCCACATCTATAAAACAGAGATAATTATATTACCAACCTCATAAGGTTGTTGAGAAGAGTTGATGAGTGAAACGTTTAGAATAGTGCCCGGCACACAGTGTTGCTTATTAATCTCAGTTGTGGCTCATTGACACCATTAAAAAGTATAATTGCAAGGTTTCATTGTAATCTCTTAAATGTACAAATTGCTATGCTCAGCTTGATGAGCCAGGACAAATTGTTGTTTTTTTTTTCAGAGATAGTATCAGAGTGATATTTTGATAAATGTCCTAGCTTCCTTCCCTTAAGCAGGCTGGGAAGAGAAGCTTTGTGAACCAACAAAGCTATTATAAAACATTGTTACAGGGTGATACAACTCTATGGGGCTTCTGTGCCACCCTCATTACAAACCAGTGAGAGAAGAAAGTCATGAGAAATCTACAGAAATTAGAGAGTTTTCCCAAAATCTAGGGAGTTAAGACTGGACTGTTTTCATTCCACAAATGTCATCTAAGCACTTGCCTGAGCACAGCATAGAACTCTTCAGTGCTACAAACATGTATATAATGCTAAAAAAGTTCACCATTCACTCATTTATTCCACAAATTTGTGTTTGTTAATGTTATGGTGGGCTTTTCTAGTGACTTTAACAGCAAAGAATCTGCCTACAAGGCAAGAGACCCAGGTTCAATCTCTGGGCAGGAAAATCTCATGAGGGAGGCCATGGCAACCCACTCTAATACTCTTGCCTGGAGAATCCCATGGACAGAAGAGCCTGGAGGGCTACAGTCCATAGGGTTGCACAGAGTCAGACATGACTGAAATGATGCATACACACACACCCACATTAATATCATACACCAAAAACTGTTCTAGAGGCTGGGGATAGAATGACAAATACAATAGGGTCCTAAGCTCAGAACATGGAGACGCTGACCAATAGCAATCCTCGGATGTGGGCTAGACAAGAAATAGCAGGGAGGAACTTGGGTAGCCCAGAGAGAGGGTGCCAAACTCAGCCTCCTGACACTTGAGAAGTCGATCTTGGGCACAGACAAGGACCACATATGGAAGAGTTTCAAAGTGGGTAATTCCTGACTTTACATCAGACTGGGACCAATAGGAAAAGCTCAGTCAATTTAAGATGAGCAGTCAGGGAAGAGGGGATCTTGGGCACGCAGATCAGATGTAGCACATACCAGCTCTATGCTCAAAATCCAGTGATGTCGGGGTTACTGCTGTCTTTTGACAGATGAAGAACCAGCTCTTAGTGGTAGAGTTGAATGAAGTAGGTGGGAGTGGCTCCAACCCTTGGCTTTTCCACTGTCAAAGAGGGGCGCAGTTTCAGAAAGACTAATGGAGCTCAGCCAGGACATTGTGGAAGGAAACCAAGAGCATATGGTTACATTCACAGCGATAGTCATCTGCTTCAAATTAGATTGTATTAGGAAGCTGACATTGCTAGGTGTCCTTAGGTATGATCAAGCTGGATGAAGATTCAGGCAAATCAATTCATGGCCTGATAAACTCATAGATAAGTGTTCATTCACTCTGGGGAATAAAACTGCCCAGTCAATCAGACTACTTATGACCTTTCTGTACCTGAACTGCCCATATGGCTCCAGGACTTAAGCAAATGAGCTTTGAATGTTCTCAAAAATCCGTCTTCCCTAATGCAGACCATCCTAGTTCCTTCTCTCCCAATCCAAGCCTCCTCTCTTTCATCTCTCTAGGTTCCTTGATTGCTTTTGCTGTCTCATTTCTAGGACCTCCATCCTGGGTCAGTTAGAGTTTATGTTCAACTCCAAGGAACAGCAAACTTGAGTGACCAATGCTTCAGCAAATCAGGAGGTTTCATTTTTCTTATTGGCAGCTGCCAGAGCTGATGGAGATGTTAAGGCAGGGGGGAGGGGGTGGATAAGGCTGAGATGGCTGCCAATTGCTGCTGCAATCTTGTTATCATAACCATATTCTAAGCAGAAAGAGCAAGGCACCAATGAAGAATGGGCAAGATCTGTGTTTGAAAAGCAAAACTTGTCTAGACATCTCCAACAGACTTCTCCTAGGTCTCATTGATCAAAGCTGAGTTTCAGCCCACCCCAGCCAAGAAGGAGGCTGGAAAGTACAGTTTTTAAACTTAGCACATAGTCATCTCACACACCCCGATGCTGGAAAAGATTGAGGGCAGGAGGAGAAGGGAGTGACAGAGGATGAGATGGTTGGATGGTATCACCAACTCAATGGACATGAGTTTGGGTAAGCTCCGGGAGTTGGTGATGGACAGGGAGGCCTGGCATGCTGCAGTCCATGGAGTCACAGAGTCGGACATGACTGAGCGACTGAACTGAACTGAACCTCACACAAATCAGGAAGGAAGACTCTCATAGACAAGAACATCAAGCCAAGACAGCTATACAAAGACCACTAACAAGATCACAAGTGAGTGCCATCCTGTGAGAGCACAAGCTGCCTCTTAGAATACTGAGTTTCCCTTCCACTTACTGGTCATGTCGCAATGTCTTCCACGTGCACAGAGGTGCTGTGCAAGACTCAGAAGCGATGAGCAGCTTATGGTCTGGCTGTGGGGAGATGCACACAAACACCTGAGGTGACGGTACGCCTGGGGTCTGATTTACAGTGTGATGGTTTGGAAATCCATAGATGTGTTCAGTTCCTCATCTGAGTGGTTCCCCATGACACAGAACAACTAAGTCCACGTGCCCCAACTAGAGAGCCTGTGCTCTAGAGCCGGACAGCCTCAATTCCTGAAGCCCAAACACCCTAGAACCCATGCTCTACAATGAGAGAAGCCACTGCAATGAGAAATCCATGCACCACAAATAGAGAGTAGCCCTTGCTCACCACAACTAGAGAAAGCCGGCATGAAAAAAACGAAGACTCAGCATAGCCATAAAAAAATAAATAGAATTTTTAAAAAATAAATTGACAAAGAGCTTGTGGTATGTTTTAGGAAGTTGAAAAATGTCGGTGGTCCACTTGATTACCACGTCATCAAGAATGGAAAACAAAGCATTTATGGAAAATATGAGGATGGTGGAATATTTATAAAATAAAGGGTCAGAATTCACAAACAGTGTCTGATCACATCATGGATCATCCTTCAGCCACTAGCTGTGGGTCTCCATCACTGGAATGTTTATAGAGAAGGTTTGGTGCTTTTCCAAACTCAGCACTTTTACCTTGGTGGCAGGCTTTCATGGGGTGAACCATGTTACGTGATCCGTGCCATGATCTCTGCCTTTTTCAGAGCAACTGAAAACTGTTACTCATTCCTCTCAGGATGGTTTTTCACTGCTTCTTAATCTGGGAGCCCCTGTGCAATGTTCACTGGCATTTTCTGGTTATACATTTACTCAGAAGTGGAAAAACTCTCAAGAAACTTGCACTTACAGTGCCTAGACCCAGACTCATGATCTGGCCAGTGACATTGTCACCAGAGGCCCTGGAAGTGGGTCCAGGCTGGGAGGTTGCCCTGCCCCACTGACAAGAGTCTCTCTCTCCAAGGCTGCTTGGTCAACCTACACCTGGCAACCAGTAAGAGACCATCAAGCCTTCACCAGGCAATTTAAATTGTATGGACCTTAAATGTTTTTTTGTGTGTGTGTACCTATGTGTATCTATTTGAAATTTTTACTTTTAAAATATTTTATTCTGAAACGGAAGCTTGTCTGCCTACCTGCTAAATCTCTTCAGTCATGTCTGACTCTTTGCAACCCTCTGGACAAGAGCCCGCCAAGCTCCTCTCTCTGTGGGATTCTCCGTGGAGTGGTTGCCATGCCCTCCTCCAGGGTATCTTCCCAATCCAGGGACTGAACCCTCATCTTCTGAATTGCAAGCAGATTCTTTACCACTGAGCCACCAAGGAAGCCGGGAGAGGAAGCATAGGGTACGATATTTCCATAGGGATAAACAGCACATAAGAACCCAAAGGAGGGACATTCAGTTTGAGGGGGTCAAGTTAGATTCCTCAGGGAATGTGACAGCTGACACTTGAGGGATTTTGAACTCATTGACTAGGACCCCTACCCAAACCTATCTATCTCTGGAACCCCATCCTAGACACTGCAACTGAGCCTTCTTGATGGATAAGTTTCTTCCTGGGAGAACACCAGCATCACAGGTCACAAACCTTCTCTTGGGACAGGTTTATTCCACTGCGTGTTGATTGCTTCAGCCTAAAATTCAGAAGGTGACTTCCAGAGCCTTCCCACGGCTGGGGCTTCCTGTGCAGACTGGAATAATGAGACGCTACGTGTCTCCACCCAACATGCTAGGATTTTTTTCCTTCTATTTGGGAACAGCCTCAACTCATTATCAAGATTTCCAAGACAGCCTTTAAATATCATTTTTGTGAGTTTTAATCCAAAACATTTGAACACAGTTTTCTGTTTGGCTTATCTACCATGATTCAAAAACGGAGTTTGGTGTTTTTATTGTTTTCGACTGTGTTAACTTTGGAAGGACTCAGGGCTGGTTTCTTTGCACATTATCCTAAGTATGTCAAAAGGCTTTCATATAGGCCCGAGCTATGTTCTAAGAAGTGACTGAAAAGCAAACACAGTCCTGGTGCCAGCACTCTAACTACCACTCTAGCCAGAAACCTAGGCCCTGACAAGGACTTGCCCAGCCCAGGAACAGAAGAGGGAGGTTAAGACAGGAGGGGGTCTGAGAAGGTCCCATGGAACCATTAGCAGAACCAGAAGGCCAGGCTGTGACCACAGCAAGCAGGCTGTGGGGTTTCACTACGGGTTCAGAATTGCAAAGAGTAAAAGGATTCTTCGAGGATCTCCTAAGTCCCCATTTCACATCCTTGCTAATGAATTCCCTTGGAATCCTTAGCTAAGGATTCCCTTGCTAACAAATCCCTCGCCCCACCCTCTCCCTGTTAGCAACCAGCAGCCCCAGTCTTAGGCCCATTGTCTAGCCAGGTGTCTTCTTAAGAAGATAATGAAAAGAGATGATTATGCTCATTACCAAAGAGCCTTGGGTCCCCTAGTGTACTTTCTTATTGATGTGCTGGTGTGGTCCTATGACTCATTGGTTATGTTCTAGTTGAAACTTTCTTACTTTGATGTTTAACCTGAAAGATTGAAAAATTGCAGTATTATCCAAATGTTAGGCTACTCCATCCTAAAGGAAATCAGTCCTGAATATTCACTGGAAGGACTGATGCTAAAGCTGAAACTACAATACTTTGGCCACCTGATGCAAAGAACTGACTCATTGGAAAAGACCCTGATGCTGGGAAAGATTGAGGGCAGGAGGAGAAGGGGACAACAGAGGATGAGATGGTTGGATGGCATCACTGACTCAATGGACATGAGTCTGAGTAAACTCTGGGAGTTGGTGATAGACAGGGAGGCCTGGCATGCTGCAGTCCATGGGTTTGCAGAGTCGGACACGACTGAACTGAACTGAACTGAGGCTACTCAAGTGATCATTTTCAAGGAGCTGGAAAGATTTTGAACTGAAAATGTTGATCCCATCAAAAAACAAATTGCTTCCTTGAATGGAAGGGTGCTTAATGTGACCTGGGTCTCTAGAAGAATATCCCTCTCCTAGAGGGAGCCACGGCAACCTACTCCAGTACTCTTGCCTGGAAAATCCCATGGACAGAGGAGCCTGGTAGGCTGCAGTCCATGAGGTCGCTAAGAGTCGGACATGACTGAGCGACTTCCCTTTCACTTTTCACTTTCATGCATTGGAGAAGGAAATGGCAACCCACTCCAGTGTTTTTGCCTTGAGAATCCCAGGGACAGGGGAGCCTGGTGGGCTTCTGTCTATGGGGTCACACAGAGTTGGTAGCAGCAGCAGAGGGAGCCACTAGTTTCATGACAGCTGCTGACTCTCGCTGGTCACTGTGTTCCCCCATCCCTCCCAGCCTCTGGATTCAGGCTGTTCCTGGTCTAGTCTGGGGCCTCTCTGGAAGCGATCCCAATTGCCAATGGTTCAGGAGGTGAGTTCTGAGTCGGTTCTGAGCTGCCCTTGGTTTCAAGGAGCTTGAGTAAAGCCCTAACACCTTTCTTGTTCTCCTTTCTCCTCACTCCCTAGGTTCTGCCAAGAACACAAGCAAACTTGTGATGTGGGAAAGTGAAACTGAAAGTCACTCAGTCGTGTCCAACTCTTTGTGACCCCATGGACTATACAGTTCTCTAGGCCAGAATGCTGGAGTGGGTAGCCTTTCCCTTCTCCAGGGGATCTTCCCAACCCAGGGATAGAACCCAGGATTCCCACATTACAGGCGGATTCTTTACCAACTGAACTATGAGGGTTGCAAACCCATAGCATGGCAGGCTCTTTGCTAAGCATTCTAGACACAGTTTCTCTTCAAAGCCTCAGAAAAGCCTAGGAAACAGACCCTATTATAATTCCCATTTGGGAGATGAGGAAACAAGTTCAGAAAGGGTAACAAGTTACATGACTTGTGGGTGAGCAGGGGTGGAGACGGGAAGACAGAAAAGTCACCATATTCTAGGGCACCTGAGATAAGTCCAGGACACCAGGCTCTGTGCTACTGAAAGGAATTTTCCTGAGGCCTGTTATTGGCCCAGACAAGGATCACCAGTGGTTACACAACAGTTATGGTCCTCCTAGATGGGGTTAGTATCCATAATGACAATAGTGAGGGAATCCCTGAGCTACTTTAGATATTCGGTAAGAACTGAGAGAATCACATCTTGGTCTGCACTAAGGTCAGATAAGGTGAGAATGTTGAGCTACTTTGCTCCTGGCAGAAATCACATCAACTCCAGGTGTCCACACTATTATCTCTTTCTCATCAGAACTGTCACTGGTATTTCTCTGTCTCTCTGTCTCTCTCCCTGTTTCTCTCTTTTCCCAAATGACTTCTATTTAATCATTGGAAGCAAATGAAATGGAGCATTTACAACATACAAGAGAACACATCATTACCTTTTGCAAAGGGCCCTGGGGCAGAGAAGGTCTTCAGTCTGTCCCCTAACTGATCCCCTCCAAGCAAAGATGCCCACAGTGGCCCTCATGGTCTGTCTCAAGAAAGGGGAGCTGGAATCTGCCCGTCCTGTGGGCTCGGTTCTCCAGGTCCTCAGTCACTCCAGATCAGCATTAGAAGGCCCCCCGTGACCTCTCTGGTCATGACCTGGGGCAATGTCATCAACCTGCAGAACAGGACTGCGGTGTCCACAGCGGTCTTTGTAACTTCTCAACCAATGGCTACCAAATTGTGTTATGTCCTCCAGGGCAGCTGTCCCACCAGATCTCACAGTTCTCCTGGGGAGGTTGGCCGTAAGGGAGGTAAGCAGAGAGCTATCTCTACTACACCTGTTTACAAAAATGATTCAACGTGGGTTGATGTAGAGAAGAAGACAAAATAGAAGGGAAGACTGAGTGCATTAAGCCTTTGAAAAGGAGGGTCGATGAAATCTAAGCTCTTCCAATAAGTTTTTTGAGGGGGGAGGGAGTCTGTGCCGGGTGTTCATTGCTGCTCATGGACTTGCAGCCAGCTCTTGTTGGGGCCTGTTCTTCATTGCTGTGCACAGGCTTCTCATTACAGTGACTTTTCTTGTTGCAGAGCATGGGCTCTAGGGCTCGAGGACTTCAGCAGTTGAGGCTTCTGGGCTCCAGAGCATGGCCTCAATAGTTGCGGCACATGGGCTGCTTGGCAGCATGTGGGATCTTCCCAGATCAGGGATCAAATCCATGTTGCCTGCATTGGCAGATGGATTCTTTATCACTGACCCACCAGGGAAGACCTCCAACAGAGTTTGGGTGTGGGTTCTAGACTTACTAACATTGTTTCTGCCCAGTTTCAAACCAGGGACCTTTTGCATGTTAGGTGAGTGTGATGAGGCCTTCCCTGGTGGCTCAGACAGTAAAGAATCTGCTTGCAATGCAGGAGACCCAGGTTTGATCCCCGGGTCAGGAAGATCCCCTGGAGAAGGGAATAGCTACCCACTCCAGTAGTCTTGCCTGAAGAATTCCATGGACAAAGGCAGGCTACAGTCCATGGGGTCACAAAGTGTCAGACACGACTGAGCAACTAACATATATGGGCATATTTTCATAATCAATTCTACTTTCAAATAAAATTTATGATATAACTAAATATGACAAAGATATGTGACATCTCTAACTGAGGTCCACTGAACCACTACTAAAAATAACCTAACAAAAGAAAAAAGGTGACCTATATCCACTTATAAAAAATTTAATTTAATAAGTGGTTTTGATATGACCCAGCAATCCTCCTCCTAGGTTTATATACCCAAGAGCCGTTCACACATAGATCTGCCAAAAGGCATATACAAGGATGTTCTAAGCAGCTTTATTCATAACAACTCCAAACATGTGGGAAACAACCCACATGTCCAGAGCATGGATAAGTAAACTGTGCTATATCCAGTCTCTATCCTGCTCCCCTAGCCCCTCAGCCAATATGAGAAAACAGCCATCTGCAGCCCTGAAGACAGTAATAGTCCACATGGGAATCCACGTGGGAACCAGCCATGCTGGCACCCTGATCTCTGACTTCTGGCCTCCAGAACTTGGCCCAATTTTGTGAAGATGATTCGGAGCCCAAGACCAAATGCTGGGGCGGCTGAAAGCACAGCTAGAAAGGAACAAGAGCTGGTCTCCCAAGCCTGGCTCTTCCTTCTGAGGATAGGGTGGCTGGAACAGACGAGATCTTGTAACTTGCAGGCCCATCAGCAGGGCTCCCACAGACCTGATGCCCAAGGTGAATGGACTCTTATGTGCTCCTTCCCCACTTGGGGTCTCTGCTCTAACCAGAATCACCTCCTTCCTGTACCAGCAGTGAATTCTTTCTGGCCTTCCCTCGAAAGCCTTCCCCAAGACCAAAAAAGAACAGATGTAACCTCAGCACTTTCTCCATTTTCTTTAGTTAAAATACCTATGATCCTGTATGGTAACCATTTATCCCTTAATCATTGCTCTTATGTATACTATAAACACACTAAAGAAAATAAATGTTTCTTACAAAAAAAAAAAAAGATTGTGCTTATACTATAAACACACTAAAGAAAATAAATGTTTCTTACAAAAAAAAAAAAAGATTGTGCTATATCCATATAATGGGATACAATTCAGCAAGAAAGGCTACAAACCAGTCCCAACAACACAGATGAGTTTCACAGACATTATGCTGAACGACAGACACAAAGAGTGTGTATTGTATGATTTCGCTGTATAACATTCAAGAACAGGTGTCCAGAATGGTTTCTCCAGGTGGAGAACCAAAGGTTGACTGGAAGGAGAACAAGGAACTTTCAAGATGCTCATCCTAGACACATGCTATGGCTTGGTCTGAGTGGTGGTGACAAAGGTGTACACATATTTAAACACGGAGCGGCACACTTCAGATTGGTGCATCTTATGCTCTTCACTATTTGTATGTCATATCTCAATAAAAAAGAAAAGTAGATTTTATATCCATTTAGTGCCTAGGAAAATTCCCCTAGTGACCTAAGTTTCCCTTATGTTAAAAAAAGAGAATTTGTACCAGGAAAGGCCAGGACCCCCCTGGGAGGGAAGCAGAGATTGAACATCACATCAGGATCAGCTGGGAAAACCAATGGGAGAAATCAACAGATGCTTCCTCTGTGGATCTGGCCCCTCCTGAATTCTCAACAAGGGGCTCAGTCCACCCTTTCCGCTTTCCACTTTCACATTTTCCTTTCTGCAGCTTGTGACAGAATGAACTGTATCTGCAAAATTCATATACTGTAACCCTTATTCCCCAATATGAATGGATTTGGAGATAGTCTTTAAAGATATAGTTAAGGTTAAAAGAGGTTATTGAGGTAGGCTTTGAGTTAACCAGACTGGTGTTCTTCTCCCCTCTCTCCCTAACTGCAGCAGCAATTTTAGCCTCTGACCAGGGATTGAACCTGTGCCCCCTGCACTGGAAGTGAGGAGGCTTAACCACTGGACTGCCAGGGAAGTCCCCTAACTGGTGTTCTTATAGGAGGAGATTAGGACACAGATACACAGGACAGAGCGCGTGAAGACGTAGGGAGAAGACGGCCAATGGAAGCCAAGGAGAGAGACCTTAGAAGAAATTAACCCAACACCTTGACCTCAGACATCTAGTCTACAGAATGTAAGAAAATGAAAATGAAATTTTGGTTGTTTAAGGCACACAATCAGTGGTGCTTTGTTCTGGTACTCAAGCAAATGACTAGACATTCTTCCCCTGGTTGAGACAACTCACATCCCCCCTTCTTACTTCCTGCCGGCTGAGGTGGCTTCACCTCAGCAGCCTTAACTTTATGCCTAACCTGTGTCCAGACCTTAGGGCCAGAGGGTGCTTGGCATTCTGGACCCAGCACACACTCAAGGACAAACCATGGTAGACAAACCCTGGAAGCCCAAGCCCCAGTTTCTGCAAGAGGAAAAAAGAAAATGTAGAGAGAGGGATGGAGTCTAACAGCTCACAGTACCTCATGCAACATACCAGTCTTCTTAGCTTCAAGCTTCTCCCCAAATGAAGTGACTGCTTTGTCCAATTTGGACATTTTTTCTTTAAATAAAGAAAGAAGTGGGAGACGGAGCAGGTGAGGTCCAGAGCATCAAGGAGCTGTTTTTCTAAAATTTTTTAATGTTTAAAATTTTATTGTATTTAAGTCTCAAAGAACCATGTGGTTTTTAAAATTTATTTTGGTTGGTTGTTTTATGTTAGCATTGTTAAAACCATGAAAGACTGATGTGTACTTCCAGGAAGATAGGGTAGATACAATCTATTCCTTTTGTTAATACAACTAGAAAGCCTGGATGTTTCATATAAAAACCATGAAAGGTGGAAAGAAGAGGGTGGATCAGCTAGAGACCTGGGAATATAAAGAATGATACAGTGGTGAGTTCCTGGGTTTTCTTTTTGCTTCACATATCGCAGATGTGAGCTGAGGAAGCAGGCAGCTGGGAAATACCAAGGGACACAGATAAGAGAAAGTCCCAAGTGAAAGCAGTCTTCTCCATGTCCTCTCTATTATCTCTCTATGCCTTTTCTATGTCCTCTCCATAACCTCTGTATGCCCTCTCTAACCTCTCATGTCCTCTCTATGGCCTCTGTGTGCCCTCTCTATCTATGACCTCTCTATGCCTTTTCTATGGTCTCTCTATGCCCTCTCCATGCCCTCTCTACGATCTCTCTAAGGCTTCTCCATGACCTCTGTATACCCTCTCTATGCCCTTTCATGCCCTCTCTATGATCTCTCATGCCCTCTCTATGTCTCTATATGTCCTCTCTATCTTCTATGACCTCTCTATACCCTCTCTACAACCTCTCTATGCCCACTCCTTGCTCTCTCTACGCCCTCTCTAGCCAACAAAACAGGGACAGGACCTCTTGGAATGGCAGGTTATTTTAGATAATGACTGTTCTACTCCAGTCAAACACCACAGGAAAAACTGTGGCCCTACTCATGCCAGAAAAAGCCAAGTAAGGAATCTAGACTTTCATCTTCACAGGCTTTAAAGAGGTACCCCTCCCCTATGTACTTCCCTATCCTGCATGGGGGTGATGTCAGAGAAAACTGAGCA
This sequence comes from Bison bison bison, assembly GCF_000754665.1. Taxonomy (NCBI): domain Eukaryota; kingdom Metazoa; phylum Chordata; class Mammalia; order Artiodactyla; family Bovidae; genus Bison; species Bison bison. The sequence continues at coordinate 737,620 of NW_011495043.1, read as the reverse complement.
GGGACTCCACCCCACGGGTAGGAGTAACACCACTCAACAACAGTAGAATACACATGTACACATGTGCCTACAGAACAGCTATAGTGGACCATATTGGGGCCACAGTGGAATCAAATTAGAAACCGTTAGCACAAAGTTGCTTCCCTGTGGCTCAGCTGGTAAAGAATCTGCCAGAAAATCTCCAAGCACTTGGAAATTAAATAGTGGGTTACTATGTTTTCTCGGGGGATTGGCCCTTTAACGATTATATAATCCCTTTTGTCTGTCTCTGATAATTTTCCTTGCTTTGAAGTCTCCTTTATCCGATATTAATATAACCACTCCTACTTTCCTTTGAGTAATGTTTGCATGATATATCTTTTTTCCATCTTTCTGCTTTCAACCTACTTAAATGGTTACCTCTGAAGTGGATTTCTTGCAGATAGCATATATTAGGATCATATTTTTTAGTTTACTCTGCCAATCTCTGTCTTTTAATTGGTGTATTTAGACCATTACAAGCACTGAATATTTTCCACATATGACTGGGAACAGGGCAAGAATGTCCACACCCACTGCTCTAATTCAACATAGTGCTGTGAGTACTGGCTGTGCAGTAGACAAGATTTTTAAGGAGATAAAAGACAAACGCATTAGAAAGAGAGAAATGAAACTGTCCCACTTTGTAGATGGTATGATTTTCTACACAGGAAATCCCAAGTACATACCTCAAAGCCCCTAGAATTAGTGAGCTACACAGATCACAGGATATAAAATAAGCATACAAAAGCCAACTGACACTAAAGTTAAAAATATGCTACCATTGATAGTTACTAAAAAATGAAGTGCTTGGGTGTGAATCTAGCAAACCATGTGTAGGAGCTGTATGCTGGAAACATAATGCTACTGAGAGACGTCTCATAGGTAGGAAGACTCAAATAGCAAAGATATCAATTCTTCCCAAACTGATATACAGGTTTAAAGCCACTGATATTAAAATCCCAGCAAGAGTTTTTTGTAGATATAGCCAAAATATTATTCCAAAATGTATATGAAGTAGAATAGCTTTAAAAAATTTAAGAAGAGTAAAGTGAAAAAAATGTCTATCTATATAATTCTAAGACTTATTATAAAATACGTAATACTACATAATAAGTAATCAAAACTGTAAGGTATTGACAGGGGAAAAGATACATACATCAATGGGATAGAATAGAGAACCCAGAAATAGACTTACAGAAATATGCTCAACTGACTTTTGACAATGATGCAAAACCAATTCAGTGGAACAAAGATAGCCATCTTTAACAAATGTGCTAAAGCACATCCATCCGTAGGCAAAAAAAAAAAAAATTGTATCTAAACCTTGGTCTCACACCTTATACAAAGAATAACTCAAAATTGACCACAGACTCAAATGTAAAAATATAAAACTTTTAGGAAAAAAATAAGAGAAAATACTTGCAATTTAGAGCTAAGCAAAGACCTCTTCAGTTCAGTTCAGTCGCTCAGTCGTGTCCGACTCTTTGCAACCCCATGAATCGCAGCCCGTCAGGACTCCCTGTCCATTACCAACTCCCGGCGTTCACTCAAACTTACATCCATCAACTCAGTGATGCCATCCAGCCACCTCATCCTCTGCCATCCTCTTTTCCTCCTGCCCCCAATCCACTCCCAGCATCAGGGTCTTTTCCAATGAGTAAACTCTTCGCATGAGGTGGCCAAAGTATCAGAGTTTCAGCTTCAGCATCAGTCCTTCCAATGAACACCCAGGACTAATCTCCCTTAGGATGGACTGGTTGGATCTCCTTGCAGTCCAAGGCACTCTCAAGAGTCTTCTCCAACACCACAGTTCAAAAGCATCAATTCTTCATCACTCAGCTTTCTTCACAATCCAACTCTCACATCCATACATGACCACTGGAAAAACCATGGCCTTGACTAGATGGACGTTTGTTGGCAAAGTAATGTCTCTGCTTTTTAATATGCTATCTAGGTTGGTCATAACTTTCCTTTCAAGGAGAAAGCATCTTTTAATTTCATGGCTGCAATCACCATCTGCAGAGATTTAGGAGCCGTCCAAAATAAAGTCTCCCACTGTTTCCCCATCTATTTTCCATGAAGTGGTGGGACCAGATGCCATAATCTTAGTTTTCTGAATGTGGAACTTTAAGCCAACTTTTTCATTCTCCTCTTTCACTTTCATCAAGAGGCTCTTTAGTTCCTCTTCACTTTCTGCCATAAGGGTGGTGTCATCTGCATATCTGAGGTGATGATATTTCTCCTGGCAATCTTGTTTCCAGCTTGTGCTTTTTCCAGCCCAGCATTTCTCATAATGTACTCTGCATATAAGTTAAATAAGCAGGGTGACAATATACAGCCCTGATGTACTCCTTTTCCTATTTGGAACCAGTCTGTTGTTCCATGTCCAGTTCTAACTGTTGCTTCCTGACCTGCATGTAAGTTTCTCAAGAAGCAGGTCAGGTGGTCTGGTATTCCCATCTCTTTCAGAATTTCCCACAGTTTATTGTGATCCACACAGTCAAAGGCTTTGGCATAGTCAATAAAGCAAAAAGAGATGTTTTTCTGGAACCCTCTTGATTTTTCCATGATCCAGTGGATGTTGGCAATTTGATCTCTTGTTCCTCTGCCTTTTCTAAAACCAGCTTGAACATCTGGAAGTTCACGGTTCATGTACTGCTGAAGCCTGGCTTGGAGAATTTTGAGCATTACTTTACTAGCGTGTGAGACGAGTGCAATTGTGTGGTAGTTTGAGCATTCTTTGGCATTGTCTTTCTTTGGGATTGGAATGAAAACTGACCTTTTCCAGTCCTGTAGCCACTGCTGAGTTTTCCAAATTTGCTGGCATATTGAGTGCAGCACTTTCACAGCATCATCTTTCAGGGTTTGAAATAGCTCCACTGGAATTCCATCACCTCCACTAGCTTTGTTCGTAGTGATGCTTTCTAAGGCCCACTTGACTTCGCATTCCAGGATGTCTGGCTCCAGGTGAGTGATCACACCATCATGATTATCTGGGTCGTGAAGATCTTTTTTATACAGTTCTTCTGCGTATTCTTGCCACTTCTTAATATCTTTGGCTTCTGTTAGGTCCATACCACTTCTGTCCTTTATTGAGCCCATCTTTGCATGAAAGACTTCTTATGACATCAAAAGCATAATCTATAAAGGAAAAATGGATGAATTTGGACTTCATCAAAATTTAAAACTTTTGCATTACAGAAGACTATGTTAAGAGAATGAAAAGCCAAGTCACAGACAGTGAGAAAATATTTGAAAACAATACATCTAACCAAGGACTAGCATCTAGAATATATAAAGTACTTTCAAAATTCAACAGTTAAAAAAAATTGATTAGAAAATGAGCAAAAGACATAAAGAGATATTTCACAAAGAGATATAAAGATGACAGATAAGCACATAAGATGTTTCACATTTTTAGCCACTGGGCAAGTAAAAATTAAAACCACCATGAGCTATCACATCTATTAGGATGCCAAGGATGCAGATACATTGGTGAGAATACTGGTGGGAAGATAAAATGGTACAGCCACTTTGAAAACCATTTTGTCAGTTTCTTTCATAAAATAAACCTGTAGCTACCATATGACTCAGCAACTGCACTCCTGGGCATTTGTCCCAGAGAAATGAAACTTATGTTCACATGAAAAACCTGGCCACAAACTTTTATAGCAGCTTTATTCATAATAGCCACAAACTGGAAACAACCTAGATGCCCTGTAGTGAACAAATTGTTGAACTAATTCTGGTACCTTCTTGCCATGGACTACTTCTCAGTACTAAAAAAAGAACTAAATATACACAGCAACCTAGATGAATCATTAAAGAATTAAGCTGAGTGAAAAAAAGACAATCCTATATTTCATGCCATGTATTTAACATTGGGACTTCCTAAGTGGCACTAGGGGTAAAGAACTTGTCTGCCAAGGCAGGAGTCATAAGAGATGTGGGTTTGATCCTTGGGTCAGGAAGATCTCCTGGAAGAGGGCTTGGCAACCCATTCCAACATGGAGAGAGGAGCCTGGTGGGCTATAGTCCATGGGTCGCAAAGATTCGGACATGACTGAAGCGACTTAGCGTGCACTCATATGTAACATAACTGAAATGACAAAAGTGTAGAATGGAAAACAGTAATGGTTGACAATGGCTCAGGAGGGAGGGAAGTGACTTTGGATATGGAACATCAACCCAAGGGATTCTTGTGATGATGGAACTATTCTATACCTTGACTGTGCCAGTATCAGTGTCCTGGTTGTGATACTCTTACTATAGTTTCATAGATTGTTACCACTAGGGGAAACTGGGTGCAAGGTTACTGGATCTCTGTATTGCATCTTTCTTTCTTTTCTTTTTGGCCACACTGTGCTGGGGGTGGGGGCCATGTGGGACTGGTCTTAGTTTCCTGACCAGGGGTCAATCCTTGCCCTGGGAGCCTGGAGTCTTAGTCACTAGGCCACCAGGGAAGTCCCTCTGTATTGTCTCTTACAACTACATGTGATTCTGCAGTTATTGCAAAACAAAAAACTTAATTTAAAAAATGAGAAAGAAAACAGTCAGTACAAGGAAAATAATTCTCAACGTAGACGCTGGTTCAGCTTACTATTTATAATCCTGGTGTATTTTATGACCACGGTCTTTCTAAGAGTTTAGTTTGTACTGATTCAATATGGAAAGGAAAGGGATAAGACATCAACATAAGGAATAACACATCAGCAGAGGGAATCTGTTTGGCTAATGTAAACTTGCTGCTCACCAGCAGCTGACCCTTCAATGAGAAATGGAGCATAACTCTTGGTGGTACTCAAAGTCTATCCAGATGAGGTCCCCCCAGCTGTGTGTTGGCTTCTCTTTGTAAACATTCAATGAAGGAGAGGCTGACAAGGGTCTTGTCTTTATGAGCCCTGTGCATCTGATTCCCAGAAAGAAGGGGAGTGTGGCATGAACAGATTTCAAGGTTTGAAAAGACTGTCCTTTAGTCAAACATCAGGTCTGTCTTTGCTTCTTTAAATGATGGAAGAAGATCGTCTTTGATTTCTGCCTAGCTTCATGGCACCTTCAGTCCACAGATGGGGTGGAGGGAGATGAGCGCACATGCACAATGGCTCCTTCTTTCTGCCCAGAGGCAGAGGAAGTGCAGCCCACCTAGTGTGGGGCATCAGAAGGACATGACACTGGGAAGGACACGGGGGGTGACTGGCACAGCCCCTACTTCTGTGATGCTGGTTCCAGTTATGGAGATGCTCCCTTCTCACCCCGCAAGGCTGGGCATGACCTACCTCTTTCCCATTCCTACCTTTCACACTGCCAAGAGGGAAGAAGGTGGACCAGAAAGTGAAAGTGTTAGTTGCTCAGTCGTGTCCAACTCTTTTGTGACCCCATGGACTGTAGTCCGTCAGGCTCCTCTGTCCACGGGGATTCTCCAGGCAAGAATACTGAAGTGGATTGCCATTCCCTTCTCCAAAATGGGAGAGATTCTGCTATCAGTGCACAGCATCTGACTCCTGACCTCCAGCTTCAATGCAGGATACCTGAAACAAGGCACAGATAAGTCATACACGATACCTCTTAAATGTTTCCCCAAATTGCATGCCCCATACGTGGAGGAGAGGAAATACAAACCCCCAGGGGATGCAAGGCTGCAGCCTGAGACAATCCATGACATACTAAAAATTTCCTTGAGGTTTCATGTTTGCATAAAACTCCATACCATACCTGTTTTTATGATTGTAAAAAAATGTGTTGAATTACTCACCATCCAGCAACCTGAACTTTCAGAGACACGGTCATACTCAACTCTCAGCTTTGGACATAGACTAGGTCATGTCATGCTGGAGCTGAGGGTCTGCACTCAGGAACCAGACTGCCTGGAGGCAAGTCCAGCCTCTGCCTCTGGCAAACTGGATGACCTTGGGCAAGTCCCTCTGTGTCTCAGCTCCCTTATTTATATTACGGGAATTATAGCAATGTCTACTTCATGGCTTGTTGAGAAGATTAAGAGTTAATATGCATTGGGATCTCCCTGGTGGTCTAGTAGTTAAGACTCCATGCTTCCAATGTAGGGGGCATGAGTTTATTCCATCTCTGGTTGAGGAATGAAGATCTCACATGCCACATGGCACACAAAAAAAGATAAGTTAATTAAAACATCTAGAAAGAAAAGAGTTAATATGCATCAAACACTGGATGTGTGTTTGTGTGTTGGTTGCTCAGTTGTGTCTGTGACCCCATGGAACTAGCCTGCCAGGATTCTTTGTCCATGGAATTCTCCAGACAAGAATACTGTAGTGGGTAGCCATTCCCTTCTCCAGGGGATCTTCCCAACCCAGGGATCAAACTCAAGTCTCCTGTATTGGAGGCAGATTCTTAACCATCTGAGCCAAGCCAAGGAAGCTTGGTACACATGCTCAATAAACATTAGATGGCATCCTTATGAGTTACGCTCTGGCATTTCACATCAGCTCACAGATCCCACTTAAAAGCAGTTTATATCACAGCAGAGATAAAAGGTAAAAAAACTGCAAGGTAAAAAATCTGAAAAATTATTCCTACTTCAGGATAGTGAATTTAGACACAAAGCAATATGTTTTTGTGGTGTTGGCAGGAATGTCTGGGCATAGACTGGTCCTATGGTCACTTTAAAGTGAGGCTTCTGAATCCATTCGGTAACCAAACCTGCCTCCCTCTTTTCACCAAGCTGCCGAAGGATCTGTGCTCCGTGAGACACTGAATAGTATAAATGAGACCACTCAGAGCTCAGGCCCTGCAGTTCTGCAAGTCAGCACTCTGCGTACTCCCCTTTTTAATAAATGGGTGAATGCTACATTTCAGCAACGGTGATACTATCCATGTCCTCCACGGCGGCTACTTAGTTGGCTGCGCTCAGGAAGTCTGAAAGGCTGTGGAGAACGTTAACAGGCCTCAAGTGAGGCCTTTCGTGGCAGCTCTTAGTCAAATGCGGGGCAGCGAGAAGCTTCTGAAGCTGGCCCAAGCTAAACACAGGATTTGTCACACGCATGGCAATGACATAAAACTGGTGTGTGACGGTGCCCCTGGTTTTCCTGAAATACGAGACTCCAGTCCAACCCTGAGTACTGGGGGCGGTTGCTCTGGCTGGTTACCTTTTCATCAAAGATCCTTAGAAGCCAGAATCCTTTGTGCTGCGCGAGAACAGTCACCAGCTGTTTTCTGTTTCCACTGAGGGCGGGACAGGAGGAAATAAAATGGATCAAACAGTACAGACAGGATTTAGCTTAGACACAAGAGAAAACATCCTGACCGAGAGAACCCCTGAACAGTCAGAGAGAGCTATAGGGGAATCATAGAGTCCTCTTCTCTGAATATCCTTTTTAAAAAACCGCAACGTGGACGGAGGGGGAGAAGACACTCTCTGAATCAGTGACCAGCAGCCAACATTCCTAAAAGAGGGGGATTATTTTTTACCAACTCCTCATTTTCTGAAATACTGATGGAGAATGAAAGGCCCTCTGGATTAAATAGTGCACAAAACACTCCTGTAATCGTCATTAACGGCCTTCTATCTTAAAGGGTTGTTGTTTAGTCACTCAGTCACATTCGACTCTTTGCGACTCCATGGACTGCAGCCCACCAGGCACCTCTGTCCATGGAATTCTCCAACCAAGAATACTGGAGTGGGTTGCCATTCCCTTCTCCAGGGGAATCTTCCTGACCCGGGGAATCAAACCAGGGTCTTCTGCGTTGCAGGCAGATTTTTTACCATTTGAGCCACTAGGAACCATGCTGTAAATTGCTAGTGTGAGAACTAGAAGATGGTCAAGATTCCCTCCACACTTATCATTCTCTGATCCTGGGATGCCTTTATCTCCCCAAAAATCTGCATACTCTGTCTTCAAAAGAAGCTCTGAGGGTCCTCAAGGTGAGGCATCATAACATGGTTAAGCTTGTAACGAAGTCACCGAGGGATACAAGCATTGAAACACCATGGGGGTCGAACAGTTACTAGGAACATAAACAGAGCATATACAATTTCAAAAAATAATGGAGAATTTCAAAAATTTAAAAAATTTCAAAAAAAATTTATGAAGAACTTCTCTCATTTCATCGTCACAACAATACTTCAATATCCTTATTTTAGGAAGCCATGTGCAGAAACCGTTTCGGCCCTTGGGATCTTACTTACACCAAGAGCCTAGGAATCCTCACACCTCCCAGCTGGTAAGGGGAGCAGTTGGGTGTGCAGTCATTGTGACCCCTGGGGCTTTGCTCCACGAGTCTCTGTTTTTTCTTGAGTCACCCCTCCCTTGGTTCTCTTGTGGCTTGTCTCTTGCACTGAGCTTGTGGTGTGAGCCTGTTTAACAGTCATAACTAGGAGGGACCAAAGGAGCCCCAGGGATGAGAGGAAGGAGGGAGAGGCTTAGATCAGCTCAGTTCTGAAAACTAGAAGAGAAGGCAGTTGAAAGAGTAAGATCCCAAGGGCCAAACCTCTTGCTGCCTCTCCTGGTTCCCACGCCCACTCCGGACCACCACCCTCTCGCTGATTCAGGAAAAAACCTTTTAGTCTTTGTCAACACAGTGCTCTAGGCAGTGGGACCAGAACTGGCAGTGAACATGAAACCTTTTTGCTCTACCTACCTGACACAGAGCTGGTTTTCTTTTAAAACATCTCAAACCCATTTACACCTCAGACATAACATTTATCATAGCAGAACCACCCAATTGGTAAATTAAAATGACAGTAGCAAAGGCGTGACCAGCTGATCGCACACAGCCCTGCTGAACCACCCACCACTTCCTTGGGACTTAGTGCAACCCTCGATAGTGCTCTGAAGCGTTCCTCTAAGTGCACCCCTTTTGCTGCCTGGCCAATTCATGATAGAGGTAGAAGTAAACACCTGTGAAAGGAGAAGAGGGTGTTGGAGAGGGCCCCAGGGGTGTTGGCCTCAAGCCAGGAGTACTGGGTGCTACTCCCAACCCAGGCTGGGAAGGGAGTGGAGCCTTTGAGTGCAGTCTTCACTCCTGGCTCACAAACCAGCCAGAGGGAGAATGTCTGGGATGCTGCTCCAGGGGTCTGACCCAGCTTTTCAGACGTGGTGTCCACCTTTTCAATTAAAGCACCTTCAGCCCCAGTGAGACCACACTCCAGCCTCCTTTTCCCTCCTCAGCTCAAGGAAGAAACAAGAAGTCTGAAGAACCAAAGAAAGCCTACCCACAGGAAATACCTGCATATCAAAAGCACTTGAAGTTGGTTTGCAGAATGAGTTTGCAGAAGTAACTGAGAAGTAATTCTAGTCACTGAAGAGGAAATGTTTCTGAAGAATGAAGAGTCTAGAGGGAGAGAATGCAGAAGACAAAAGGGGCTTGGTGACAACCTTTGGTCACAGCAGATGGAACAGGAGTCTCTCTTTAACTGACGTGACCAGGATGCTAATACCATTTCTTAGGGGGCAAAGCAGGACAGTTGTGCTTGTTGTTTGCCTTTCAACTATTTCTCCTCAAGGAAAGAGGTTAATAAAGCAGTTATGGGTAGGTTTGAGTTTTTCTTTTTCTCTTTTGAAGTGGCTAGTGAGCTATCCTTGCTCCATGTAAGGATTTAATTCCAAGTTCACCTTCTCAGATGAAGTCTAGAATGGTAACAATACAGCTTTTCAGGAAAATAAAATTTTTTTCACCCTGAGGATATGTTTAAATAGATCTGCAGAAAAAGGAGATGATGTGGAAAGAGAAGAGCTGCCATGACTCTGGCAAAATACTAAAAATGAGGGGGAAAAAAAGAGAAAGAGACAGAGGTGCAAGAACCCACAAAAAGACCATGAAAGAAGAAAGAAAATGAACAGAATCATGGAGAATGCCTGAACATCAGGACCCACCATCTGTTTATTCCGGCTTTTATCTCTCCCATTTGGCAAGGCTGAATCTAAGAGAATTCATGTAATAAAATAGTCAAACACTCTTGCTTCACTACACAGTAGAAGCTGTCATATCATCATCAACATTGTCAGCTATATTCAGGTGCCAACTTGCTAATATGGCCTGTACTTTCTGCCATAACATCGAGAGATGAGAAAAGGAAAAATCCCCAGAGAAATGACAGAAGATGCTGCTGGGCTAGTTCTTGCCTGACTCTATTGAAAGTCAGTGATGGTGAAACTGAGTCTCCCTAAAAACGAGCTCCCTTGCTGAGTTTATGACTAATCACTCTATTAAAAACTGTATTTCCATTCTTGTCTTGCCCCTGTTCCTCTCAAGATTGCAGAGTATCAAAAAAAAAAAAAAAAGGCAGGGGGGGAGGCGGTGTAAAACTGAACAGGACCCTGTGGGGCCTTCCCAGGTACAAAAGACCCTCCATGTCCCCTGTTTTTGTTTTTTGTAGAAAAAGGCTATAATCTTCTATGCCTTCCTTGAGTTGCAAAGAGCAGACTTAAGCAGTTACTATTTAGGGAAGTGAGAGAATGAAGAAACAAGGGAAAGCAGTCAAGCAAGAAAAGTAATGACAGTTTAACCAATGGTTCAGCAATAAAACAAGAGCTTTAGTTCTTCCTAAATAAATATACATAACAATCTGATGCATATCTCTGAGTTATTCTGAACAAACTAAGATTCCCCTCCTCCAACCCAGGTGGGAAATTGTTGCTATTACCTGCTGCCCACAAGCACATAGACCCCAGACTGGTTGGAACCAAAAGTTTGATGATTAAGATTTCCAAGATATCATGTTGTTACCTCACAACCAACCAATCAGAAGAAAGTCCAAGAGCTGTAATCCTCACCCAAAATGTTGCCTTTGAAAACTCTTCCCTGAAATCTGTTAGGGAGTTCGGGTATTTTGAGCATGAGCTGCCCATTCCCCTTGTTTGGCACCCTGCAATAAATGCTGTACTTTCCTTCACCGCCACCCAGTGTCAGTAGATTGGCTTTGCTGAGCAGCAGGCAAGCAGACCCAATTTGGTTCAGTAACAGTTTAATGGAGAACTACCTAGAGTTTAGGAAGAGACTCAAAGATAGCTCCAAATCTCAAGAGAAAAACACCCTTTGGTACCATCTCTGTGACTTGTAAGTAGGTTTCTATTTTGAAGCACTGGATTTTCAGATAAGTAAAATGTTACTTGCAAAAGTAGTCTGACCATCCATCAAGCAACTTTCATGGGTTCAGTAGGAGTTCATTAGGAGAAGAAAGCCAGTAAAGAGGGTCTTGACATGGTCTGGGGACTCCAGGAATGTAAAAAGATCTATATTCTAAGTAATGTTTGGCTCCTGAGTGAAAGAAGGAACAGTTTGAGGGTTCTGGGGAAAAGAGAGAGCACTGACAGGCAATAATCCTGAGTTTCTGATATTTACGCAGGAGGCTTTTACATCCTTCATGTATACAAAGAGTCTGAAGAAAGATGAGTTTTCCACTGTTAATTTCTTACCCTATCTATAACAAATAATTAATGAGAAAGAAAACCTGCATAAAAAAAAATTTCCTTTAAACTAACCCATTAAAGAGAGAATTGTACATTTAATTGCTGCACACTAACAAAATAATATACACTAAAGGGAAAGATAAGGGGGAAAAAAGGAGGGAGAGGGAGAGATTCTAGATAAAGAGCCATGTTTCCTACCAAAAGAAGTATGCAAACAAAATAGACTGGGCAAAAGACACTAAAGGAAAAGAGAAGGAAGCTAAACAATGACTTTATTGATTTAAGACATGTGGATTTCATTAGAAAAGCTGAATGCATAAAAATGGGTTGTGATATCTGAACCGAGGCAAGGAGCAAAATTAGGTCACAGAGCTCCTCGGACAAAAGGAATGATGAATCTTTATTAGGTAATTGGACTCAGAGGTAGGAGGAAAAAAATAACTCTTTTCCTCCCTAACCCCACTTTGGATAGTTTTTAAGCCTTCAAAGGTAAATCTACATGTTGAACTAAAATGGCAAATCCCAGAGCCCCACTTTTTGATACAGCATCTGCACTGCCAAAGAATCTCTGAGCCAAAAACTGGAGATTCCTGGGGAAAAACACTCATGCTGATATGGAAATAAATAATGTAGAGATCAAAGTAACACTTGTAAGATGCCCCAGTGGCCCCAATGCAAAGCTTCAGCTGAATTTGAAAGTAATAAAGTAGCAATAACAATATTTTTTCACTTGGATAGACATTTTCCTCTGAAGAGCTCATAACCCATGGTAGCTTATATAAAGCTGATATGGTATTCATATGGGAGCCTCATTGTAATAATAATGGACAAGAAACAACAAACACCAAATGGTTTAAATAAGAAATTGTGTACTTCAATAAATATTTACATAGAGAGTATGATGGGAATCTTTTTTTTTATAAACCTCTTAATTTAATTTTGACCCTTTGACTTGGCAGGCCAAGCCAAAGCAAAAGTTTTAATTATGAGAAATGGTCTTTTTAAACTCTTAGAGCTTTCTTTCTGCTCTCTTCCTTCCGTATATTCCTTTTCCTAGAAATGTCTCACTTTTATCTGTGACCTTGCTCCTCTTCCTGCTTCCCACCAAGAAGTAGGATCCCATAACCTGGCCCTTCCCTAGAACCCTTGTGTATCTGATCTCTTCAGGATCTTGTTCTCTTGGGACCAGCCCCAAGGAAGGGCTCCTCCCATCAACCCACATCAGTTCATTTCAGTTCAGTCACTCAGTCGTGTCTGACTCTTTGTGACCCCATGAATCGCCGTACGCCAGGCCTCCCTGTCCATCACCAACTCCCGGAGTTCACTGAGACTCCCGTCCATCGAGTCAGTGATGCCATCCAGCCATCTCATAGGAAGGAGCTATTGGCCAAGTGTTTGATCCCTATCAGATAATGTGCTGTGCTAAACTGTCTTAAGTCACTTCAGTCATGTACAATTCTTTGCAAACCATGGACTGTAGCTGACCAGGCTCCTCTTTCCATGGAATTCTCCAGGAAAGAATATTGGAGTGGGTAGTCATTCCTTTCTCCAGTGGATCTTTCCAACCTGGAGATCAAACTCAGGTCTCCTGTATTGCAGGTAGATTCTTTACCATCTGAGCCACCAGGGAATCAGACAATACTTACACTTGAATAATTGCCTTAGATGCATTTCAATATACAATAAGTTGAGCTAAATAACTATGGATAAATTTATTGTCTGAAAAAAATTTAATAGCGTCTTATATTTTAGAGGAGTAAATGGGTATTTAGAACACCTGATCCTGCCAAATTCTTTGAAAGTACACCAACAGATACAACATGTAACCAGCCTGTTCCCAAGGATTCAAGACTTACTGAGGCAAGTGTAACTTGCATTGTAAGGCTGCTGTGTGGTGTGAGGGAGGGACTCAGACATCTGGATCTGGAAGGTTCCTCCCTGTGTAGGGACCTGGGGGCAGACACACAGAATAGTGCCTGTGACTATGTTTTGAAGAGGGGTCAGATTTCAGTAGGTGGGTTGGGAAGGAAAAAGGCACACCAAAAAGGTGGAGCAAAGTTAAGAAGAGTCCTAACAGGAGCTTGTTCCTCAGACAGCCCTCAGGGCTGTATCAGAGCTACAGGCCTGGATGGTGCAGACAAGGAAAGGGGAGTCCCAGCATCAGGTCAGCCCCCCCACCCCCAATCCCTCACAGACTCCCTGCTGGCTAGCGTGGTCCAGGCTGTCACTCAAAGGATTCCTGAGAGAGGACTGGGAAAAGAAAGGACTGGAAAAGCATGTTGGGATTCCCATGTGACAGAACCCAGATGCCAAGCCAAAGAGTTAGGACTTAATTCCAAGGATATTAGGGAGCCTCAGAAGCACAGTAAATAAACTTTTCAGACTCACCTGGGTTAATGTGTGTGACTATGTGGGTATACATCTGTGCCTAGGTGTGAGTGTGAGCATGTGTATATATGTAGGTCTCTGTGTGTGGATGTGGATGTGTATGGGTATGTATGAATATGTCTACCTATGTCTGTGTGTGTGTGTGCATATGCCTAGATCTATGGGCGTGTGTGAGTGCAATATGTCTGATTGTACGTGTAAATGTGTGAGTATGAATGTTGTGTGGGTATGTGTAGGAGTGTGTGAAGGGGGCCAGGGAGAACTGTGACCCTGATGGGCTACTCAGAGGGGAGGGAGTACTGAGCTTCATGCAGGAGGCACTTGATGCGCTCTGACATGAACCAATCACTCCCCCTGAGGCTGGACAGAGCCCAGCTTTGGGAATGAGGGCTGCCAATCCCAGAGGCCTCTGCTGCCCTGGTCAGGAGCTAAGCCCTGGCATGATCCTCTGTGACGTCACCAGACCATCAGTGAGGGATGGTGGTCAGTGAAGGATCAGAGCCCTCCCGCTATGTGCTTCATCCCCTAATGGAATGCATGTCTTCCCTTCCTCATCCTTTTCTTTTCTTCATGCCCTATTTTTTAAAAAAAATTTCATATGTGTGTGTGTGTGTGTGTGTGCACATATATAACTTTAAAAACATAGATTCCAAGGAAGAGATGTGTTGTAGGGTTTTATTTGGATCCTCTTCTTCAAGCTGTCACTCATTAACAAAGTGACCTTGAACAAGTGACATCACTCATTCCTTCATTCTACAAATGTTTTCCTAATATATACCTCGCACTGTGCTTCTTTCGGAGAAGGCAATGGCACCCCACTCCAGTACTCCTGCCTGGAAAATCCCATGGATGGAGGAGCCTGGTAGGCTGCAGTCCATGGGGTCACTGAGGGGTCGGACATGACTTGAGCGACTTCACTTTCACTTTTCACTTTCATGCACTGGAGAAGGAAATGGCAACCCACTCCAGTGTTCTTGCCTGGAGAATCCCAGGGACGGGGGAGCCTAGTGGGCTGCCGTCTATGGGGTGACACAGTTGGACACGACTGAAGTGACTTAGCAGCAGCAGTGCTTCTTTACTAAAGCGACTTTTACAAACAAAACAAGGGTGGGGCTTTCAGTCTAGCAGGGGAGCTAGACGTTACAAAAAATCAAACAAATCTATAACTATACACTGAGAAAAATGTGGAATAAGAAAAATGTAAAGAATGCTATGAGAGGGTGTATTGGGGGCCTTATTTTCCTTCAGAGAAATAGAAGGATGCTTCCTAATGTTAATCAAAAGTATTGGCACTGAGCCAGTGGAGTTGCTGTGAAGATTAAACAGGTTTGTGCGTGTACCACAGTGCCAGATAAGACAGTGCTTCTTATTATATTGGGTTGGCCAAAATGTTCGTTTGGGTTTTCCATAAGGTCTTACAGAAAAACCCAAACAAACTTTTTGACGAACCCAATATTATTGTGGTGGAGGCAGAACATTTAAGAAGTGTCCTCTTGGCTCAGGTTATGGACAGGGGAGGAAGGACATTGCCTGCTTCTCCCCTGAACAGAAGGTAGGTCAACCCCAGCAGGGCTGGCCAAGGTAGCTGAGCTGTGACACACACAGGGCCACAGAACCATCGCTCAGAAGGAGAGCCCATCCTGGGGAGAGGCTCAAGGGCAAACCATTTACGGGCCCCCAGTGCCGGGAGGGAGCTCTCACCGCGAAGTCTCCTGGTTTCCAGGTCAGACCCTGCTCCAATCTCGCTTTCCTGCCTATGCGCAGCACCATCTTGAAGTACGGAAGTGAAATGCATGTGACCAAATCTGGTCCAAGCAAACTGTTCCAAATTAGAAGTATTTCTCAGGTCAGTTTTCAACTTTTGACTTGTTCAAAAAAGTTGAACCCAACTTTCCCATTAGTAACCAACTAGTAACAAGTTGATATTCTGTATTCAAAAAATCACTAAGAGATTACTATTAAAGAGAATCCTAGTAAGGTTTTGTTTGTTGTTGTTGTTGTTTGTTTTATTTTTAATATAAATTTATTTATTTTAATTGGAGGTTAATTACTTTACAATATTGTATTAGTTTTGCCATATATTGACATGAATCTTCCACAGGTGTACACATGTTCCCCATCCTGAACCCCCTCCCACCTCCATCCCCGTACCATCCCTCTGGGTCGTCCCAGCGCACCAGCCCCGAGCATCCTGTATCATGCATCAAACCTGGACTGGCAATTTGTTTCACATATGATAATATAAATGTTTCAATGCCATTCTCCCAAATCATCCCAACTTCTCCCTCCCCACAGAGTCCAAAAGATTGTTCTATACATCTGTGTCTCTTTTGCTGTCTTGCATACAGGGTTATCTTTACCATCTTTCTAAATTCCATATATATGCATTATTATACTGTACTGGTGCTTTTCTTTCTGGCTTACTTCACTCTGTATAATAGGCTCCAATTTCATCCACCTCATTAGAACTGATTCAAATGTATTCTTTTTAATGGCTGAGTAATGCTCCGTTGTGTATAGGTACCACAGCTTTCTTATCCATTCATCTGCTGATGGACATCTAGGTTGCTTCCATGTCCTGGCTATTATAAGCAGTGCTGAGATGAACATTGGGGTACACGTGTCTCTTTCAATTCTGGTTTCCTCAGTGTGAATGCCCAGCAGTGGGATTGCTGGGTCGTATGGCAATTCTATTTCCAGTTTTTTAAGGAATCTCCACACTGTTCTCCATAGTGGCTGTACTAGTTTGCATTCCCAACAACAGTGTAAGAGAGTTCCCTTTTCTCCACACCCTCTCCAGCATTTATTGCTATTTTTTAATTGTGGTAAAATATACATAACATAAAATTGAATATTTTGACCCATTTTTGGAGTACAGTTCAATGCCATTAAGTGCATTCACACTGTTAAGCAACCATCACCACCTTCTATCACTAGAACTCCTTTCACTTTGCAGAACCGATGCTTTGCACCCATTAAACAACATCACCGACTCGATGGACATGAGTTTGAGCAAGCTTCAGGAGTTGGGGATGGACAGGGAAGCCTGGCATGCTGCAGTCCCTGGGGTGATGTTGAAGCTGAAACTCCAATATTTTGGCCACCTGATGCAAAGAGCTGACTCGTTTGAAAAGACCCTGATGTTGGGAAAGATTGAAGGCAGGAGAAGGGGACAACAGAGGATGAGATGGTTGGATGGCATCACCGACTCAATGGACATGAGTTTGGGTAAACCCTGGGAGTTGGTGATGGACAGAGAGGCCTGGCATGCTGCAGCTCGTGGGGTCGCAAAGAGTCGGATACAACTGAGCGACTGAACTAAACTGAATTGAACCTTGTTCTTTGCTCTCCTCCGCAC
The DNA here is from genome assembly GCF_000754665.1 of Bison bison bison. Lineage (NCBI taxonomy): Eukaryota > Metazoa > Chordata > Mammalia > Artiodactyla > Bovidae > Bison > Bison bison. Next base: position 720,472 of record NW_011495043.1, on the reverse strand, counting down.
TCCCATCTAATTTCTGCCTTTTGAACTTGATCCTCTAGGCACCTCATGTAGCTGGAATCAGGCAGTATGTGTCTGGCTTACTTGACTTTAACATAAGGTCCTCATGGTTTTTAGCAGCTTACATATGTCTCTGAGCCTAGGAAACAGGTTAAATTGGGAATACATCTGGCTAGAGAGGTATCACAGCCAACGTGACGAGTGGGCAACCAAGGCAGACTGCCTGGTGTGAAGCCTGGATCCAACATTATGAAGCTGTGTGATTTGGGGGTGAGTCATTTATACTCTGTGTCCCCTGGGTTTCCTTAAATTTAAAATGGAAATAACGACAGTGTACATTCATGGGGCTATTGTGAGGATCAAATAAGCTAATGAATGTAAAATACAACAATGCCTGGCATAGAGTCTGCTCTGGACAAATGTTAATACAATTTAAAATAAAGGACATACATGGATATATGTCTAAACATAAAATTATAAAGTTTATGTTCTCATGAAACATGTAATTTGAATTATTACAAAGAAAGTAACAAAAAGTCGACTCTCAAAAAGAATGCCTTATATTCATTTGGATATTAAACATGAATTTTCTATTTGAGACACAGAAAAGCTTGTTAAATATAGCAGCCCCCAGTCATAAGAAAAAATGAGATCTAAAAAGATATTGGGAAGGGTTATAAAAGATATGCCCCAAACCGCAACCTGACAGACACCACAACCAAAAGGGTGAACATTCAAGAAGTAGAAAGTAAAACCTAAAACACTAAGTGATGAAGCAAAATAACCCACTATTGCTTTTTTAGAGGTTTAGTGAACTCTCAAAGGGAGGGGAGAAAAACACTATTGTTGCATATATTTACGTAATAAATTTCCCCTTTATTGAGTGAAGAAGTGGCTGTTTTTCTTTGAAAAGCTCATTTTATAGATTCTAAAAAACCAAAAGCTCTCTTTGAGTGTAGATATTGCAAATGGAATTTCTTAACTTTCTCAACCCAGTTTTTGTTTTCTCATCAGAGGTCATCCCTGTGGCTTGTGGCTCAACGATGAAAACACACCTTCTAGAGTCCTGTCATCTGCTCTCCTAGGACTTCTGAAGGGGAGCCCAGCTGCCCCATTGGTGGGACGGTGGCTTGCCGATAGCATAACTGGTGAGGTTTGCATCATCTCCTCAAATGGTCACAGATTGGCTTTTCTTCCCCCATCCCTTTTATTCCTTTGGCATGCAGTGAACCTTGGGATAGACCAAAAAACCTAATGTGGCTTACTGTGGAAACATGGAGAGGGCCATTTGAGTCAGGTCATGGGTTTAAACGTGGGACAGCCTGAGGTCGGGTCCAACCCAGGTCTGAAATCAAATGGTTCTTCACTTACAGCAGGGCTATAAGGACAAAGAATCAAATTGCTTTGACCTTACAGTGCCCATTTCAGAAATATGGCTTTCTTTTAAGAGAGTATACTTAAAATTCTCTTAAGTTTTTATTTGGTTCTTTTTTTGTGCTGTGCTGGCCCAATTAGAGTCTTAAAGGGTTTTTCTGAAATGTTTCCTCAGGAAACACATGGAATGCACTCTGACAAGGAAGTCCACGTTCCCACTATTTATTGAGGCTCTTCGTTTTCACCTATCAAGTATCTCAGGCCTTTATACAAATGCTTTATTTACCAGTAAAGACTCAAGACTTTAGACCGAGGGAAAGGAAAGTGGAACCAGTGGAAATTAATGGAATCCCTGTAAAAGAGAAGATGTTTAATTAATTTTATTTTTAAAAGCAGGTTTTCAAGGGCCCTAGAAAATTCCCCTAGAGTTGTTTCAATAGAAAGAAAACCCAGTACGTGTCAGGGTATGAAAACAGGAAACGGGTGTGAGAGTAGCCGCTGTTTGATCATCTCAATCAAGGGGAAATTTGTCTGAGGTAAACAGTTCTCAGAAATAGCAATCATTTCATGAACTTGATTTTTAAAACGGTTGTGGTATCCTCTCAGTCCGGCCTGGCCTGAAAGTCCTCACTGTTCAGAGACACGAAAGCCAATGTAAATCAGCGGATTATCTTAGGACTGGAAAGAATTAACTTGGGACCCAAAGTGGTGATGAGTTTACTGCTTAGAGACAATAAGGTCTAATTTGTGGAGATCAGAAAATAAAAACAAAATAGAATTAAATATCTGACAATACCAGCATGGAAATTGAGAGGTTTTTATAGGTAAGACATCTGGACACACTTGGAGTATTCAAAAGGATGAAATTTTAACAATAGAGTCATTAATTAGAAATTCATGACAAAATTTCTAGTAGAGCCACCGAAAGACTAGAAATAGAGGGGATAATTTCCAAACTAGTAAAGGGGAGGAAAGTAATAACAGAAGAAAACTTACCTCATAAACTAATATAACCACTATATTGCTTACAGTAAAGAAATTATTGAACTAAGCATTTGATTTAAGAAGTTAACTATAAGAAACACAGCACAATCCATCCAAAGGGAGTAGGGAAAAGGAAATAATAAAGATAAGAGTAGAAATTCATAAAACAGGAAAAATGAAAATAGAGTAGATCAAGATGCCAGAAACTGGATCTTTAAAAACACAAATAAAAACACTTTCAGCAAAACCGATCAAGGAAAAAGGTAGATGGTATTAAGACTAAAAAAAGAAAAGGACTAAACCAAAAATCTGCCTGCAGTGCAGGAGACCTGAATTCAATCCCTGAATCGGGAAGATCCCCTGGAGAAGGGAATGGTTACTCTCTCCAGTATTCTTGCCTGGAGAATTCCATGGGCAGAGGGAGCCTGGCGGGCTACAGTTCATGGGGTCTCAAAGAGCTGGACACAACTGAGCTACAAAAATTTCAAACCACAGATATAGCAGAGATTACAAAGATAAAGAAGAATATTACAAACAAGTTTATAAAAATAAATTGAACACTTGGGTAAGGTGGACAAATCCCAGAAAAATATAAATGACCAAAAATGAATCAAGTGAAAATAGAGAATCTGAATGGTTTGATAACTACAAGATTAAATCAGTAGTATAAAATCTTCCCACAATAAAACTCCAAGCCTAGATGGTTTCACAGGTGAGTTCTCCCAAAATTCAGGAACAGATACTTTCAATCTTACCAAACTCTTTCAAAAAGCAGAAAAAGAGGAAATACTACCTCAACTTACTTTGACTCTTTGCGACCCCATGGACTGTAGCCTACCAGACTCCTCCATCCATGGGATTTTCCAGGCAAGAGTGCTGGAGTGGGTTGCCATCTCCTTCTCCAGGGGATCTTCCCAACCCAGGGATCGAACCTAGGTCTCCCACATTGCAGGCAGATGTGTTACCGTTTGAGCCACTAGGGAAGCCATTATAAATTTAGTATAATTATTTAAAAAAAAAAAAAAAAAAAGCTGACACATGAAAATAGAGGCAAAAGTTCAAAAAAAAAAAAAAAGGGAAACTAAATCCAATATATTTTACATTATAATCAAGTAAGATTTATTTTAGGAATGCAAGATTAGTTCAGATTCAGAAAATCTCTCAATATAATTGACATAACAGATTAAAGGAAGGAGGGTATGTGATCATAGATTACATAGATCTTTCCAAATAGATTCAGAAAAAGCATTCAGTGAAATTCAGTATGCAGCAGACTAAGAATAAAAAAAGAATGTCCTCAATTCAAACAAAAGTACCCATAGAAAATTCCAGCAACTGTTTTTTTTTTTAATATTGAGGTATTAAAGACTATTTCCTTTGAAATCAAGAATAATTCAAAGACATTCATTCTCACTTCTATTCAGTGTTGTTCTACCAGTTGTAGTCATCCTAGATAATAAAAAAATGAAAGATATAAAAATTGGAAAGTAAGAAATAAAATTATTACTATACACATATCATATGATTACGTAGAAAACAAACAAAAATTTACAAATCGTTAACATTCCAGCAAGGTTACTAGACATAATCCCAATCTGTGTTTTCTATACCAGTAACAGAGTTTTAAATTTTAAAAAGATACTGTTTATAATATCAAGAATATATATACATAAAATATCAATCAGTCATAAATCTAAAAAATGCATGCAATATCTTTCTATAAGCAAAGGTCTACACATGTGTATTAAAAAAGACAGTTTAAAATATCTAAATAAGTGGAGATACATTACTAACTTCATAGAGCAGAAGGCTCAGTTTTGCAAGGACATCAGTTTTCACAAAACTGATTTATAGATTTAATTAAACTGCGATCAAGAGTCCCAAATGATTTTTCTTGGAAGTTGACAAACTAATTCTAATATTTATATGAAAGATCAAAGAGCTTATGGTAGTCAAGAAGATAAAGAAGGTAGAGGAATTTTCTCAATCTAACAGCAAGGCTCACTACAATACTATAGAAGTTAAGATAGTGTGCTGCTGCTACTGCTGCTAAGTTGCTTCAGTCATGTCCGACTCTGTGCGACCCCATAGACAGCAGCCCATGAGGCTCTCCGGTCCCTGGGATTCTCCAGGCAAGACCACTGGAGTGGGCTGCCATTTCCTTCTCCAACGCATGAAAGTGAAAAGTGAAAGTGAAGTCGCTCAGTCGTGTCGGACTTGTAGCGACCCCATGGACTGCAGCCTACCAGGCTCCTCGGTCCATGGGATTTTCCAGGCAAGAGTACTGGAGTGGGGTGCCATTGCCTTGTCAATCTTAATAGAATGGACAAACAGACCAATGGGATAAACTAACCAGCCCAGAGCCATGCATGTGTAAAAATTTGATATTTCTTGGAAGTGTCATTACAGAGGAAAGCCTGGACTCTTCTCATATAGGGTGGGACTATCAGTTAACTCTATAAAAAGCCATATTTTTTTTATCTCTACCTCATAACTTACTCAGAAATTAATTTCTGAGGGATCAAGGATTTAAATGGGGAATGCACATTTTTAAAACTTTTAAAAGACTATCCCTATTTTGAAGAAATATACACTGAAATATTTATGGGGAGGGGATCATGATTTATTTATCCTATCTTTAAATGTATCAAGAGAGGAAGAGAGAAAAAAAGTGAGGTGAGAGGGAATGCAAAAGACAATGGAGGCAAAAATGTAACAATATGTGAATCTGGGTATAAAGTATACGTCCAACCTAGACAGCATATTCAAAGCAGAGACATTACTTTGCCAACAAAGGTCCGTCTAGTCAAGGCTATGGTTTTTCCTGTGGTCACATATGGGTGTGAGAGCTGGACTGTGAAGAAGGCTGAGCGCCGAAGAATTGATGTTTTTGAACTGTGGTGTTGGAGAAGACTCTTGAGAGTCCCTTGGACTGCAAGGAGATCCAACCAGTCCATTCTGAAGGAGATTTCTTTGGACGGAACGATGCTAAAGCTGAGACTCCAGTACTTTGGCCACTTCATGGGAAGAGTTGACTCATTGGAAAAGACTGTGATGCTGGGAGGGACTGGGGGCAGGAGGAGAAGGGGACGACAGAGGATGAGATGGCTGGATGGCATCACTGACTCGATGGACGTGAGTTTGGGTGAACTCCGGGAGTTGGT
>NW_011495043.1:712839-714853 GCF_000754665.1 Bison bison bison | reverse complement strand
CTCCGGGAGTTGGTGTGGACAGGGAGGCCTGGTGTGCTGCAATTCATGGTGTCGCAAAGAGTCGGACACGACTGAACAACTGAACTGAACTGAACTGATGTGCTAACCTCTATTAAAAATATTAACTGAATGGAAAAATAGGCAAAATATGACACATAGAACACACAATAGGGGGAAACCAAATAGTAACAAACATTTGAAGATACTCAATTCATTTGTACTCAAAAACACAAATTAAAACCCTAACAAGACATAATTTCATACCGCTATGATTGGCAAATTTTCAAAATCTTGCCAATATCAAGTCTTCATAAAGACATTTAGCAAGAGGATGTCTTACATGCTGCAGCACAGTAGAAATCAGGGCATCACCTATTAAAACTGACCCATCAAATCCATTCCTACATACTCATGCATGCATGAATGCTAAGTCACTTCAGTTGTGTCTGACTCTGTGTGACCCTATGGAGAGCAACCCATCAGGCTCCTCTGTCCACGGGATTCCCCAAGCAAGAATACTGGAGAGGGTTGCCATTTCCTTCTCCTCTACATACTCATAGACACTAGCAAATTTCTTGTGCAAACACACCAGGAGATAAGTATACAATTATTTATAACAGCATTATTTGTAATAAATAGAAAGACTGAAAACAACATGAAATTTCCACTGACAGTGAAATGAATAAATAAAATGTAATACAGCCATTGAATGGACTACCAAATAGCTGTGGACAGCAGCATAAATAAGTCTCAGAATATTTGGGGCTGGGATGGGGGGAATTAAGTCTCTGAAAAAATTATTCAAGCAGTCAGGAAAAGATGCAATTTCAAAAATGGAGGAGTACATTAGACAAAGAGAAGAAAAGACACTGTAGACATAGAGACAAGGAACAGTGAGACCTATTTAGGAACTGCAGATGCATAATGCCTCTCTCATTGCACGTGTCCCTAGTTCAGACTTCTGGTATACTTGAATTCACTGCTGAATACCTCTTTTTGAATCATGAGGACTTCTGTAAGTGAATTAATTACTTGTTGGGAATTGTTGCAGAAAAGTGAGGTTGGAAAACCAATGAAAGAGGTAATGCCATTAGAAAAGGAATAGAGATATTTACAATTAATTCCTCTCCAGAAAACCAGATGGTGGAAATTAAATCTTGTGGACATGGATGGACCCAGAGAATGTCATACAAAGTGAAGTAGCTCAGAAAGAGAAAAACAAACATTGTATATTAAGGCATATATGTGGAATCTAGAAAAATGGTATCAGTTCAGTTCAGTTGCTCAGTCGTGTCTGACTCTTTTCGACCCCATGAATCGAAGCACGCCAGGCCTTCCTGTCCATCACAAATTCCCGGAGTTCACTCAGACTCATGTCCATCGAGTCAGTGATGCCATCCAGCCATCTCATCCTCTGTCATCCCCTTCTCCTCCTGCCCCGAATCTGTCCCAGCATCAGAGTCTTTTCCAATGAGTCAACTCTTCACATCAGGTGGCCAAAGTACTGGAGTTTCAGCTTTAGCATCATTCCTTCCAAAGAAATCCCAGGGCTGATCTCCTTCAGAATGGACTGGTTGGATCTCCTTGCAGTCCAAGGGACTCTCAAGAGTCTTCTCCAACACCACAGTTTAAAAGCATCAATTCTTCAGCACTCAGCCTTCTTCACAGTCCAACTCTCACATCCATACATGACCACAGGAAAAACCATAGCCTTGACTAGACGAACCTTTGTTGGCAAAGTAATGTCTCTGCTTTTGAATATGCTATCTAGGTTGGTCATAACTTTCCTTCCAAGGAGTAAGCGTCTTTTAATTTCATGGCTGCAGTCACCATCTGCAGTGATTTTGGAGCCCAGAAAAATGAAGTCTGACACTGTTTCCACTGTTTCCCCATCTATTTCCCATGAAGTGATGGGACCGGATGCCATGATCTTAGTTTTCTGAATGTTGAGCTTTAAGCCAACTTTTTCACTCTCCACTTTCACTTTCATCAAGAGGCTTTTGAGTTCCTCTTC
>NW_011495043.1:689004-712739 GCF_000754665.1 Bison bison bison | reverse complement strand
CATCAAGAGGCTTTTGAGTTCCTCTTCACTTTCTGCCATAAGGGTGGTGTCATCTGCATATCTGAGGTGATTGATATTTCTCCCGGCAATCTTGATTCCAGCTTGTGCTTCTTCCAGCCCAGCATTTCTCATGATGTACTCTGCATATAAGTTAAATAAGCAGGGTGACAATATACAGCCTTGACGAACTCCTTTTCCTATTTGGAGCCAGTGTGTTGTTCCATGTCCAGTTCTAACTGTTGCTTCCTGACCTGCATATAGGTTTCTCAAGAGGCAGGTCAGGTGGTCTGGTATTCCCATCTCTTTCAGAATTTCCCACAGTTTATTGTGATCCGCACAGTCAAAGGCTTTGGCATAGATGATCATATCTGCAAAGCAGAAAGAGAGACACAAACGTAGAGGACAGAAGTACGGATACCAAGGGGGAAGAGGTGGAGTGGGGTGAATTGGGAGGTTGGGATTGATGTATATAAACTAATGATACTATGTATAAAATAAATAACTAATGATAACCTTCTATATAGCACAAGAAAGGAACTCTGCTCAGTGTTCTGTGGTGACCTAAATGGGAAGGAAATCCAAAAAAAGAGGGGATATATATCAACATGCAGCTGATTCTCTTTACTGTAGAGTAGAAACCAACACAGCATTGTAAAGCAACTCTGTGTGTGTGCAAAAGCAGCTATACTCCAATAAAAATTAATTAAATACAAAAAAAGTCCTGTGTTTCTATCTGCCCTCCAGTGGCACCCCCAAGAAGGAAAGGAGCAAAGATCAATATCAGTCATGCTTTGGGGTCAAGATCACCAAGACGGAAGGAAGCTACGCTAACCTGGAGATTGGAATGGGATTTTAAAAGTCGGAGACAGCTAACTTAAGATTTTCTCTGAGCATTTTCCATCTCAAGCACTTAACTTACTGTATCTCTGAGATCACAATGGGAATGATCAATGGATTTTTTTCAACTTTTAAAAGAGAATTTTTGTATCCGGAGGAAAAATTTACTGTAGCAGAATTTAAAATTAGTACTGAATTTATTAAATCTATAAATCAAGAATCTCAGTTTTTATGAATGTTTAAATTTAGCTTGTGAACTTTTTTACTTTTTTTAGAAAAATAGAAGTTGTCCCAAAATAAGAAAAGTTGTTTTTATGTTTCTTAATATTTATTTTTTAAATTTTATTTTATTTAACTTTACAATATTGTATTGGTTTTGCCATATATCAAAATGAATCTGTCACAGGCATACACGTGTTCCCCATCCTGAACCCTCATTCCTCCTCCCTCCCCATACCATCCCTCTGGGTCGTCCCAGTGTACCAACCCCAAGCATCCAGTATCGTGCTTCGAACCTGGACTGGCAACTCATTTCATATATGATTTTATACATATTTCAATGCCATTCTCGCAAATCATCCCACCCTCTCCCTCTCCTACAGAGTCCAAAAGACTGTTCTATACATCAGTGTCTCTTTTGCTGTCTCGTATACAGGGTTATTGTTACCATCTTTCTAAATTCCATATATATGCGTTAGTATACTGTATTGGTGTTTTTCTTTCTGGCTTACTTCACTCTGTATAATAGGCTCCAGTTTCATCCACCTCATTAGAACTGATTCCAATGTATTCTTTTTAATGGCTGAGTAATACTCCATTGTGTATATGTACCACAGCTTTCTTATCCATTCATCTGCTGATGGACATGTAAGTTGCTTCCATGTCCTGGCTATTATAAACAGTGCTGCGATGAACACTGGGGTACACGTGTCTCTTTCAATTCTGGTTTCCTCAGTGTGTATGCCCAGCAGTGGGATTGCTGGATCATAAGGCAGTTCTATTTCAACTCATAAATTAAAGGATTAATTTCTCCTCTCTTAAATTACTAATGAAATTTCCTTAGACATTTCACACTACAGTTAAATATTTAGCACATTTATAATTAGTGTAACTGTCAAATGCCTGTCATGTAAATTTAACAAATTTAATAAGTACATTCTTTCCTAACATCGAATCAACTATTGTGACACAAACCTTAAAATATAGGAACCATTAACTCTAATTCATATATCTTAAAATCAGATAAATTATATTTAAAGTAGCATAGTAATGACAACAGATTATGTTCATATAATCTCCACAAATATGTATCTTACATATCAATATTACATTAATCTCTTTATCCTGGATTTATGAACTTACTCAGTGAAGACCTGCATTAGCACTTCTGGCTGGTGGCAGCAATGCACCAGTGAGCTCTCAGGGAGCAATACATTGAGCCACAGGCCAACACGAAGACTCTTGGTTTAATCTTAGACTATGTTAGTTTACTCAATCATTTACTGCAATACTTTCATAATATTTTTCTGCTTACCCACACTCCCCTCAAATTCCCTGCCCCACCCAGATTGCAACATTTTGTTTTTAACCCAACAGGAGGTTTTTCTCAGATCAGTTTATTAAGACCTTCCTTAATCTTCTTAATGGCTGTATTGGTTTTCACTGCATGAACAAATGTACCACAATTTAGTTAAGTACTCCTCCACTAATAAATACTTATTCAGTGTATTATGCAACAGGGGAAGAAGAGGGTGGAACAAATTGAGAGAATAGCATAGACATATATACACTATCATGTGTTAAATAGATAGCTAGTGGGAAGCTGCTGCCTAACACAGGGAGCTCAGCTCCGTGCTCTGGGATGACCTAGAGGGGTGGGATGGGGGAGTGGAAGGAAGGATTAAGAGGGAAGGGATATATGTGTACTTATAGCTGATTCACATTTTTGTCCAGCAGAAACTAACAACATTGTAAAGCAATTATCCTCTAATTTATAAAATTTTTAAAATATATGCTGTTCATTCTTTTATTAATAAATCAATGAGTATATTATGTATAATATAAAACTCTATACATATGCACCTTTTTTTTGGTTTGGTTTTTTGACTTTACTAAGGTACAATTAAAACTCATAATTTAATGAGTTTTAATTATGATGAATTATAATTTTAACTAATTAATAATGAGTTATAATTAAAACTCAAAAATGAGGCTTAAAACCCAACATTCAGAAAACTAAGATCATGGCATCTGGTCTCATCACTTCATAGTAAGTAGATGGGGAAACAGGGGAAACAGTGAGAGACTATTTCCTTGGGCTCCAAAATCAGTGCAGATGGTGACTGCAGCCATGAAATTAAAAGACACTTGCTCCTTGGAAGAAAAGCTATGACCCACCTAGACAGCATATTAAAAAGCAGAGACATTACTTTATCAACAAAGGTCCATCTAGTCAAAGCTATGGTTTTTCCAGTAGTCATGTATGAATGTGAGAGTTGGCCTGTAAAGAAAGCTGAGTGCTGAAGAATTGATGCTTTTGAACTGTGGTGTTGGAGAAGACTCTTGAGAGTCCCTTGGACTACAAGGAGATCAAATCAGTCAGTCCTAAAGGAAATCAGTCCTGAATATTCATTGGAAGGACTGATGCTGAAGCTGAAACTTCTTTGGCTTGAAACAATACTTTGGCCACCTGATGCTGGGAAAGATTGAAGGCGGGAGGAGAAGGAGACGCCAAAAGATGAGATGGCTGAATGGCATCACTAACTTGATGGACATGAGTTTGAGTGAGCTCCGGGAGTTGGTGATGGACAGGGAAGCTTGGTGTGCTGTGATCCATGGGGTCGCAAAGAGTCAGACACGACTGAGCAACTGAACTGAACTGAGGTATGATTGACAAATAAAAATTGTATATATTTAAGTTATATAATATGGTGGTTTGGTATACATATATATTGTGAAATGATTACCACAATCTAGCTAATTACCAGATCCATTACCCCACATAGTTACATTTTGTGTGGGGGGGAGTGGGAGAACATTTGAGATTTTCTTTCTCAGCAGATTTCAAGTATACACTATATCACTAATTACATTCACCATGCTATGCATTAGATCTCCAGAACATATTATCTTACAACTGAAAGTTTGTACTCTTTGGCTAACATCAGACTACAACAATTTTATGTCTTTTCATTTGTGAAATTCTGTATATTCTTAATAGTTCTCTTGTCATATGTTTCATCATTTCTATAATTCTTAATTTACCCAAGGCAAACCCAGAGGGGGGAAATTAATGTTCTAAATTATGAATTCAGCAAGGCATTGGACACTCTGTTAGAAAATGAGCCAAAATTCATTCTTAGAATATGAAGTATCTACAATAAATAAAAAATTTACAAACCTCTTGAAACTATGGGGGTGAGGGAATTTCCTAATTGCTTCTGACAAGCAGGGGTTGATAAATAAAATTACTTCAGTGCCATTGTCCTAGTTTGGGCTGCTATAACAAGGTGACATAGACCAGGGGGTTTAAACAACAGAATTTGATTCTTCAGTTCTGGGATGGGAAGTCTTAGATGAAGGTATCATCAGGGCTGGTGACTAGTGAAGGCGGGCTTCCTGGCTTGTAGACAGTCACCTTCTTACTATGTCCTCCCTGGCCAAGACAGCCATCATCTCTCTTGTGTCCGTTCTTATAGGGCATTTAACTCTAGCATGAGGACTCCATCCCCATGACCTAATTACCTCCCAGAGCCCCCACCTTCAAACACCATCACATTGGGGATTAGGCTTCAATATCTGAATCTTAGGGGACATATAAAGTTGATAACAGATCGTTATAATTAGCCTAAGATGTGCAAAATGTCACTGCTGTTATCTCTCTCCTATGTTAACCTCACTGGGGGGACACAGATGCTGTTCCAATAATAGCAGTAATCTAAATGTAATCAGTTATTGCCCCTACCTGCTAATGTAAGATCCTGTGTGTGCATGCTAAGTCATTTCAGTCGTGTCTGACTCTTTGCAACCCTGTGGTTGCCCACCAGGATCTCTGTCCATGGGATTCTCTGAGCAAGAATACTGGAGTGGGTTGCCATGCCCTCCTCCAGGAGATCTTCCCGACCCAGGGATTGAAACTGCATTGGCAGGTGAGTTCTTTACCACTAGCGCCACTTGAAAGCCCAATGTAAGACTTTGCTGCTACTGCTAAGTCACTTCAGTCGTGTCCAACTCTATGTGACCCCATAGACGGCAGCCCACCAGGCTCCCCGTCCCTGGGATTCTCCAGGCAAGAACACTGGAGTGGGTTTGCCATTTCCTTCTCCAATGCATGAAAGTGAAAAGTGAAAGTGAAGTCACTCAGTCGTGTCTGACCCTCAGCAACCCCATGGACTGCAGCCTTCCAGGCTCCTCCATCCATGGGATTTTCCAGGCAAGAGTACCCCAATGTTTTTGGTAGCCCCTACAAATATCTGATATATTTTCATAAATAAGTTTGTCTCAGCTCATGCAGCTTAGACATCATTAGTTTCAGTATAAGTATTTTTAAATGAATGGCTTGCTCAAGACCCCAAAGCTGTAGTGTTCAGCTGTGTTTCACATGCACGCAGGCAGTCGTGGGTGACGTCCTACAAGAAGGCTCTGGCAGGACACAGCTGGAATTCCTCTTGGCATAGAGTTTGGAGAAATAGTGCAATGGTTCTTTCAGCTTTTCTAAGAGGCTTTCCCAAGAAACCAGATCTAAGACACGACAGTAATTAAACATTTTGAAGAAGACAGAGAAGAAGCAGCTTCTCTTTGTATACCCTCTCTTCACTCACACTTTGCAATTCCAAAATAAAAGCAAAAACCAAGACCAATCAAAAATATACCAGTCTCTACAGAGCCTCGTCTTAGGTCCAGTATACACATTATCCCGGGAGAGGGGGTGAGCGGAAGAGGGGACTGACACCCGTCAAAAATGCGTAAGTGTATCTCAGCAGTATACCCAGTGTATACCCAGGCTCACAGTCTTCAATTCACAGAGATCTTCTCAGGAAGAAATGTGAATAAAAGAGAACCTGGCTTTTATGATTTCAACCATGATCTATGTAAGAAGTATTTTTCAGTCTCCTACTGGGTTAAAGCTCACACCAACCCAGACAATATCCAATTTATTACAACTCTATTCCCACTGGGGTAGCAGAAACGGCTAATATTATTGTTTTAAATATATCGAAGCCAAGTTTGGGGGGTTATTTTTTGTTAGCAAAAGCCAATAAGACAGACTAGCTCCTTTTTTATTCTCCAGAACAATTGGAAGGCGTTTGGGGTTTTTTGGATTTTTTGTTGTTGTTGTTTTAAATCTCAATGGACTCATTTGGTAGAAATATATTCAAGTGTCAGCATGTGTTCTGACCAATATTGACTTATCCATAGAAAATAATCCATAACATTTTCAAATTAAGGTTTATCCAGCAGTTATACACTCGAGCTTTAATTTTTCCTTATTCCCCAATGCTGTTGGGATATGGTGTTGATGGATGTGCTGGAGGTAAGGTTGCCACAAATGTTCAATTTGTAAAAAAACACAATACCTGAGACAAGCAATAAAGCAAAAAGCAGTAAAACAAAGTGCTGCTGTTCAGTCACTCAGTTGTGCCTGACTCTTTGCAACCCCATGGACAGCAGCACACCAGGCTCCCCTGTCCGTCACCATCTCCTGGGGCTCGCTCAGACTCGTTCTTTCCCAGAATTGGGGTCTTTTCTAATGAACTGGCTCTTCACATCAGGTGGCTGAAGTACTGGAGTTTCAGCTTTAACATCAGTCCTTCCAATAAATATTCAGGACTGATTTCCTTTAGGATGGACTGGTTTGATCTCCTTGCTGTCCAAGGGACTCTCAAGAGTCTTCTTCAACACCACAGTTCAAAAGCATCAATTCTTCAGCATTCAGTGAAAGAGGAGAGTAAAAAAGTTGGCTTAAAGCTCAACCAGAAAACTAAGATCATGGCATCCGGTCCCATCACTTCATGGCAGATAGATGGGGAAACAGTGGAAACAGTGGCTGACTTTATTTTTCTGGGCTCCAAAATCACTGCAGATGACAATTGCAGTGATGAAAATAAAAGACGCTTACTCCTTGGAAGGAAAGTTATGATCAACCGAGACAGCATATTAAAAAGCAGAGACATTACTTTGCCAACAAAGGTCTGTCTAGTCAAGGCTATGGTTTTTCCAGTGGTCACGTATGGATGTGAGAGTTGGACTATAAAGAAAGCTGAGTGCCGAAGAATTGATGCTTTTGAACTGTGGTGTTGGAGAAGACTTTTGCAAGTCCCATGGACTGACTGCAAGGAGATCCAACCAGTCCATACTAAAGGAGATCAGTCCTGGGTGTTCACTGGAAGGACTGATGTTGAGGCTGAAACTCTAATACTTTAGCCACCTGATGTGAAGAGCTAACTCATTGGAAAAGACCCTGATGCTAGGAAAGATTGAGGGCAGGAGGAGAAGGGGACAACAGAGGATGAGATGGTTGGATGGCATCATTAATTCGATGGACATGAGTTTGGGTGGATTCCAGGAGTTGTTGATGGACAGGGAGGCCTGGCATGCTGCGGTTCATGAGGTCACAAAGAGTTGGACACAACTGAGCGACTGAAATGAACTGAACTGAACTCACATCCATACATGACTAATGAAAAAACCATAGCTTTGACTATATAGACCTTTGTTGGCAAAATAATGGTATGGCTGCACATATTCTAATGGCTTTGTTCCTGAAATTTCTGATAAGTTACTTCAGCTCTCTACCTTACAACATGCATGCAATGCTAAGTCTCTTCAGTTATGTTCGACTCTTTGCGACCCTATGGAGTGTAGCCCACAGTCTCCTCTGACCATGGAGCTTCTCCAGGCAAGAATACTGCAGTGGGTTGCCATGCCCTCCTCCAGGGTCTTTTCCCGACCTAGGGATCAAACCCATGTCTCCTGTGGCTCCTACACTGCAGGAAGATTCTTTACCACTGAGCCAATGGGTAAGTCCATCTTACAACAGTGGGTTCCATAAAATGAATATTAAGGGGGAAAGAAAGAGAAGAAACTACTAGTGAACTACCATGAAACAAGACCAGACTTTGCTTTTATTTTCAGCTTATCTTTTGTTCTTGTGGTAATAGTTCAAGAAACCAGCAGTTTCCATGGAACTGCCATCTGACAGTAGCTGTTTATTTTCTTTCACTTCATTAATGACCTACAAAGACCCCAACCTAGCATTTGTGATCACTAATAGTCAACTGTGCATTTCTGCTCCACTGATATATAAGGAGGCTGGTAGGGTTTGTGAAAATGGTCACTCCCATCTTTTTTTTTTTTTTAAGTAAATGTTAAGTTTGTTATTAGAGTGTTGACAAGCTTGGCAGAGACTAAAAATATAGTTCCTTTTTGAAACAAAATATTCAGCATTTTGACAGGCTGAGGATTTATCTGGCAATAATTTCTTGGTTAAATTTTCCTGAGGTTTGTTTATGTGGCTATTTTGGTTCTTTGTTTTAAGTATATCAGCATTTTCCCTCAGCTTCAACCTATTCTCATCTCAGCATGAAAGAAGTTAACAGGTAGCCCAGAGTTCATTACTTTAATTCCAGTAAAAACACAGCTGGCTGAAGAAGCATGGGTACTAGGGCTCTGCTTTCTGCTATCCTGAAAGGCCAAGCAAGATGACCACAAACTCAGCCTCATCAGAGAGAAAAGGCTCGGCCGTGGTCGGTTCCAAATAATCCATAGGCACTGTCTGTAGATATGAAATGAGGATCACTTGGGCTTCGGTTTTTCTAATGTGACAAAACTTCAAAAGGTCTTTTAAAGAAACATAACAGGGATATATTTTTATTTAAGGTGGTTGCCCACCTAGATTTTACACTTATTCCAGTGGTACCACCATTCTTCAAAACATCTATGAAATTCCTATCTGGAGCTGCTCTCAGATATATTTTATGGAATGCATTGGAAAATCAGTCTGGTTAGTTTCTAATCACATATGAATGAGATTAAAAAGTTAAATTACTAAACTTACTTACCAGACTGGGCTCCAGATGCATTTTGCATTTTCTGAATAGCAGCTCTTCTCACAAAACCAAAGTTTGCCACCAATAAATCCTTCAAAAACCACATGCCTTGGTCTAAGGAATTCCAATAGGAGAATTCCAAAAGAGATTAGAATAATGGCAGAATCCCTGGAACAAGTGTAAGCCTTCCAGCCTAACAACTCTGAACCTGGCATTTGGATCTGTAAGGTCAGGTACACTTCAATTAAGAAAGAACAAAACCCTAGCCTTCTTTCATTCAACTAGTGGAGAGTGAATGCCAGGCTTTACTCCAGGGCATGCAGTAGCAAACACATCAGATTTAGCCTTTGTTCTGTGCCCATAGAAATCTTGAGAGAACCAATTTAAAGTGATCTAAATGATATTATAGAGTTATGTTAATCTGAGCTATTTCAAAAAAGCTGTGCATAGAATAGGGTGCCTGGAAAGTTGGAAAGAAGTAAACTGTTGAAGTCCTTTCTTCTTTTTTGCTCTTTGGCTTTTGTTTTCGTTATTTGTTTGTTTTTGTATAAGTCTTTGAAGCCGGGAAGGGAAGTACCTTTGCGTCCAGCTGGACTTAATTTGAATGCCTAGATAGCCTCTAAGAATTTGGGAGGCTACTCAATCTGGAATATGCCACTGAAACTACCTCCCTAATTCACAGTGGCTCCTGTGAGATAAAGGACTAAAATCTTAAAAAGGTTCTTTAGATGCTACGTAGCAGCCTCTGCTTTGGCACTCCTGGCCTCCTACTCCCTCTGCCCCCAAATCTCTTTGATGAGCAAGCACCAAAATTGTGGGTTCTGAATCTCAGACTAAGGAAAATTATTCATCCAACCCAAGGATTCTGTCTTTGTTAGAAAGTATTAATCAATCATCCCCAACTCTGAAAATATTAACCAGTTATACCCAGCTGTCTAAAAACCCATTCCTAAAATCTCACTAATTCAAATTAGTTTCTCCTAACTATCTTGAAAAATGAAGTTTTCCACCTTCTGGAAGTATAAGTTCCTTTCAACACACAAGCGTGTGAATATGTTAGTATGTAAAAATTACATACAAATTCTCCATTTTAGCTACCATTATATAGTTGAGTAATGTGTGCAACTGAAATTTAGGGATATGATTGACACTGTCTGTTATGTTTATTAAATTAATTTGATATTAGAAATATACATGTAGTAGAATCAAATTACTGGGATTAATGGTTCAAGGTAGGTAAAAATTCAAATAATTTCTTCTCATATGCAGATGTTTTGTGAACAAAAAGTGAAAATTAAAACTGACCCAAGCCACTGGCTTTTTCTGTGATTTTATTAATGTCCCAAAGAGCTTTAGGAATATATTTTTAAGTCATGCAAATTTGTACTGCCTTTGACATTCCAGTCACCTCAGTGGCCAGAAATTCAGATAATAAATGATTGAAATGGAAATTGCCTTCAATTTTTGTTCAGATCTAAAGACAGTGATGTAAATTTTTTTCTTCATCATCCAGCAAACAGTGTCCTGCTGTATCTTGTCTGTTAACATCCTATTACACAGCTTCTTTGAATCTATGCATAGTGAATGCTATATTTACTCTTTCAAAGTATCTTGTAAATGCATGATCAGAATATACGTAGACTTCAGTCTTTGGTTTATACATTCATTCTTTAGACATTATATAGTGACTAATATATGCCAGGACTAATATATTCACTGGACTTTGAAAATATGTGAATATACAGCCTCAGAGAACTTAAAGTCTATCTGGAAGACGGATGAATAGATTATTAACTATGACAGAACATGATGAAAACATTGATGAAAACATGGACAAAGTGCTTTGGAGGCTGAAAGGAGACTGTGAATAATTTGTTCTTTAAAAATTCAGGATTAATCAAAGTTACTTCTGCCACCTTTGGACTGGGTTGAAAGAGCAGTTGTGAAGTGGATGAATCATGAAGACACACATGCTCTCACACACATATGCTGCTGCGGCTGCTAAGTCGCTTCAGTCATGTCTGACTCTGTGCGACCCCATAGATGGCAGCCCACCAGGCTCCCCCGTCCCTGGGATTCTCCAGGCAAGAACACTGGAGTGGGCTGCCATTTCCTCCTCCAATGCATGAAAGTGAAAAGTCAAAGTGAAGTTGCTCAGTCATGTCCGACTCTTAGCGACCCCATGGACTGCAGCCTACCATGATCCTCCGTCCATGGGATTTTCCAGGCAAGAGTACTGGAGTGAGGTGCCATTGCCTTCTCCATCACACACATATGCTCACCTGTAAAAGCACAATTTCAGATTTCAGCAAGAAGTTGTATCGTGTACCTATTTCACAGTTGAGGCAATGGAGACATGCACTTTTCTGGAGTCTTGGTCCATTTCAGGGCTGTCCGGACTGACCCTGGCATTGTCTAACACGTTTATTGGTTTCTCTGCTTTGTTTGCTAGAGAATATTGTGTAACAGCGGACCTTCGTGATTTCCAAGCATTCAGAAAAATGCTGTTTGACCACTGAACAAATTCTTCTTGATTGCTTTGGATTAAGAATTGCTACTCTGCTGAAATTAAGCCAAAGCAGCATTCAAGAAGCAAGGTACTTTGTTTGAATGGAACACAAATCAGAGCTGCACCTGGGGGCTGCTTGTGCTCCCTATTCTGAAGCCCTCTCTCGAGTCTGTGAATCCCATTGCCAAATCTTTGCTTCCAGACCTCAGGAACACGGTTTCACAGATCTGCCTGTTCCAAACTCACACTTCCCATTGCTTTCATTCTGTGGCTTCTAGGCCTGTTTCAAGAATGCAATTCAAAATCATAATTTCATGGAATAGTGTGCAATTTTTTCTAATGGAAGGCCACTTAAATTATCAAATTTCATTAATTATCAAGCCATGCAGATGACTGACCAATGGTTACAATTTGAATGGTCCATGAAAGGAAAAATAAATGGAATAATTCCAAAGTAAATATTTTTCCTCTTGGGACAGAGATGCAAAGAACAGAATGATGGCTGAGGAATGAGAACCGCTATTACCTTTGTGCTGTGTCTCTCTGATGAACACACCCCCCTCCCCCAGAGATGACAATGGTCAATTAGGCCTTAAGGCTGTGCTTACTCACTGTGCTAATTATTCATTGTTAATGTTATCTCCAATATTTTTATTTTGCTAAAAGACACAGAAAGGTTGAAAAGAATGTGATGAGAAAGAATGTAACACAGACCAAATAAAGATGCAGTAAATTTTAATATTTATATATAATGAATTAATCACATAGTAATAATAGAGAAAACAATTTAAAGTAAAAGAAATCACAAGGTATATTTCTTGGGCAAAGATGGATTATTTTAAAAGGGTGCTATCTCATGACACAGAGAATACTAAAGTTGGAGGATTACTTCACCCATCTCATTAAATCTAAATCTCATTAAAAATAGAAATGTGAAAATAAGGGAATAAAGTTAATAGAAAAAAGTATTGGAGGATTTTTGAAAAAGTCCCCCAAAGCATAAACCATAAAAAAGGAAAAATTATTGGATTTGATGTTATCAAAATTGAGGATTTCAAGTTTCAAACGTCTGTAGCTTACACAAAAGGACATGCAAGAAAGCTCTGCAAAGTGGCAAAAAGGACAACCTGTACAGAAGTGGGCAAAGGATGCGTGTGTGCCAAGTCTATTCAGTCGTGTCCAGCTCTACGACCCCATGGATTATAGCCCGCCTGGCTCCTCTGTCCATGGGATTCTCCAGGCAAGACTACTGAAGTGTGTTGCCATGCCTTCCTCCAGGGGACCCTACCGACCCAGGGGTCGAACCTGTGTCTCTTCTGTCTCCTTCATTGGCAGGTTCCTTACCACTAGTGCCACCTGGGAAACCCGGGCAAAGGATATACACAGACAATTTACAGAAGAAAAAGCCCAGGTAGCTAGCTAGCCTGGGAACAAACATCCAGCCTACTGGTAATTTTTAAAAATGCATATCCTTCAAAACATTGGCTTCACTGGCCTTGCACCAGGACCTCCCCTCTTGTCTGCAGAAGTCATGAATGAGTGAATGAATAGACCTTGAACAGGAAGAACACTAAAGAGTTTCCCTGGTGGCTCAGATGGTAAAGAACCTGCATGCAATGCAGGAGACCCGGGTTCAGTCCCTGGGTTGGGAAAATCCCCTGGAGAAGGGAATGGCAACCCACTCCAGTATTCTTACCTGGAGAATCCCATGGATAGAGGAGCCTGGTGGGCGACAGTCCAAGGGGTTGCAAAGAGTCAGACACGACTGAATGACTTTTATTTCGCAGGAAGAACACTGTCTACCTGTGCACATCTTCCAGTCTCAAGCAAGAGGCATTGCTGAATCTCAGGCCCCACTTTGTACCTGATTACCTCCCACTATATCATCTACAGCTGGATGTGATTCTGTTTTCCTCTGACCTCCCTAACTTATCTGCTTATAACCTTTCCCCTTCACTAGCCATGTGCTGTCTTCCATTGCAGTTCTTCGTGGATTTATCCTACAACTTACCTGCCATGCACAAGAACTCTTAGTCATCTAGAATCCTCTACAGCATGAGCACAATATTTTATATATTACAGGAGTCCAATAACTATTTACCTATCTGAATTAGGTGAAAGTGCGGTATGTCAAACTCCCAGCTAGCAGTCAGGAAAACATACAAATTGAAAATGAATGAAAACAAGGGGGGAAAAGGACACAGTTAAACTAGATCAGCAATTTCCAAATGCTCCAGGGAACACAAATCCTATAAAATACTACCCGAAGAAAGGATCCTGGGTCAAATAATTTTGGAGGGTACCACGTGATAGACACCCACCCAGTCCCTTCAGGGATCACAAGCAGTGATGTGCTGGGGCCAGTTGTTCCCACTTGCAAAAGTCAATTGCTGAACTTTCAGGAGTTTTGTGAGCCAAATGTTACACATGGTTATTATTAAAAATTAAATGATATAATTTAAAATAAATGAATTGTATTAAAAACCAAGGCAATAATTACTCAAAGCAATGCTTCCTAATTATTTACTGCATCTTGTTTTCATTATGCTCTTGAGGTTGTATATGTCTGTTGTATGTTTCATAGAGCATGTGACACATACTACTCTGTGCATCTCTCTCCAGCTTCACATTCATTGATGTTGTGTTGGTGGCTGGAAATGGACCTTAGTGGGAGTGTTTACACCACAGAAGTCAAACACAGAAATCGCCTGCAAAGCAGAGATTTATCTCTGTAGAATTGGCTGTTCAACATTTAACATGTGATCGCCTGATCACAAACATATCAGTCTGTTAAAATCCTGATAGCCTTCGGTAAACACACCTGCTTAATCATCTAAATGACTGTTTTGAACTTTAATTGCTCATGAAATTCTTTTATTTTTTTATGAAATTCTTTTAATGCATTATGTCTATTAACATTCTGAGACACGTCCTTTGGGAAAAACTGGACTAGATGATGGCTAAGGCTTTTTCTAGCTCTTATAGTAAGTCTTCACATAAAAGCTTACTGTACCCACTTTTTAGCTTTTCAATTTATTGATGGAGACTGTGGATAAAGTTAATCAATGCTGTCTTTAAAAGTAAGGTCAAAATAATTTTAAAGGAATCCTACTTCCTACTTATAATTCCTCAATTCAAAGCAATTAGGTTAAGGGCAGAGTAGCAGATAGAAAGATTCTATTTCTAGTCTGTCTGTGAACAAGGAACTTTAATGCCTCTAAATCTCATTTTGTTCATCTGTAAAATGGGGTACTTCAAGGGATTTTTAAGAAAGGAGAGAAGGTTACATATGAAGATTACATGTAAAGCTATGCAGTTATTATATATGAAAGGAGTATGAGTTGAGTGTTTCCTTCTGAAAGTGGTGAGATGAATGTAGTTCATGAACCATCTTTAGCTGAGTTTGTCAGATCTCAGAAGCCTTCTCCCAAATGCCCATAGCAAAGGGGTGAGATCCTTGGCTCAAACTCCAGAGTAACCTTTCCTGCTCCAAGCAACAGCTCAAATGTGACTAAGATGCTTCCTGGATTCATGGTTGAGCTCACAGAATACTGGAGCTATGTTTTCAAAAGATCTAATCGAAACCAATAGTATCCAGACTGGTAGTAAATGTGAAGGGGCTGGGTGGTCTCGACACAGATGGGATTTGTGGTGGGGGGTTTTTAAGAAGTTGCCCTTATGATGAATTGTGAGCGGTTACAGTTCAGAGAGGCCACATGAGATTAGACTTAAGCCCAGAGAAAGGTGATTTTATCTCTCGGGTCAGTCTAGTGTAGCACAGATCTGCTTTGGAACAATATTTTCATAAGTATGGACATTTTCATTTTTTCCTAAGGGTCTAAAATGTTAACTTATTCCTAGGAGGTTGCTTTCAAATGTGAACATGAGGAGAGAGAGGGGAGAAAGGAGGAAGCAGCATCTAGCTCTCTTTATCTCTTTGATCCAAGCAGGTAAAAGGATGGCAAAATGCCCAGCACACATTTCCACCTTGACCGGCCCCTACCCAAGGATAGGGACTCTTCATCTGAGGGCCACAGGGCAGCCCTTCTTCCGCTTTTGCCTGCAGTGGTGACCTGCTAGGTGGCTAGCAACCAGAGCAGCCTAGGCATAGACTGGCTGAATGGACACCAGCTGCGGTGCTGTGAGCCTCATCCTGGAGGCCCAACCTGTGTGTTTGGAGTGATGGGAGCCATGGTGGGAAGAAGGCCCAAGGAAGTGGCTTGGCACCCACCCAGGTGGATGTCATTCCTATTTGAACAACTGCTCTGAATATACCAGAGCATGTTGGCTGAATGTCAACCCTGCCTGCCTATACCTCTCTTCAGAAGTAGGACTTTTCTACCAATACATTTTCCCGTTTCTCAGCTCTACCCATGTGGGATAATTCAGGTATGAGTAGCTACAGAATCACTGGTGTATAAGTACTAATACAATGACAAGCTATGTCTTTAAAAAATATATTTATTTGGCTGCACCTGGTCTTAGTTGCAATGTGTGGGGTCTTTATTTGCAGCATGCTAACTCTTAGTTGCTGCATGTGGGATCTAGTTCCCTGACCAGGGATTGAACCTAGACCCCCTGCACTGGGAACCCAGAGTCTTAGCCACTGAACCACCAGGGAAGTCCCTAGCTATGTCTTTCTTAGGAAAAAAAAGAGAGGCACCACCACTTCTTCATGTACCAGAGTGTTCAGGGCTTTCATTTCATGATTATCATCTTATTTTATCCTCAGAACAGCCCTATTGGATAAATACTATCACTTTTATTTTATAGATGAACCCTTAGATCATAGATGGTCAAATTACTAGCAAAGTCACACAACTAATAATTTGATAGAGTAAAATTTACATGCAGGTCTGTCTCTGTCCCACAGAGGGGCTCTTCTGTATTAGACAATAACGTGGTTGAAAAGGGACCCTGGATCGGTTGGTTTGTATTTGAAATGTGCACTTGTAGGCAAGTTGTTGACTGTCTCTAGAACTGGCCAGCCCTGGGAGAGTCAGGCCTTCTAGAGTCAGCAAGGCCATGATGTCAAAGCATCAGAAGACAGAAAACAAGAGACCCGGTTAGTACACCGAGGTGTGGGGCGCCGGTGGTAGACAGAGGGAAGAACACAGAGGGGGAGGAAGACGAGCCAGCCTCCCTAGAAGCACCTGTGCAGGCGCTCTCAGCCTGACTGTCCTTCTCCCCCCACTCATCACCGCCACCTCCATGGGGCTCGGGCACTTCCTACTTCAGTCCAGTTCAGTTCAATTCAGTTCAGTCACTTAGTAGTATCCTACTCTTTGTGACCCCATGGACTGCTTCACACAGGCCTCCCTGTCCATCATCAACTCCCAGAGCTTACTCAAACTCATGTCCATTGAGTCAGTGATGCCATCCAACCATCTCATCTTCTGTCGTCCCCTTCTCTTCCTGCCCTCAATCTTTCCCAATATCAGAGTCTTTTCAAATGAGTCTGCTCTTCACATTAGGTGGCCAAAGTATTGGAGTTTCAGCTTCAGCATCAGTCCTTCCAATGAACATTCAGGACTGATTTCCTTTAGGATGGACTGGTTGGAGCCCCTTGCAGTCCAAGGGACATTCAAGAGTCTTTGCCAGCACCACTTAGCCAACTTCCTACTTAGCCAGCCTTTTCCTCTCGCCCAATCTGTGTCGTGCTCTTCCTGCCCACCTCATCCCATCCTCTTCCACAAACACCTGGCTGTCAAGGCTCCCCTGGCTGGCCCTGGAAAGCCTGGCTTCTCCATCCTTGCTTCACCAACGGCAGCAACTCTGTCACACTTCAGTCCTTTCAATTAACATATACAAACCGGCCTTTTACTGGATACCCACAGGCGGCAAAGACACTCACAGACTCACAATGCAGTGCATTCATCAGTCAAATATGAACTTCTGGGTCTGGGCTCGCATTTCAATGGCCTTTGTGGAACATGGTCTGCGCCTTCTTAGAGGGGCAGGGCCAGGGCAGAGCTCTGAAGCTGGCCAGGCTCAACGTTTGGGCAAATAGCTTAAATGCCTCCTGGATAGAGTTGAAGCCCCCTGATTCATCCCTGTGCTGTACCAGGGCGGGCAGAAGCACCAAAAGATACCAAGGAGGCACCTCAGAGGTGCTCTTTGTATTCCTCACTTCATGATGCTGGCAAACTCAACGTCAGTCATTCGCAAAGTTAGTTGGGAGAAGGACAGTAATTTAGGGTCAGAGTGGCCAGCAGTTTCCATGAGTTCTGGGGCCATCCTGAGGTCTGCTTGCTCGAAGCCAGTTTAACTTGGATGAGAAACAGACAGCCAAGCTTCCTTCCCTCTAGCTGACCTTTTGTAAACTGACCCAAAGCCCTGGATCTAAAACCATCATGATTTCTATCTCTTTGTTAAACTTCTCATTTTGTTTGTGTATTGAATTCCTGATTATTTTCCATTGTTTTTCTGTGTTTTCTTGTATCCCATTGAGCTGAAAGTGTAAGAATGGCACTTGTAAAAATCTGAATATACCTTAATCAAAAAAGAATAGTATAGTTAATTAAAAATAAAATTATTCTTAATGTTTAAAGTATTTTCTTCTAAAATATTCAAAAATTTCTATAAAATTTAATAGGAAGTATGGTAATTGTAATTGAGAAAATTAAAATTTTAATAAAATTATTTGTATGAAGTACAAAATAAATAAAATAAAACCATCAGTTTTCCTAACCTATGGTAAGATTCTGATGTTCTGCCTAAGAACTGGGGAGGTTCCCTCAGTTAGAAGATTTACTTCTAATAAATTAAAGTGCACAGAAGTGAGGCAAACATGAGTATAATTACATAACTGTTTTCTCACTGAGAAACCTTTCCATGTGAGATATTTCAAACCACTTTGGACAAAGCAACATTTCAGTCTATAATTTTAAAAAAAGACCGAACACAGCAAAACCTATCACAGAAAGCATATAAGCATTGACCTTTTAAATTCTGTTTTTTTGTTATATTTTATATCTCAGAATGGCTGTATATAATATTCTAAATAAAGTTTTACAATAAAACCTGTGTTTAAACTCTTCTGCAGTAAATAAGCCCAGATGATCAGTAGTTATTACAAAATCTAGGCTTTGTGGGAAAAGATTTCTTTTTTCTCCAGTTTTTCTCAGCATATTTGTAAAATTTGTAAAACATGAAGTTCAAATGCCTGAGCTTTTCCCAGCATCTCTACACAGTTTCTGCTTCTCTGGATCATATCTTTCAATCTCCCCTCTTTGCCCTCTGCCCACTTCACTCTGCCCACATAGAAAAAGCCCCATCCTTTCATCTGTGAACCACTTATTCATGCCTGTGGTCAAGTCCTACTTCTTTTCTGGCTGTGGTTCCGTCTTTCCAATGCAGAACAATGGCAACTGATAGGCAACCTTGAAATTGTTCACCCATTGCTCTCTTGTAAATGATTACACACTTTGTATGCTTAGTCGCTCAACTGTGTCTGACTCTTTTCAACTCCATGGACTGTAGCCCATCATACTCCCCTGTCCATGGGATTCTCCAGGAAGGAATACTGGAGTGGGTAGCCATCCCTTTCTCCAGATCTTCCTGATCCAGGGATCAATCTTGGGCCTCCTGCATTGCAGGCAGATTCTTTACCATCTGAGCAACCAGGGAAGTCTGGTCACACACTTTAATGCTGTTTAACTTTTCTCTGAGTTACAATAATACATCTATTCTCCCCACCTGGACTGTAAGTCCCCAGAGGGCCAGCACTTCTAGCTCTTGTATCCCTAAGAGAGCCCAGCAGAGCAGTCCTAGGAGGCACTTTAAGTGCTGTGAGGTCTTATTTTTGCCATTTAACCCCTTACTGACTATGTTCTGTGAGTCCACTTAAACATTTATGACAGGCCATGTGTTTGACTTCTTTCTGGTAATCTGAAACTTTAGTTCTGTTTGTTTTGGAACCTGGAACACATGCAAACTGTTCTGTGAAGAATTTTCTTTCAAATGGGAAGATTAGAAGAATTGAATAAATACGTTCTTTCCCATCAATGACTTTTAAAGATTTATAGACCAATATAAGTTATAGCCTACTCAGTGTTACTTCATAAGTATGCCTAACTTATATTTCCGGATTCTGTCGTAATCAAGCTTTCTCGTGCAGCAAGACAAGCCAAAACATTTCCAGAGCTGTGATTAAATGAAGGCAAGCAAGATGCCAGTGAGCTGGTGAGGCTGAGTTACCCCTATTTACTTCATCCCCAGATCTATCAGAGGGTTCAGCTAACTGCGTTGACTTAAAACATACCAGGGAGGCCCAATCTATGAAATGGTGAGAAAGATTTTGTTTTTATTGCCAGACTTGAAACCAGACCTGAGTGGTACTTAAAATCTCAATTACGTGAGCAAAGGGGCTTCTTTACACTTGAGGAGGGGGGCTCACATCTCCAAGTTGGAATAGGTTCAACAAATGGGGCCCATGAGCCATATGTTGGCTGCCTCCACTCATCATGAAACAGAGTGCCTGCTTCAGCAGCTTAAAAAACAAAAGAAGGGACTCCCATAGCAGTCCATGCTAACACTCCATGCTTCCACTTCAGGGGGCGCTGGTTGGATCTCTGGTTGGGTCAGGCTGGGGTGTTGACTCAGTGTGTTCATCTTCCCTGATCCTGCGGTTGTGTATGCACACGTGTGCATGTGTGTTTGTGTTTGTGTCACATTTTAGTAGGAGATGGTGGTCTAACCCTTTGGTTAGACCTAAGATTGGGGAACTAAGATCCCACATGCCGTGCAGTACAGCCAAATGCACAATGATACATCCACAGACCTGGATCTCATGCTTAGAGCCACACTGAGTGTCCTGCGTCCATTAGTCCTCTTTCCCTCCATAGATGCAGGATTCCTGCCATGCCAAAGGCATGAGCATCTGCCCCAGCTCAGACATGCCAACTAAAATTGCCAGCATTGCCTGTAAAGGTGCTGAGAAGCCTGAGTCATTTAGTCTCTAACCTGATGGGAGCCAGGACAACCAGAGACAGCCTCAGCATTGTGTTTTGAGAAGCCTTGGGTGTCTCAGTGGCCTACAGACAAGCTTTGGATACCACCATTGCAGAGGGTTAGACCACCATCTCTGACTAAAATGCGATCCAAACACACATGCACACATGTGTATACACAACCGCAGGACCAGGGAAGATGAACACACTGAGTCAACACTGCAGGCCTGACTCTCACAAGGTCTGACCCTCACCAGGCCTACCCTGGAGACTGTGTCACTCAGAACCACTCCACAGGGCCAGTGTCTCAGCCAGTTCAGGCTGCCATAACAAAATACCATAGATGGGACAGCCTCAACAACAGACATTTGTTTCTCACAGTTCTGGAGTCTGAGAAGTCCAAGATCAAGGTTCTGCAGATTTGGTTCCTAGTTAGAGCCCTCCTTCTGCCTTGCAGACAGCCACCCCCTTACTGTGTCGTCACATGGCAGAAAGTAGGAGAGAGACAGTGAGGGAGTGCATTCTGGTGTCTCTTCCTCTTAAGGGCAGTATTCCCATAATGGGGGCCCCACCCGCCTGATCTCATCTAAACCTAAGTATAGGCAGACCTCAGAGATACTGTAGGTTCAGTTCCAGACCACTACGATAAAGCTGATATTGTGATACAGCAGGTCATGTGAATTTTTTGGTTTTCTGGTGCATATAAAATTTATGTTATATTTACACTCCAGCACTCTCTCCTGGAAAATCCCATGGACAGAGGAGCCTGGTAGGCTGCAGTCCATGGGGTCACTAAGAGTCAGACACGACTAAGAGACTTCACTTTCACTTTTCCTTTCATGCATTGGAGAAGGAAATGGCAACCCACTCCAGTGTTCTTGCCTGGAGAATCCCAGGGACAGCGGAGCCTGGTGGGCTACCGTCTCTGGGGTTGCACAGAGTCGGACACGACTGAAGCGACTTCGCAGCAGCAGCAGCATATGATTCTATCAAGTGTGTAACATGTCTTTAAGAAAAGACTGTACATAATTGCTGCTGCTGCTGCTGCTAAGTCACTTCAGTCATGTCCGACTCTGTGTGACCCCATAGACGGCAGCCCACCAGGCTCCGCTGTCCCTGGGATTCTCCAGGCAAGAACACTGGAGTGGGTTGCCATTTCCTTCTCCAGTGCATAAAAGTGAAAAGGGAAAGTGAAGTTGCTCAGTCATGTCCGACTCTTCGAGACCCCATGGACTGTAGCCCACCAGGCTCCTCGGTCCGTGGGATTTTCCAGGCAAGAGTACTGGAGAGGGGTGCCATTGCCTTCTCCGAATTAACAAATACTTTATTGCTAGAAAATACTAACCAATGTCTGAGGCTTCAGTGAGTCATAGTAGTAACATCAAAGATCACTGATTGCAGACAATCGTATCAAGCATAATAATCATGAAAATGTTTGAAACACTGTGTGGGCGAGCATGCTCAGTCATGTCTGGCTCTTTTCGACCGCATTGACCGTAGCCCACCAGGCTCCTCTGTCCATGGACTTTTCCAGGAAAAAACACTGGAATGGACTGTCATTTCCTTCTCCAAGGGATCTTCCCGACCCAGGGATCGAACCTGCACCTCCTACACTGGCAGGGAGATTCTCTCCCACTGCGCCACCTTGGGAAGCCCCTTTGAAATACTGTAAGATTTACCAAAATGTGACACACAGATACAAAGTGAGAAAATGCAACTGGAAAACTGGCCCCGATAGACTTGCTTGACCCGGGGTTGCCTCGAACCTTCAATTTGTAAAAGCACAGTGTCTGCCCTAAAGTGAAGCATAATAAAACGAGGCATGTCTGTAAGGCCCCACCTCCAAATACCATCACATTCAGGGTTGGGACTTCAACACAGACATTTCAGGGGACGCAAACACACAGTCCGAAACAGCACGAGAAACACGATATGAATGCCTCAGTTCATGGTGCACCATGTAGCTGAAAGGTCATGAGGCAAAAGCAGGCCTGGAAAAGCCAAATCAGACACAAGCTGCATTTAGGAAGGGAAGCAAAAGCAACGAGAAGAGACTGGAAATCACTCTTGTCATGAGAAAGGAAAAAAGCAACGCTGGAGTCCAGCTGAAGTATGCTAATTGCAGAGCACACGAATGGATTTCCATGCCTCAGGGCCTCCCAAAATCAAGAATCTCCTCCTTCTAGCTCCAGGAACAGTCCTGTAGACTCTTGTTTCAGGGTGCTGTCTATGACTCCTGTTTATTGTTTCCTCCTACAGTAAACCTGAGTTAGTCTGAACCAAGATTGACTGGACCAGCCACTGGGATCAAGTACCATCTCAAAGGCTGCATGAACTGAGAGCTAACCCATGTGGAAAGATGGCTGCTATGGGTTAAATTGTGTCCCCAAAAAGATATGCGAAAGTCCTAATCCTGGGAACCTAAGAATATGAATTTACCTCAGCAGATATAATCAAAATGTATCTTAAGATGAGGTCATACTGGGAAAAGGTGGGCTTTTAATTCAATGTGTTAAGAAAAGGAGAAAAAAGACACAAACAGACACCCACGCAGGATGCCGTGTGAAGACTGAGGCAGAGACTGGAGTCCTGCCACCAAAGAACACCAAGGATTGCCAGCATCACCAGAGAGTGGGAGAAAGGAATGGAACAGACTCGTCACGCCCTCATTCAGAGAGAGCACGGATTGCTGACACCTTGGTTTCAGACTTCTGGCCTGAAAGCATGCATTCCTGTTATATTCAGCCAGGTTTTGTTCTTTGTCACACTTTGGTTGTTGTCGTTGTTCAGTTGCTAAGTCATGTCGGACTCTTTGTGACCTAGTGGACTGCAGCCTGCCAGGCTCCTCTGTCCTCCAATTTGTTACACAAGTCCTAGGAAATCAAAGGAAATTAACACAGGTGCCCTTAGGGAGTTAAAAGTCCCAGAGTCCTGAGTTTGCCCAAAAAGGGCAGGGGTGAACAGGTGATAGACCAGGAGACTTTGCATGGCGGGGTATTATAAAGATGCTGCCTGGGACTTCTCTGGCGGCCCAGTGATTAAGACTCCATGTTCCCAATGCAGGGGACGCGGGTTCGATCCCTGGTCAGGGAACTATGGTCCAGTAGTTGCACAGCGCAGCTCAATAAAACTTTAAAATTTTTTACAAGATGCTGCCTGCCTGCCTGGGGTGGGGCAAGGAAAAGAGGAGATGAGATGGAGAAGGCAAAGTGGGGTCCATATGACATTGCTGTCACTCACATTCCAAATTCTCTTGGAAAACATCAGAGTGTCCAATGAGTAAACACTGACTGCAAGCAAAAAGGGAAGAGGAGGGGGAGATTAGGGAGGAAAAGGAGGAGAAGAAGAAAAGGATGAGAGGGAGGGAGAAGAGGAGGGGAGGGGGGAGGA